>NC_142540.1:16415625-17021250 GCF_056151865.1 Erythranthe guttata
TCCAGCAGAAAAAACATCAAGCATCAGCGTAGGAAGAATAATTTCAACAGCTTATGGCAGGAATAAACTCCTATTAGGTGACATTACTCGTACGGGATAAAAAACAGCTTTGCACATTTCATTGAAAATTCACAATTATTACAATAGTAATAAATAAAGATCAAGAGCAATTAGAGACATTAAGCATAAATTTTCTAAAAAGATAAAAGTGAAAGTACCAATAGTAAGGAACTAACCTGCTGGATAGTTTGTCCCCGCCAAAAATATCCCAACAAATATGCAGAACAATGAAAACACAACAGGTAGAAGAAAGGCTGGTGCAACTCGGTTGATCATTTTCACTCCACCAAATACTATGAAACATAGGATGATTGTCACAATAATCCCATAAACTTGCAAGTCATGTAAACTTGGGCTGGTAATAGGCTGTGCGACGTCTGTGCCATTTACCTTCACAAAGGTCTGCGTATCTACAAGAATGAGAATAATTTGGAGTTTAAACTCATAAAGCTGAAATATTGGATTTACATAGGAAAGATGACAATTGCTCATGGAAAGAATTGCTGACAGAACATGTTAAAGCGACCTTATTAAAGATTTCATCTTACCAGAAAGATTTATCATTCATATTAACAGGTACTCTATAAAAATGAGTTCTAAGAATCTCTTCATAATTCCGTATCCATCGATCTAGTCTAGATTAACTTGGCGAAAAGGGATAGTCATTAGGATTGATTGTTTCCTATAATAAATTGTATTTCCACTTTTTTGTGGTTGGTATCAAGTTCACATCTCATATGAATACATAAAAATGATTGTGCAAAAGGACGGAAAAATATATAGAAACAAGGTTTCAACAAAACGAACACCTATCAGGATATCTTCACTAGTAAAAATGATTGTGCAAAAGGACGGAAAATATATAGAAAAAGGTTTCAACAAAACAAACACCTATCAGGATATCTTCACTAGTCAACTGAAGATCATTTCATCAGTATTTACCTCTGAAAATCCCTGCCTGTGGTAAAGCATTTAGGAAAGTCTCGACAGCTCCCAAAACATAACTGTATCGAGGGAGAACAAACAAGCACAAAAGATTAAATTAGAATAGCACACATGCTCGTTGAACCTGAGACATGAAAAGAAAAAGACACCCCCACTATTTCAATTATGTATACTCACAGAGCACCAGCAACTGCATTTCCAAGGAAAAAACATAAACCAATGCTTACTCCAACCTCTGGACCCAAGGCTCGACCTATGAGATAATAAGGTCCCCCTCCCTGGATTACAAAGGATAGCTTAAGTGTGCATGTCAATCAAATGATTAACTAAACTAAAGATTATCTACGAATCCCCAAAATCAGGCCTTACTAAATACTTCTCACTAGGACCGAGCATATGTTGTCAACAAAGAAAGATGTGAGCTATACCTTCATTGCACCATTTGTGGCAATCGCACTCAAGGATATAGTTGTAAGGAAAGTACATGAACCACAGAAGGCAACCAGCAATAATGATTGGCCAATCCCAGCCATACCCACAATCCTATAGTTGACAGTGTAAATCAGAATATAATTTTATAGATGTACAGAACTAAATACACATTAAACAGGAAACAATTTATGCTGCAAATTTGAAACAAAAAAAGCAACAATCAGAGATTACATATTTCCAGTCTACCCTAGTCTCAACAGCTTAATATAGTATTCTTTTGTACCTCCAATCTGATTAAACATACATTTCTTTTGGCAAATTCTTACACTAGCTGAGGAAAAAAAAACACATTCACAACTAAATTTCACATTCCAGACCCTGTAACCTCTCTCAAACATATGAAACATATAAACCAACTCCTAGAGCAAGCAAAGATGAAATAAACATAGCCCAAGTCTAACAGAGCAAAAGGATCAAACAGAAAAATGTCTATAAGAGGCAACCAGAGCAAAAGGATCAAACACATAAAATTTGATTTTCAATGAGCCATGCATCATAGAGTCGCTTTGACGGTTTCCAAAATTATTATATCAAAAAGGAAATATCAAGAAGGAAAAGGGTCTTAAATGTATCTTAAAAACAATAGAAAATACCAATGTATAGACACATCGGTATAGACACATCTCTCTTCAGAAGTTTGAAAATTTTCAGGTATATTATACATCGGTATAGACACATCTCTCTTCAGAAGTTTGAAGCATTTTCAGGCATATATATACATCAAATTTTAAAAATTCTGGCTGTCAAATTGAGCTAAAATCCCAAGTAAAGAATCATTTCGTTTATGTGCATCAAGGATCAAGTATCTTCAGCATCACACAGGCATTTCAAACTCAATAGAGAACATTCAGCAACATGGAGCTTACCATGAAAACCTGATGTAGTAAATAATTCCCAGAATGTTCTGCAAACAAGGCACAAACACACCCATCATTGTCCCTAGTTTGACACTGCTGGCCTGCGAGATAAGTAACTCGCATCAGAAGAATTGATGAGAGAAGATGTGCACTCCATTTTCATTCACAAAAACAAAAACTCATTTGAAGCCACTCCCTGGTCTTAGAAAGATAAGAGGCAAAAGACAGCAGGAAATACTAAAAACACAAGCATGTGAAGACCATTAAGACAACCATGAGCCAAGCAAAGTCATATACGGGCACAACATAAGAAAGCATAGCATTAGCAAGACCACAAAAATACAGAATATTCACTGACCTGTGGACGCTCAACATTAACCGGTACATCATCTCCATCTACCGGACTTAATGGTGTTTGAGCCTGGTCACCTGCCATACTGAGACATGAACACTCATGAAAACAATTCAGACTACAGCCACAGAAACATTTAATATAAAATATTATCAGGAATACCCATCATATGACTAAGTAACCTTCAACTCTAAAGCTCATATGATTATATCATTATTGAACGAGAGAAGAACATTAAAATATTATAATACACGAAATAGTTAGGATAAGTGGCAACCTCAAATTTTTAATCAAGAGAACAGCAATCATTTCTGTCATACCTTTTAAGCCCCAAAATGTTAACGAGTGAGTCGAAACCAAATAATTCCAACTTGGATTCAGTCTGAGAGCCATTAACACCTCCATGACTAGGCAATGACCTGTCTCTTGCCTCAGAAGTCATGTTTTGTGGCATACCGGCATTAACTTTTCTACAAATGCAAAAGGCTCATATAAACATAAAATTTAATGACGAAGATATGTGACAGGAAAATAATTTCCAAGAAAGGGATCTATTAAGCACCATGCAATCAACCAATGTGCAAAACTACCACAGCACAATATTGTGGATAAAACCAGTTCAAAAAGGCTTTATGAAAGAAGAATAGGAGCAACGTCCAAAATATGCACATGGCTTTATTGAGGGGACATATATTGCTTGGAATTGGTGTCACTCGCGGTTACAAGTATGACACCAAGTATACAGCCTAAGTTTCGGTGAAGCGAAATGTTTCAATGGATTCGAGGCATTCATGATTCAGTTAGGAGCTATACAGACAAATATAATAAATCCACGCAAAGAATGTGATAATGCTAAACACAAAAACAAAAATAACCTGTAAACTTTAAAAGATGGAGAGTGGCACTTGATGAAATCAACAACAGTTAATTTTTCTATAGTGGTTAGATTATGTGCTTTAGGCTTACTTCCACTCAATAATGAAAATGTATTAAGGGATCTCGTTAACAGATTTAGCATTCCCGCAAATTACTTTCCTGTTTCCTATCCCATAATATCTTTTACACTTCCATAATATTCCACCACTTCAGATTTTTTTTGCACCCCGAAATTGAACACCAGTATGAATGATCAACAAGCAAATTTAAGAGCAAGCCTTCGACTACGAGCTAATATATCTAGACAATTCAATCAATAAGCAAGGAAACAATGGACAGGACCAGCAATTAGGCTACCAAGTATACTAACTTCGAGCAAATCGAAAATCCAATCCGAACACAACTTTGAAGTTATTGTTCTACTTCAACACAAGGTGAATCATTGAAACTAATAATGTAGGTTTTGCACTTAGCTCAGGCCAAAAACAGCAAGCATAAAATGCTCGTAAACAATGAAAAAAAACCATGCTCGATTACTAAACCATAACATAGAATTAAAATAAAATAAAACATCCAAATCCAAACATAAGGGATTCATCAAAAAAAAAAAAGTGAAAAATCATAGTTACTTGGCATCGTTTAATGAAGCCGAAGAAGATGCCCGAACGCCGGGATCAATCGAAGACATCTCGAGAATGGCTCGATCGTGGTCATGTGCAAACACGGGCCTGTATTTCCGGCCGCCCACACCCCTCCCCGACGAAAACTCATTGTCCTCCGACGTTTCTATGTCGACTCCATTATTTTCAGCTGCCATTGCATTGATTCAATTGGTTCAATTTCACTTGGATCTACTTTCCTTTTACTGTATATATATATATACGTATATTTGTGAAAAGTATAGGCTAAGGAAAAGGGGAGGGGATTCAGATTCGAGAAAAATGAACGAAGAAAAGGAAGAGAAAGATCTCTGACAATTCAAACACGAGGAATTGAAAAAGAAACGAAATCTTATGGATTTGAAAATGAAGAAAAAATGGATTTTCTTTTCAATCTCCGCTGGTCTGCGCTTATTTTTTAACCGAAGAAGGCGCGTGGCTACTACGACCGCGAGTTACCACGTCGTTTTTTTGACTGATGAAATGTGCAGTTGTAGGGGACGCGTTCCCTGCAGTTCTCTGCAGTTAATTGCGTAATGTAACACGATTTTAGTTAATCTCCAATTACTCGAAATGCCGAATAAAGCGTGGAACCATAGTTCTTTTCTACAAGATTGGGCTGATTTCTTCAAACGGCCCTAATAGTTGTGTTGGGCTCGACTTTTTCTCAGAAGCTGGGTTGAATTACAATTTATTTCAGTTCATGGATTTAGGTGTTTGAATATGGCCCAAAACCTTTTTTTTTTCTCTAGTAGAAAGAACTGTTGAGACTGGTCATTATTTTCATTATCGTGCAATATCTTTCAAATCACACAAACGATAGCAGTCGATTGCACAAATATGTTTGTAGAGCTTTCGGCCGGAATGATGTGGTTTGGGCCAGAGAGCCCATTTTCCACCAAAGCGGCCCACCATCGGATAGGTCCAATAAAATATTTATGAGCCCCCAAGTCTAGATTAATAACTGATCTCATTCGTTGGTTTATATTGTGTAGTCCCGACCCTTCAATCTCTCACTTAAATATCCTCTATTTTCTCTCTTGCCCAACTCTCGTTTACATGGAACTCTGTCCAAGCAGACCAATTTTCAAGTGATCCACATGCATATATAAGCATTACGCCATTACCTGATAATTTTCTTCTCTTAATTTTCTTCTCAAGTGATCCTCTATTATGATTAGAACTATGATTAGTGTTATGAATAGAACTAGGAATACAATAAGGATTTGGATAATATTAGAATTACAATCATAATTAGCATATCTATATTAGCATTAACATTAACAATATTAACATATTAGTATTAGTTATAGTATTAATAATAGTATTACTATTAATATTAGTATTAGTAATAGTATTAGTATTGGTATTAGTATTAGTATTAGTATTAGTATTAGTATTAGTATTAGTATTAGTATTAGTATTAGTATTAGTATTAGTATTACTATTAGTATTAGTATTAGTATTAGTATTAGTATTAGTATTAGTATTAGTATTAGTATTAGTATTAGTATTAGTATTAGTATTAGTATTAGTATTAGTATTAATATTAGTATTAGTATTAGTATTAGTATTAATATTAGTATTAGTATTAGTATTAGTATTATTATTAGTATTATTAGTATTAGTATTAGTATTAGTATTAGTATTAGTACAAATATTAGTATTAACATAAGTGTAAGTATCTGTATCAATATTATTATCGGTATCAGTATATGTATCAGTATCAGTATCGGTACCACAATATGTATCAGTACCAATATCAGTACCAGTATCAGTATCATTATTAGTTTCGGTATCAATATCTGTATCAGTATTAGTATCAGTATCAGTATCAATATCAGTATCAGTATCAGTATCAGTATCAGTATCAGTATCGGTATCGGTATCAATATCGGTATATGTATATGTATTATGTATCATTAGCATTAAAATTAGTTTTAGCATTTATATTATTATTAGTAATAGTATTATTAATAGTATTAGTATCAATATTAGTATTAATATTACAATTAGTAATAGTATTAGTATTAGTACTAATATTAGTATTAATATCAGTATAAGTATGCGTATCAGTATTAGTATCGATATCAGTACCAGTATCAGTATAAGTATCAGTATCGATATCAGTATCAATATCATTATATGTATCAATATCAGTATCAGTTTCAGTATCAATATCAGTATGAGTATCAATATTAGTATCAATTTCAGTATCAGTATCAGTATCAGTATCAATATCAATATCGGTATCAGTATCAATATTAATATTAGTATCAATATTATTAATATAATATTAGTATTAGTATTAGTATTTTTATCAGCATCAGTATAAGTATGAGTAACAATATTAGTATACGTATTAGTATGAGTATCACTATTAGTAATAGTATTAGTATTAATATTAATATTACTATGAATATTAATATGACTATCAACATCAGTATCAGTATTGACATGTGTATCAATATCAGTATCAGTATCAGTATTTGTATCAATATCAATAAGTATTAGTATTATTAGTATTAGTATTAGCATTAGTATTAGTATTAGTATTAGTATTAGGATTAGTATTAGTATTAATCTTAGTATTAATATTAGTATTAGTATTAAGATTAGAATTAGTATTAGTACGAGTATTAGTATTAGTATTAGTATCAATACTAATATCAGTATTATATTATTATTACTATCAATATTAGTGTTATTATTAGTATTATTATATTGGTATTGAAATTAGTATTAGTATTAGTATTAGTATTAGTATTAGTATTAGTATTGTATTAGTATTAGTATTAGCATTAGTATTAGTATTAGTATTAATATTAGTATTAGTATTAATATTAATATTAATATTAGTATTAGTATTAGTATTAATATTAGCATTACTATTAGTATAAGTATTAGTGTCGGTATTTGTATCAATATAATTAGTATCAATATGGATATCAGTATTGGTATTATTATTGGTATTGGTGTATACATCTTATCTCTTTTGCAATATTTATAAGTTGTGTTGTTGTTTGATTAATGTGCATTACTAATTGAATATCGTTAGTGATAAACTTGCAGTTTATTTGAATATCTATTGTGTTACCTCTATGTTACTGTGTTTATTAATAAGTTAGTTATTTTGCAGAGGATTCACATAGTGTAGTAGATTGCATTCCATAAAATAGAATTATACCATATGTTTTAAATTATTTCACTTAATTTTTATATCATGCTTTGCGCCATTCGCGTATTTTTCTTTGTAATATTTAATTGAATTTCATATGTTACAATTCTGAATTAAGATATAATTTTTTTTATTTCCTTTCATTTTGTTTTACTTGAATTGGTGTTGTTATAAAGAGATAATCGTTTAAATGTTATTATTTTTCTCATTCTAAAACTGATATCCGTGCAACGCACGGGTGAATAACTAGTACATTGAATAAGTATATAACAATAAATAATAAATGTTATTATAAATTTAAATGTTGGAAATTCATGGAATTTTGGGCTGGACTACAAGAAACTGGGCTTCTTCGTGCAACAAAGAACAAAAAGCCCTACTCAATACAAACTTCAAAAGAACGAATTCCAAGCCCACGAGTCTAATTCACGTAGGAAGAAAAAGTGGGAAACAAACAGCGGTATATCCAGTTTCAATTTCGACCAAAAAACCATGCCGAAACGGCTGCGCAAAAATGCTGGTTCAGAACTCGCTCGAAGAATTGCAGACATGGCTCCAGGAATTGTATGCTCCGGATGGATCCTTCAACCAGGTATGAAAATTTTAGTGTCATTCATTAGCTGGATGAATTATCCTTGAATGCCGATCATGCTTTTATTACACAACAAGGTTTTTTTTCCTGCATATTTCTCTAATTTCATGTAATTCGCTGGTATGAAGAACTTTATTAAGAGGTTGTATAGTATGATAGAACAATTATTCACTCGAAACTGTGAAATTGCTGCACACTGATCGCGTCGTTTGGTCGATAGCATTTGTTGTTTTGAAATTGGATTACTGTTGTCTATTGTCGAATTGGATTTCTAAGATTCTGAAGCTGATGCAGCTACAGAAAACCCTAGATCTGTGTTTATTGTGTTTTGTTTTGTTTACTTTGATGAATTCTTAAGAAATGGTATTAGAAGTAGCTAACGATTCCGTTTGCTTCATCGGGCTCTGTTCATTCTCTCTTTATTTATACATATTTCCGTTTGATTTCATGCTATCTGCCGTAATTCATATCGCAATCTGAGAAATATCGTGAATGCTTAGTAGGAGATTCCGTTGCAGCTGGTGTAGGATTTAGGAATCTAACTCAAAACTGGCTCTCGAGACGGTAAACTACGAGACTATTGGCATTGATTTGGTAATGATATGAAGAAGGTTATTACACTATGATGTTGTTATTTTAGAATTTAAATTCAATTGCCGTTGTTGATATTGTCGAATTTTATTTATCAGATTCCCAATCTGGTGCAGCCACAACCTAGCTCTTGGTTTTGCGTCTTTTGCCCATTTTTTACAGAGATTTTTTTTCGGTTCGATTTCATGTCCTCTGCCATATATTTCATACATAATGTTGTCAATGCTTCGTAGGAGATTCCTATATTTTGTAGCTGGTACAAATGGTGTGGGAACTAAACTTAAAGCTGGATTTAGAGACTGGAATCCATGAAACTATCGGCATTGATTTGGTAAAAACGAGTGGTATATCACATTTGTTATGTTATTATTTAGTAATGCTCGGACTAATTGCAAATGTTTGATCAGGTTGTCATGAGGGTTAATGACACAGTCAATTCAGGGGCGAAGCCTAAATTCCGCCTCGATTACTTTGGCGCCAGTAGCCTTGATTTTAATCTTCTCGAAGAAAAGGTACAGAAGTTTACCAAATTGTTTAATATTTCGCAGCTGTAGTATTTATATTGTTTCTTTTGAAAGAAATTTAATCATGTTGCTATTTGCTAATGTAGGTCACTAAAAGGATAGTCAACATGTGCCAGCTAGAGGGAGAGGTACTTGTGATTTGTGGCCAGTTCAAATTTCTTTCTGTTTGCTGGAGTTAACGTAATACTGTTTGAAAATCAAGAAGTTTGCGAGTTTCTTTTCCGTATTTTGAACCCACGGTCCTGTTATATAATGGATGTGGATCATAATGCAAGTTTTCTAGAATGTTTGGCCTCCATTCACTTTGTTCTGATAATTGTAGTTATTTTTTACTTGTCTCCTTTATTGGTTTTGCATGTTAAAATGGTATATATATACATGCCAGCTGTGTTTTCCTCGTTTTAACCAGGTGGTAGTTTTTTTTTTCTCTCACGGGTTTGCCTTCTGAAGACATCTAGAATATTGTAATATGCTTTCCTATGCAAGGATATAATTGTCTTCTCGTCTCATTCTGTTTACTTTGACGGTTAACAAAAATCTCTCTTATTAGAAGGTTTTAGTTCTTGAATGAATTTTTGTTGTCTTAATCTTAGCAGTTGAGATATCCTTATTTGTCTATATTCCGTTGGATTGATTATTCCCTATGGATCATCTCTCGTCAGAAGGTTTTCGATACTGCATTTCGAGAAATCGCTCACGTGCGAGATTTAATCTGAATTTAGTGGCTGTTGTTAAGACGTTGCTCTGCAGTTTCAACGAATAGTAAGCACCATTTTTTATTTTTTTTGCTAATGATTATCCGTAACAATTTGCAGGGTTCTAGAAGGGAATGGTCGTTCGTTGAAAGAACAAACTCTGGGGATCATATATTACGCTACATGAAAGCTTTAATTCATAAGGTACGTCGTTTCTTCTCTAGTTGTGCTATCTGCATCTCATGCATTATTATTTATTCATATATGGTATGAAAGTGATAATCATTAGCCCATACTGAAATGATAAAAGCCACAAAGTCGAAACATCGTTTATCTCTACGATAAATGAAATAAATTACGAACACATTATTAAGGGACAGAAACTCGGTAAAACAAATAAAATATAGTTGACTTGTTCATGCCAGTTTGCCGAGGAATCAATCAATACATTAAAATAAACGAAAAACAAGAGTCGAAACATATGCTGAAATCAGCATGGCGATTGTCCAGGATCTAAGTGTAAGATAAACAAATAATTTACTATTGTTTCCATAATGCCAAGGAGACATGGAAACAAAGAATACAGTTTCTGGAAATATTTATTTAAATTTTGTTATTACCAAGAAACTGAAATCTTATATAGATTCCAATTCTTGGATTCATAACATATTCTTTTCCCATATCTGGGTTCTTCCTGATTTGGTGATTATGTATGTATAATTAATCATAAACATATAATTATTAGCCAAGCGGACAACATATGTTGTCTGTTTGTCTCCCTATCAAAACAGCGAGAATATTGCTACGGTGCTTCCGAATTTTGATAAATAATAAACTACATGTTTATTGTTTATTTTTTTTTCTCCAATTTTAATTTGCATGCGTCGAACGATCTATGTTCGACCCTAGCCAACATTTTTCGGGCGAAGCTTGTCAGATATAACTTGTCCAAATCAATTTACCTAGTGCACATCTGCGTTTATCAGTTCCATTATAAAAATAAACAAATATCTATATATATATAACACTTGATTCAGTATCTCATTGATAATGCCTAAATCTATCTTCCATATCTAAATAAAATCCTGTATGATCTATCTAGGGTTGGGAGTCAAGATTTAGGCCAATAATTGCAGTTTGATTAGTACTAAACTAATCTTATGAAATAACAAAGAGAAACATAAGATCATGTCTAATCTAGAAAAAGAGGCTACGGATCCCACAAAATCTTCCTGCTATAAGCCTAGCACATAGTAACCCGAGTCTGCTAATCCTAATTGTGATTAATTAAATAATTATATATAAGTTCTAATAAATTGTATACTTTAATCTCAGAAATCGGAGGGATTAATTTATTAATCAAGTAGCTTAATATATTAATATATTTATAATAAATAAATCCTATTGTCTACTCCATAGTAGAGAGCACCTGCTATCTAAAAATCTACACATACTCTCATGTGTGAGGCATTAAGAGAGACACAAACACCATCCATTCTACAAATTATATAATAAATATTGTTTTTATATATACATTATGTATGTATCTGTAGACAAACACAGAGAATCATCTTATATATAATTTTATATTGTATATATGTATGTAGAGCCACCACATATATCACATATATATATATACACACTCACTATCTGACTAACTTCATTCCCCTAGAGTCATTTTTAGCGCACTTTCTTACGCATATATATTCATATTTAAAGTGCACTTTTTTGGTGGGGTTATGAAATATGTCCCACAAATGTATGAAATCTGATATAAAGCTCACTACCATGCCTCCCTGTTGAAAAGATCATCCATAATATTCTTATTATTATGTATATATATAAATAAATACATAATAATAAGAATAAGAAGTCTTTTCTTCATTGGAGGAAAATATTGTTTTGGCATTGACTTTACAAACAAACAAACAAACAAGAATCTTAAATGTGGGTGTTGGCCTCTCTTTACAGTGGAATTTTCAGACATCATTATATAATATAGTTCAAAATCAATCCCCTTTTTTTATTTTCATTTTTTAATTGTGCTGCCTTTTCCCAGGTCACTTATTGGCTCTTATTACCATCATCATGGGTCCTATTCATAATCATCATTCTCTAGGATATATCATTAATATTCAATGGCATAAATTTCTGACTCCATAATGAGATTGAAATAATGGTTTTTTAATAAATAAATAAATAAAAGAAATGTGATAATATGTTTGTTGCAAATGGACCATGGCTAGTGTTGTATCATTAGTTGGCCCCCCCTTTTTTTTCCAAGTCCATCTGTAGAAGACCCTTTTTGCTCCCAATCTTGATGGCATATAACACATGCTTTTGTATGCCTTTGTGTCAAGTTGCTTCTAATAATAATAATAATTATTATTATTATTATATATCTTTATGTTGCAATCAAGATTGCAAGATAAATATTTTCCATGGGTTGGATTTTTTCTTTTAAATCGAGACTCATGGGCTACGGTCTGATTACGTACATCACTTGTAAAGAGTTGAGATTGCAAATTGCAATACTTATAACGGTGTACTTCATGTTATACACGACTAAGTACACCAAATTATATTATTATTATTATTCGTTGACACAAAAATACATACATCCATGTATTGATGTGTGAACGAAACATAGATCTTCCATGAGTTCACTCAAGCTTAATAAGCTTACAAGTAGTGAATTCATAGTGCAATCTAGACTTTACCCACTTATAACTAACTAGGATAGCTCTTATTGAAGTGACTTATGCTTATAAGCTTATAAGTTATAAGCAGTAATTTCTCAATAATTTGTGGAATTATTGGCGCTATACAGAACTTGTGTCTGTATATATAGAGAGAGAGGAGAAATGTAGTTTGTGAAAAGATTGAAGCCGCGTTAGGTGTCGGCGCATTATTGGCAGTGCCGATCGACATTTCGTAGAATCTCATGTAAAATCAAACCAATGTGGTTTCGATAACGTTAAACATCAACGGCTTTGAGGGGCCTAAGTGTCAACACCATATTGATTTAAGCACATAATTTTTTTCCTTGTCATTTGGTGAATTTGTTGTGGTTAGAAATCAACCAACATGATTTCACTATCTTCATTAATTTACACGTGGACTTATAGGAAAAAAAATATTTCATTTTCAGAGTTTAATGATTCGAAACTTATTTATCAAAGGATAGAAAAACAAAATTTTAAATACCAGAGGGGTTTCACAGAAATTACAAAGATTATTTATTGCTCCTGCAATTTCTTGCACAGCTTTTGCTCTACGGATAATGGGCCCTTACTTTGAGGTTTTTTGGACTCTTTCAAAATTACAAAACAGTACTACTAATATGACTCACTCAAGTAAAACCAGCAAGGGCATTCTAGACATTTCCAAATGGAGGATTTACTTTGTAAAGAGCAAAAGGTCCAGACCACGCGTACTGGACTACTGGCACCTTCTTCTATCTATAGGCAAAGGCAAATTAGCATAAACAAGCAACACCCTTCCCGTTCCCCACGTGCCACTCCCCAATACCACCACAGCCCGCACGTACCAGCCACTGACGTCAGCACTTCGCGAAACCAAGAAAGCCACCGCACGTGAACTACAGTGCTCTCACGTGCCGAGCAGAGTTGAATTTTTCCGGTCAGTGAATAAATTATCCTGTACCCCAAGTAAAAATAATTCTTTTTATTTTTTTATTACTAATTCATTGTTTATATTTTAATCACTTCCCTCCGTACAATGTTTGTTTAAATATCCCCCAGCGACCATTTTTTCCAACCATCTCTCTCTCTCTCTCTACTCTTTCTCTCTCCTAAACACACACACAGAGCTGTAGCTCTGTAAGCCATACTGTTCCTACTTCCTACTACTATCGTCTCCATTCTCTCCGATCGTACGGAAACCCTAATCAGCTGTTAATATATATATACTCCCACACACAATATATATACATTCCTGAAAATTCGTGGGCTTTTGAGAATTTGTCTCACTGTTTACTTAGTGTGAATATTTGACTTTGTTTCTATCCTTTTGTCACTGTTCAAACATTCCCATTTTCCATTCTTCGAATCTGATTCTTCCAGAGAAACAAGAAAAGTCAAAAAAATCGATTTTACATGAAATACAATCGTCGTCCATAAAAAGAAAATGTTAGAAGAATCCCGCCGGAATTCCGAGGAGTTGATTTCCGAAGGATTGTTCTACTCCAGCAAAATCAGTTCGATGAGCAGCGACACGACGACTGTGAGCCATTGCACCAGCTTCAGCCGCTTGTCGTTCGATCTTCCGACGAGTTCGCCGGAGCAGCAGGCGGCGCTGAGGCCGCACCGCTCGTCGGATTCCTCGTTCCAGGCCATTCGGTCCAAGGCGAACTTGACGTTCCGCGACTTCAGCCTGGTGCGGCAGATCGGCAGCGGCGACATTGGCCGGGTCTACCTATGCCGCCTCCGCGCCTCGGCGGAGGAGGGGCGGCTCTACGCCATGAAAGTGGTGGACAATGAGGTGTTGGCTTTCAAGAAGAAGACACGGCGGGCGGAGACGGAGAGGAAAATCATGAGGCTTCTGGACCACCCGTTTTTGCCCACTCTTTACGCGGAGTTCGAGGCGTCGAATTTCTCTTGTGTGGTGATGGAGTACTGCTCCGGCGGCGATTTGCATTCTCTCCGGCATAAGCAGCCGCATAAACGGTTCTCTCTCAGCTCCGCTAGGTAATTCTTGCCTGCATTTTTCTTTTTTTTTTTCTTTTCCTTTTTAATTAAATTTAATTTGGAAAATAGAAAAGGTGAGATTTTTCTTGAAGTGATAAATAAACTGAGGCTTGATGTGATTCTTCGTATTTTTGCTAAAAAGCCTAAAAGGGACCTTTCATACTAGTTCTTTCTTGAAAATGTCTCATCTCTGCAAAACAAAAAAAAAGTAAAAAATAAAAAATAAAAATTGCAGCTTTATGAAAAGAAAAGGAAAAAAAGAACACAGATTAGAAATTAAAACACACGTAGTCTTGTCTTATCAGAAATTATGAATCAATTTTAGCCGCAATTTTCCATTAATGAAAAACTGGACATTTTATGGATATATCTTGATTTAGTTGCTTTTGCTTTGTCTGAATAATTTTCTAATCAGTTATGGGAATTATTTATTTATTCCAGGTTTTACGCAGCAGAGGTTTTGGTTGCTCTGGAATATCTCCACATGTTAGGAATAATCTACAGAGATTTAAAGCCCGAAAACGTGCTAGTCCGATCCGACGGTCACATTATGCTCACCGACTTCGATCTCTCCCTTTGCTCCGACGCAGTCCCAGCCGTCGAATACCCCAACTTCTCGCCGGACCCACTTTCCTCTCCGAAATCACCCAACTCCTCCTCGCTCACCCCGTTCTCCTGCCTTTTCCGGTCAAAGAAAATCCAATCTCTAGCCACTAACCGCCTCTTCGTGGCGGAGCCGGTCTCCGCCAGGTCGTGCTCCTTCGTCGGGACCCACGAGTATGTGGCGCCTGAGGTGGCGTCGGGTGGGTCCCACGGCAACGCCGTCGACTGGTGGGCCTTCGGCATCTTTATCTACGAGATGGTCTACGGGCGGACCCCGTTCGCCGGACCTACTAACGAGGCCACATTGCGTGGCATTGCAAAGCGGCCACTCACGTTCCCCAATGATGTGCCGCCATGTGGCGGCGCGTCGGAAATGCACGCGCGGGACTTGATTACCCGTTTGCTTAATAAGGACCCGAATAGGAGGCTCGGGTCGAAGCGCGGGTCGGCGGAGGTGAAGACCCACCCGTTTTTCAAAGGGTTGAATTTTGCGCTGATCCGATCCGTTACGCCTCCGATTCTTCCGGGTGTTCGGACGCAGAAGGTGGCTGCGTCGTTCGGTGTCTTCTGATTTAATTTTAAGATAAATATAAATGAATTTAATTAACATAATATATATATGACTGTTTTGTACTATGTATAGATAGGTTGCGGCGATATAAAACGGTTTTCACGTAATTATTGTCTCGTAATAGTTTGGTTTTACTAGGAATGACGACGAGAGTCGAGACAAAAAACATTTGGATTAGGTAGAAAATGTGTGTTTTTAGATTATGGTTAGAGGGAAATGCTCTGTTTAATCCCACTTTTAGGTGGTGTTTGCAAACACTTTTCTTAAGTGATTATGAGTTTTTTTTTTTCAAAATCTGTTTTTTTTCAAACATTTAAAAGCTCATAATCACTTTGCAAAAAAAAAAAACGTTTGCAAACACCACCTTAGTACTTTCCATTTTAACGTTTTCACAAGGTATTTAAACAACCAGATTATTGCTCAACTGTTTCGTCGTTGCTTCAATCTCGTCATTACTAGGATTACAAGGAATTAGTCTTAATATAATTTCGGGTCGCTCTCTATGGATCGACCCACATAAAGATCTAAATTCGAGTTTTGGAGGGAGTAATTTCCGAACACGGAAAAACTACCTCGATTTCTCAATCTTCCTTAGCTTCCACTTTTTAAGTATGCATTTGGAGTGACTTAGATGATGAATATTACACGATTTCCATGTGTGAATTTGAGTTCGATCACAACCCATATGTTATTTTTCAAATATATAATATATAAAAAATAATCAAAAATCAATATAAGTGCAATTATGAAACACTCATTTTTGGAATAAGATAAATTTCCTTTATATCATGAATTCACCAATTACTAGTAGTTGTAAATTGCAAATAGGTTAGAGTAAAGTAGGGGAATTCAGCCTAGTCTGAAAAAGTAAATAAAAATCTTGCCAAAATCAAGAAACCTGTAGTCCAAATTAATGTTGCTCATGTCACACCTTTTGGTAGCTACCTATTAGCTGCACACATACATACATACATACAGGGTGAAAAATAAAATAAAATTATGGTTCCAAATCTCAGTGGGAGTAGATTCATTCAGCTATAATTTTTAATAATAAATAAATAAATAAAAGTGTCCATAAATTCTGCCAAAAATAGGGTAGCTTGATGCCAAAGGTTTGGTTCAGCAAATGTCATGCTTGTTGTAGTAGCATAGAAACACCGCGAGGGAACATTGGGAATCCACATCATGTGGCTACGTTTGGATCATGTCTTCAATAAAATCCCCACATTGTTTTTTCTTCAATTATTAATTTATCATTAGTGACAATAATTTTGTGGTCTTGTTTGTTTTCCCTCTAGAAAGTAATAATTCCAGGTTTTTTTTTTTTTTTTTTTTTAATATTGTATGTGTTAGTCAGTTCATTTAGGCCTCCGTTTGATTGCTAACATAATATAATATTTGTGGGTCGACTCGGGGAGTTGTTAGGGATGTTAAAAAATCACAAACACAGCGTAACTATTTAGTTAGTTATGACTAATTTTCCCAACTAAACCTGACATTAACCTTTTTTTTTTGCATGTTCTTATATGGAGTAGAGGATTTAATTAAAAAGTAGTATGTTACATAAGTTGAAATTGTATAATTTTTCTTAATACTATGTAAGTAATATTTAAAATATGACACCAAATACTAGATAACCTAGGACTTTTTTTTTTTTGATATGTGATAACCTAGGATTTTAAGGATTACATAGGTTGACCGAATAATAATGTAGTGAAACTTGCTAATTATTAGGCTTTCATTTGGGTTAACAGAAGTATTAAAAATATTTGATTATTGAGTGAAATTATCATAGTACTATGGTTCTAAAAAAAAAAAGAAAAAAGAAAAAGAAAAAAAAAATGATGGGGAAGTGAGGATTGTGATATGATACTTGACAACACATGGTATGTCCCATGTGACCACCTGCCAACCAGGCATCCCCACACTAAACAATATATTGTGGAAATTATTTTAGGGAATAATTAATAAATTTATTTACGATTTTATTATGTGTTGCATAAGTTTTTTATTGGGGGTAATATTCAATCTTATAATGTTTATGTATTGTATTTAATAAATATTTCTGATGCAAGGTTATTTGTGTCTTTTTCAAGTTAAAAGACACACCCCTTAGTCGCACAAACTAGATGAATTACATAGGTCAAGACAAAGAAGTAGATAATAATCGCAAAGGTAGTTGTTGCTGAAAGTTGGGTTTGAATGAATTGTTGACAAAAAGTTAAGATATGATGGCAATAATTATTACAACCATGATGAACCTCTTCTTTTTATTTATTTATTTTAGGATCCTATGATTATTATTAAAATTCAATTTATATTTTCTTGATTAACTTTCGTTGGGTCCTATTAATTAGATCATATATATATATATATATATATATATATATATATATATATATATATATATATATATATACTAGTATTCACCCGTGCGATGCACGGGGCGGCATATTTTCAACTGAAAATTCATGTCTGTAAAACAAATTTATGCATATATCAATTATTACGCTCATTGAATTTAAGTACAAAACTTCATCGACCAACAATATTAAAAATATGTTATGAGTATCATGTTGTTCATAGTTACAATATAAGAATAATATTAAATATTAGTATATCGACAAACATAAATCTTAAAGATAATAAGATTTGAATTGAGTATCCTAGGGACATAACTGAAAACAACATCGCACGGGGGAAAATATAAGGAAGATAGACCTGCTAAAGATAAGGTGTTAAAAAAATAAAAATCAGGGCATGTTACACGAAAAAGTGATAGATATGAAAATATTTTCTACCTTCAAATTCAATGACTACTTCCTTGTATACGACATTTCTAGTCACATTGGTGAGTTCACCCGAATTCCACTTGATGAATATCTTAATGCCACCTGTGCTCTTAACTCTGGAAAGTGCAACATATAGTCGACCATGGCTGAACACAGGCCTAGGAAGATACAAATCAACATGCGAAAGAGTTTGGCCTTGGCTTTTATTGATCGTCATTGCAAAAGAAACAATCAACAGAAATTCTCTGAAATTTAATTGGCAGTCTGGAGTTAGATGGTATTAAAGTCATCCAAGGAATGAACACCATGTGACCGATATTTTTATCGGATAGAATTTTGCAATTCAGAACGTGAATGTCGGTTCTAATAATTTGAAGTCTGGTCCCGTTGTACAATTCTCTAGCTTGATCGATGTTTCTTATTAGCATAATTGGTGCACCGACCTTGAACTTCAAGACATGAGAAGAAACTCCCGAGCATCTTATTGTGTTCAGGAATTCAGTCGAATAGATTTCTTCATTATCTTCCGTTGTTTGCTCGTCCCTATACATACTATCTGAGCTCATGTACAACTTCTCCTCACCTGGAAGGAGAGACATAAGTGATCGTTCACAGACTCGACGCATTCATTAGTTGGTGCAAGAATTTCCTTCCCTTGAAAATAATTTGGATTATATATGTTACTCAACAAATCGGGATATACGAAACTCAGTAGGTCTCTGAATGGATCTTCTGAAGCACCAATCAGCATGTCATCGGGAATCTATAGCGAAGTTGCACCAACATTTTGTTCCCCAACATCCCCATTACCAACCTTCAGTATCCAGTCTCCAAATTCTCTTACCTCGTCCACGTTAGGTGGAGAATAACATGACTGCAATCTCATGTTCTTACTCAACTTCAGGACAAGACAGAAATTCCACAACAGAGAGGAGTTTACCATAGCATGTACTATGTCATGCCTTGATGCTTTGAGTACAGCAGGTAAAATCTGGCTAAAATCTCCTCCAAGAACAACCACCTTACCTCCAGACGATTTGTCTACCTGTAATATTGACTTCATTGTCTTGTCAAGCGCTTCAAAACAGTACTTATGCATCATAGGAGCCTCGTCTCATATAATAAGATTAGCCCTAATAAAAAACTCCGCATGTGGACTTTGTTGCGTTATGCCGGAGGTGGAAGTCCCGTGTACATTTATGGGTAGTCCATATCGAGAATGAGTTTTTCTTCCGCCGGGGAGCAATAGCGAGGCTATACCACTCAATGCAACATTAATTACAATCTCTCCCTTGGAATGGACTACAGCCGAAAGAATTTTCCAGGGAAACGTCTTCCCCGTTCCACCATGATCATATAGAAAGAACATTCCACCACGGTCATTGGATACAGTATCCATGACAACATTATAAACCTTTCGTTGCTCGTCTGTAATTGAGGCAAGACACCGTTGAAGTTCTCTACCCATTTCAAACCGGTCGTAATCCAGTTAATCTAAGACCAATATGTTTACTGTGTCTTCCATCGCGAATTCGGTTGGAAATGGCATGGGCGCGTAATTACGTAGACTGTTGCCATTACTTTGCAATATTTTCTCTATATCAGTGAGAGTACAGTTCATCAAGCTTTCATCCGATATAGATAAATCTGCACAAAAATTTGATACATTTTGTGCATTTAGTTCAAAAATTAAAGAGAGAATATTAAAAAAATGAGTAATATTTAAAATCTAATTGAATAATGTTCTATACAAATTGTCATACGTGGATTATTATGAAGCCGTTGTTGTTTGTAAGCAATACCCTCCGCCAAATCTGACCAACAACTTCGCCAAACATGTTCGGGTTGGCTTAAGCTATTGGAAAGCAGCATAACCGCAAATAACCTCCTTATATAATCCCTAGATGCCCAAGCATTCACTTCTCTTATCGCATCTATGTATTCTTTGTCGTCTAACAAACCCAACACATAACATGCATCCTGGAACGTAGGGTAGACGTAGCCAGCAACTTTTCTGATGTCCTCGTAACACGTGCAACTACTTTGAATCTTAAGTAGCAACCTAAGGTAATAGTCTTCCCCCTTTCTAGGGGGAACATTCACAATCCTACCAATAGAAAATCTTTTTTTTCTTGGCGCCCAAGTGCGAGAATCCTCTTTATACACAAACTGCTGTGGAAAATCTCCGTAATTCTCAAGTCCCTAGCATGTGGATAATTCTTGTTCGCCTCAAACCACGCTAAGAGCATCGTTTGCTTGGAAGATGGCCTGTCCAGAACACTTTGTAATGACTGATTTTTATTGAAGACAAGCGGCTGATGATCGGGGAGATGAAAGCTTAGCCTAATTACATATGGGTCTCTGTAATGAATATCAAAATTAAACAGCCTCCACATTGCCTCACATGCCGGCAGATATCTGCAGTCGTAGTACATCTTTATCTCGCCACGAATCTCAGCACCGCAATCAGTATTGCGTGTTTCATAAAATGCCGCCATAACTCGATCATGGCTCTTGTTGATGTATTTGAACAGGTATTTGTTTGACTTTTTTTTTGGTTGCATAGCTCTATATTAACGTGAGCTCTGTATTTACTCAACAATACCCGATTGTACGGAACTACAAACTCATTGTCAAGAGTAGTCTTTTTCTTCATAACTGTTCTGCCATCTTCCCATCTCCTGTACACAGTATAACCATTTGCATCTAACTTAGTTTGCTGCACAAATGGCTTGGTAAATCGCTTCGTGCAAACTCGATCCTTCACGCTAAGAGCATCGTTTGCTTGGAAGATGGCCAGTCCAGAACACTTTGTAATGACTGATTTTTATTGAAGACAAGCGGCTGATGATCGGGGAGATGAAAGCTTAGCCTAATTACATATGGGTCTCTGTAATGAATATCAAAATTAAACAGCCTCCGCATTGCCTCACATGCCGGCAGATATCTGCAGTCGTAGTACATCTTTATCTCGCCACGAATCTCAGCACCGCAATCAGTATTGCGTGTTTCATAAAATGCCGCCATAACTCGATCATGGCTCTTGTTGATGTATTTGAACAGGTATTTGTTTGACTTTTTTTTTGGTTGCATAGCTCTATATTAACGTGAGCTCTGTATTTACTCAACAATACCCGATTGTACGGAACTACAAACTCATTGTCAAGAGTAGTCTTTTTCTTCATAACTGTTCTGCCATCTTCCCATCTCCTGTACACAGTATAACCATTTGCATCTAACTTAGTTTGCTGCACAAATGGCTTGGTAAATTGCTTCGTGCAAACTCGATCCTTCATACAGAGAGATTTCAAATTGTCCTGACCGTACGGTCCATGTATCATATACTTCTCCACCAACTGGTACATATTTCTGTCGATTTCTTCCTTAGGAATTTCAGCACATATAATCCTATCAATTTTTTCTGGGGTCTTGGCGTTGTCATCATTATGCAACCACAACAAAATATGTGCATGTGGTAGATCTCGTTTTCTGAAATTCAATAGTGCAAACGTCTGGAGGGAAATGTAAACAAATGATATTAAGCAATATGCATTAATTTAGTTAATGAATAAATAAATATTTAAACTCACACATGATCCATATCTCTAATTCCTATGGATGTAGTAAATGTATAATTATAAATTGAGATGTAATTAAATACTTACATGCTCTAATATGTACGAATATACGCCATTTCTTAATTTTTCTCATCATACTGTTGAGCTTCATATTAAACTCACGACACAGAATGTCTTGCCGATCCTCCGACCTAAGATTTGTATCTTGCAATACCCTTTGTGTATTTCAGGCCATCGAGGATTGCCGATGAAGAGAGTTCGAAATCCAATCCAATTATATATTTGAAGAGCATCAACGAAGTTGTTAAACATATATCTTGGACCTGGGGTGAACGACCCTGAAATTATAATGTGTTGTCCAATCGATTTACCCTCGGTGTCTTCTTTAAAAATTTTGTCTTCGATACCCTTGTACATGTCAACCCTAAGTCCATCCTGATTTAACCTTACGAAATTCAACCTCAGTGACTCAACCATGGAAAATCGATCGACACCGAACTACTAAAATAACTTCTTAGCATGCAAAAGTACTGAATTTTCTCCACGTCGTTTCTGTATTAGGTATGCAAAGAACTCTCGCATGCTCACCTTCCTCCGTTTTCTATTATCCGCAAGCGAAGATTCTCTCAAACTTATATCGTCTGGATAATCATCTTCCCCGTAAGGAAACAAAAGAGGATACTGTAGAGGAAGGTAATGAGGATGGAGCTCACTGATTCGTTGAAGCTTATTCGAGCGTGTCTCAACGACAATGTCCCTAACACCCTATTGTGTGTCAAAGTCCCCGACAATCAAGCGTGCCATTTCACTGGCGTTCGGAAGATTGTACGTCCTGCCATCAGTAATGCGGCTTTTACCAATCTGAGTTTTACTCCATGATGGCCATCATTGGAAAAACGATCTCGAACAACTCGGTACGACTATGCAAGTACATTGTTACCATCAATCATATCTTTTAACGATGCTACGATGTGTGGGTCAAGATCGTTAGATTGGTTTCCTGACCTGCCAAACAAATAATATTTTAATTATAATTTGTAAACTCTATACTATTTTTAAACAGGAATATAATCTGATAAAATTTACCTTACGGCATCAATTCTATTTTGAATTTCATTCTTTATGTCTAAAATGTAAAGCTGAGCAAACTTAGGCCTCGTGCTTTCCTCCGGCAATAAACTGCCCAATAGATAGTAATTTTGGCCGTGTAATGGAAATGTGTACGGACCAACTATGCTATTAATAGATGTCTGCACTGTTTCATCAAGTGAAGTGAAAGAAAACATCATATTATACGATCTTACGTGCTCTTGGAAATGTTTGCTCCTTCGATCAATTCCAAACACCAAACTATTAAGTGTAGGAGGTGCATGTCTTATTTTTGGGAGTTGGGCTTTTCCAGACATACAACATAGGCTAAATTTGGGCCTTGATATTTGTCTATGCTTGTCACTCCTTTTACCGTACCACATCATTGCACCGCAAAAAGGAAATTCATACGTCTGGTCTCCAAGATCTTCGTAATCTATCCGAAATTATTTAAATTATAATTGTCATGAAAAAAAGGTAATGAATTTATATAATTGGTAATGTAAAGATTAAAAAAGCAGATAGGTTTGATATTACATAACATCTGTTTTCTATATTCTCTATAATCTTAGACTCAAATCTGTATAACAGTATATACTTAATGGAAGATTTCACTGTGTCGCCATGCGTAATGAAGAAACGAATGTGATAATATTGTTTGCTAACAAATCAAATTTGAAGTGTAAAAATAAAATTATCACCTGTTCATCAGTGAAGATCATCTCCATGTCTTGAAGATATTTTTTTAAAATAATTTAGTTGTTTCTAAATGTGCAAAACACGGATTTTGAGATTCCATGACTTTTTTCGCCCCCCAAGTTTCTAATAAGATCTACTTGCCTTAACATCTATAAATGTTTAATATACGTAATCAAAATTTTGTTAGTTAGTTAAGCCACAAAATAAAAGATTAGTATACTATTACAAATCTTGAACTATATATGTTACTTAATATGAATTAAGTTATAATTTATAATCTATATGAAAAAAGTACATTAATTCCTATACTCGAATATTATGGAAGAAAAAAACAAAAAAAAATTAAACGATTATTCTCAATTACTATTATACTCACGATTCACACAAAGAGAACGATGACCGGATGATGAAGTATCGTGAGAATAATATTATCCTGCAGTTTAGACTAACACTGAAATGAACCGTGTATATAAAAGATGGTGAGATATAATTGTTCCTAAATTATAGTAAATGGAATACAATTATAATAATGAACTTATATTTTCTAAATTATAGTAAATTATATTTAATAAATATTCATATTCCATGTAATGAAATACAATTAAGCAATTTTCTATAAATAAATTGCCCAAATTTTGATTTAAATATATTTATATGCCTAATTAGAACTAATTATAGATCGGATACATAGTTATAAAAGATTACATCAATATTAGTTACTATAAATGAAACAAAATCTATATTGTGGGAAAATATCCTTATAAAAATAAATATCCATATATATAGTGAGAAAACATATACATGTAAATGTATATATAAAAACAATTAATAGTGTACAATTTTATTCTTGAAAGGCATATTTTGATATATATATATATATATATATATATATATATATATATATATATATATATATATATATATATATATATATATATATATATATCATTCTGGCGGGGGTTGTTTTATAATTTTAATAAATTGTGATGTGCAAAAAAATAATTAACAATCATCATCATGGGCATATGTAGTATTTAAATAAGTATTGTCGGTTTCTTTTCAATAATTGCAACTATGGGTGGGTGAGGGTTGTTTTTGCATTAGTATAAAATTGTTGTGTAAAAAGTTAATTACAAATTATTGTTTTGGGTAACCAATGGTTTAACAATAATACATATATGTACATTTATTATTAATTGAACATTGGCAATGATTTTACTCTATGATTGATTTGAATATTTTGGAAACATGTGGAAAGAACAATTAATTTACGAAAATTTGTCTTCTAATAAATATTCACATTCTATGTGATGAAATACAATTAAGCAACTTACTATTAATAATTTGCACAAATTTCGATTTTTAATAGATTTATATTCTTAATTATAATTAATTATAGATCCAATACATAATTCTAAAATTTTCATCATTATTAATCAATATCAAGGAAAAAAAAATATATATTGTGTGAAAATATACATATAAAATAAATATCCAATATACACTACGAAAATATATACCGATATATAAAATATCCATATGTATTTTATACATGGTTAATACATTTTACATATATTGTATGGAAACAATATATAATTTTGTACATTATTGTACATGTGAAAATATGTATATATGTGATTTGCTTATTGTACATTATTACAATAACAATAAAATATAATTTTATACAGGATTTTACACTTTTACATTTAATTGTTGCATAGATTATGGGTTTTTTTTATTAAAACAATAAGGATAGTAAATACATAGTTTTTAACAATAAATATTAACATTATATGGGCTTAGATGCATATATAGTTTCACAAATTATAAAAGAAATACATATCTATGTATCGGATATATAACATCTATGTAAAGATTAGTTATTTAGATATTTTTCAAATTTCCATTTTTGGCCCAATTTTGTGGCTCTTTTGTAATATATTATAATAGTTTTTCCCTTCTAGACATTTATTCGGTTTATCTTATGGGTACTCGTTTTCTTGTGGATGCGAACAATTATGTTAATGGAATACCATGCTCTTTCCATGTGGCTAGTATATGCATTCGATTTATATGAATACATATATTTGTATAATGTATAAATGATAGATAAACCTAATAATGAAAATCAAAATTATTTGAAAATCATGCAACTCATATTATTAGTAAAGCTTTAAGGAGTGCCAGGACATATATCATAACATTTAAAATGATGGGCCAAGCCAGACCTCAAGTATATCATCCCATTGGTTAAAATAAAAGAGTACGTGTTGTCGCAAAACATGTTATTTGCGTAACAAAACTCTGTCCAACCTTTAGTCAACATGACATACAGCTATCCATGTTTTTGTCACGAACACACAACAACTTGAAGATGATTGCCGTCCTCGTAGCGAAGGTTGATAGTAGACAATCCTATCAACCGAGAAGCTTCAACAAAAGCATTACTCAAAGGCTGCAAATAGAATTGAAGGAAGAAATCAAATACAAAATAAAGCAATAAATTAAAATTATACTATAAAAGGGACTATAATAAAATATACCATTGCATGTAGGTGATTCCAATGGAATTCTTTCTCAAGAATTCTCTCCATATCTCGGAAACAGAAAAAATGTATGTGGAAAAGTTGAAGAAGGTGAATGTATTGAATGGTAATTTATAGGAGAGTTAAGGAATGTAATAAAGGTAAGAAATAAAATAATTGATTTAAATTGACATAAATTTCCGGATTTATCTAAATTAATTTAAATGTAATAATATGTGAAAATTATGGAAATTGCATTGAAGTCCTACGTTTTTTTAATCAAAATAATGTCCACATAAAGGAAATTCAACCAATAAAAAGACACTATTTTGATATGGAAGAGAGATAAAATTTGAAAATCAATAATGTGAAATTATTTCATTAATAATATGGGTGATTATTGTAAGTGGGGTTTTTCTTGCAATTAATATAAATATTGTGCATTAAATGTCATTAACCAAAAAAGAATTATGTGTATTTATGAATTTACGTTTTTATTATGAAACAATTGATTAAAAACAGGAAACTCATTAACCAATAAAAAGACACTATTTTGACGTGTAGAAGAGATAAAATTTGAAAACTGATAACGTGAAATCAATTAAATAATAATATAGGTTATTATGGTAAATGGAGTTTTTTTTTTTTTTTTTTGCAATTAATATAATAGTGTGCATAAAATTTCCTCAATTGGGAAATTAAAAAAATGCATTTAAGTCCTACGTTTTTTTAATCAAAATATTGTTTATAAAAAGGAAACTCATTAACCAATAAAAAGACACCATTTTGAAATGTAGGAGAGATAAATTTTGAAAACCAATAATGTGAAATTATTTCATTAATAATATGGGTGATTATTGTAAGTGGGGTTATTTTGCAATTAATATAAATATTGTGCATAAAATTTCCTCAATTGGAAAATTATAAATATTGCATATAGCTCATACGTTTTTTTAATCAAAATATTATTTGTAAAAATGAAACTCATTAACCAATAAAAAGACACTATTTTGACACGTAGGAGAGATAAAATTTGAAAACCAAATTATTTCATTAATAATATGGGTGATTCTTGTAAGTGGGGTTGTTTTGCAATTAATATAAATATTGTGCATAAAAAAGAAAAAAAATTATGTGCATTTATGTATTTACGTATTTACTATCAAACAATTGATTAAAAAAAGGAAACTCATTAACCAATAAAAAGACACTATTTTGACATGTAGGAGAGATAAAATTGTGTAAACTAATAATGTGAATCAATTAATTAATAATGTAGATGATTATGGTAAGTGGGGTTTTTTTGAAATTATTTAAACAATGTGGACTCAATCTCCTCAATTGGAAAACTTTGATTGTGTATCTTAGTTTTATATATAATATAGATATGGTCCACTAAATAACTCGTAAAAACAATTACCAAATCACATGCTTCATTTGTTTTGTGGTAAATTACGGTAATATCCTGATATAAGATTAAATTACGAACAAAACTTATTATGTTTGGGTAGTTACAACCACTTCATCAACTATGAATATTCTTATACATCAATTCTTGCGGTGTCAAATTTAGTGAAATCTTTTAGGTTATATAGAATATTCTCCAGCTTGTACCTCATTTTATCTCATTCAAGCTCTACATTTTGCAACGAGATGATTATAAGATGTGTCTCTTGACTTGTAAATATATATTGTGGTGCACAAAAAAATGTATTTTTGCACAAAACGAGTACAAACTAGAGAACATTCCACAAAATATAGGAGATTGTGTTGAATTTGGCTCCAAAAGAGTGGACGTAAGGGTGATTGTAATTACGTAGACATGAGAGTTATTTGCATAATTTGAGCTTGTCTCAGGGGTTGACGTAGATAGTAAAGCTTCCATGTTAGAAACAATACCCAAAATATATTATTATTATTATTATTATTATTATTATTATTATTATTATTATTATTATTATTTATTATTATTATTATTATTATTATTATTATTATTATTATTATTATTATTATTATTATTATTATTATTATTATTATTATTATTATTATTATTATGTATTATTATTATTTATTTTATTTTTATAATGAAAACATTAATGCTATTTGGTGCTATATGAATAGATTCTGTGGGTATTGTTAATGGATCGTAGAGGTGCAGAAGTAGCCCAGGTCCCCCTAAAGCCCAATAAATGACAACGGCATAGCTCATAATATAGAAGAGGCCCCTATAAATAAATAAATAAATATTTTTTTATTTATTTATTAAGGGGTCGCATTGTGAGTACAATCAAACGAGGGTACAACATCTTAAAGCCAATTCAGAAATTTATTACAGCTTACAGACCCCAAGTCAAAAAGCTGCTGGGTCAGCGAAAATTATTACTCACTACTTGCAGGTTCCCAAAACGGTGTCGTACTACTGATTTCCTTCAAAAAAATGGAATCAAGTATTTCAATTTCAATTTTCAACTGCCAACCCTACCCTTTCTTCTAAAAATAAAAAATAAATAAAAAAAACAAAAAATGCCATTTCATCAGAAATTTGGAATTTATTCAACATTAGTATTCCAAAACAAATTCATATTACAAGACATTGCAAGAATTGAGAAATATCTTACAAATTCAAAAAATCGATTTTAAGCTCATGATTTAAAAAACATTGCAGGGTATATCCGCTCTTAAAACAACTTCACATATCAGACTATGTTTAAAAAAACTTAGTCAAACATCCTCTTATTGTTCTTTTTTTGTTTTTGTTTCTTTGTTTTTCTATTTCTTTGTTTCCGTGTAATTTTTTCCTTCACATAATCATCATCGGATGTTTCATCATCGGAATGGGATGTTGCATACCCCGAAGTTCCAGTCACCGCGAATTGATAAACATCGTCAGTGGACTCATTCGGGAGCTTAAGATCTCTAATCCTTTCCGAACACAATTTTCCCAAATCTCCACTTAAACGAACATGAAAACACTTTCTTAGATCAAGCGATTCAAGATTCGGGCAACCTTCAAGGATGGCATGCACGCCCTCGTTTCCCATTTTATTCCCGAAAAGTTGAAGGTGTCGTAATGCAGGCATGTTTTTAGCAATTGCTTGCGCCTCAAGATTCGAAACCATGTACTTCGACCAATGTCCGTTATAATTAAACGACTTCAATAAAGGGCAAGATCGTCCAATTGTCTCAATAGCTTTGGCACTGAGATATATGCAGTGTATAACCAGCTCCTCCAGCAAAGGCAGGTATTTTACAGCTTCCATTATACCTTCATGTGTTATGTGAGTGCAATATACGAGTCGTAGACTTCTGAGTTGACTAGACCTATTAAAAAGATAATATGAAAAAAAGATAATACTTAAGCATCTTTATATGAATTACAAATATTAATATCGTAAGGCACATTATTGGGTAGGATATAATTAAATCAGTGATATGCTCTAGGGTACGGTAAATTACAACCACTCCTATGTATGGTAAAATTATGAAAACTCCCTCCTGTTTGGGTAATAACAACAACCCCTCAACTATAAATTTTCTTACATGCCCACTCTTACGGTTTCAAATTTAATGGAATCTTCTTGATTATATGGAATATTATCACTTTTGTACCTGTTTTATTCCGTTCGAGCTCCACATTTTGAAGCCAGGTGATCATAAGATGTGTTTTTTGGCTTGTATATATATCAGATTGTGGTGCATTAGAAATTGTACTTTTACATAAAACGATTACAAACTAGAGCACATTCCACGAAATCTAAATGATTATGTTAAATTTGACACAATAAAGGTGGAAGTGTAGGAAGATTCATAGTTAAGACATATAGAGTGATTGTAATTTACCGTATGCTTTCGAATAAAAGAAGTCGTAGTCTCTTTATACACACAACTATGAGTTTGAATGATTAATTACCTCTCAGAAATGTAGAGAAGCAAATCATCGGTACCAAAGAAGTCAATACGGATATCAGTCAACTCTCCATTGCTCCAATCCACTGCATCGTAGCATACCATCTCCGAATTGGGAGGCGCTTCATATGTAATACTTCGCATGTCAATGCACTGCCACATGGAAGGGTTTCTGCACACGCTCCGCCAGGTAGTACACACGTTCTGCGCCGTCGTCACCATCTCCACCGTCCCCAATCTCCGCAAAATCGCCGCCGTAATCTCTCGCGGCAATTCCTCCCACGGTGGTGGTGTTGCCTCCGCCTCCGGTGAATTCGAAGACGACGCCGCCATTGAATCTCGAATTTGAAGAGTTTGATATTGGGGCAAAGCTTAGGGCTTATTGAAGGCATATATGCATTTTGTGTCATAGTTTTATGGATTGTTAATTATTTTGACTTTGTCATTAGAGACTGTTTCGTAGTTGTACATTCATGGAGGTATAGAGTCTACACACGGTTATATTGTTACTTGGGGTATAGTTTAAGTTTTAATTAATCTTTTATTTATATTTTCTATTTTTGCTTATCTAACAAAACGTGTGCCCCTTACCTAATTAGATTTGAATAATGTCAATTTAAAATGATAGACTTGTTCATCTTATGAGCAATAAATCGAGATCAAAAGAACATTTAAGTGCTACAACATAGTCTATAGGTTTATGACTTGTATCCTATGAAAAACAGAGATAAAATGCTTAACAAAACCGAAACCGAGACCAAAACCAAAAGAAGCCGACAAAAATAAAAGATGCATATAGATAGATTTAACAAAAGTAGACCCAATTTTACATACAAAATTAGATCCATATCCACGGTTATAGTCATCCTCGTGTCGCGGATAATAATCTTCGTAAAATTCAGAATTGTAAATTTCAAATTTAAACTCGTAAAAATCTGAACTCGAAGACGACATCCATAGGAATTGTTTCTTATTCTAATCATTAAATCAAAGCAATTGGTTTTTCATTTTTTTATAAGCGAAAAAATAAGGTTTCAACGGGCAGGGAGTGTGTGAATATTGACGGGATCAAGTGTACATTGTGATGGGGAGCATTTGGTCCGTGATCGAGTTCTTTCAAAGCCACATTAATTTACAAGTTTGGAGATATATTACACAGTTTTCTATTTCAATTTTTTCTTCCAAATATATTTGTTCAAATTAAAACCGAATTACAAAATAATCAATACGGGGAACGAGATGGTAAAGCTTCGAATAATCCAAAGATACACACTTATTTTCGTCTAAACTTTATACAAATTTGACAAACCAGAAGAAAGCGATTACATACGAGTATCAAATCATTTTCACCAACAATAAGGATAAAGAATCCCCAATTCGTCGACTCAATTAATCACTACGTAAATAATAACCATCGTCATCACACTCACAATCATAATCATAATCATAATCATAATCATAAGAATCATCAGAGCCGAAATCATAACCATCCATAGAGTCATGGGGAAGCTTAAGATCCTTAATCCTTGCCAAACACAACTGTTCCACATCAGCACATTCAAAAACATTGAAACACCCTCGTAGATCGAGTGATACGAGATTCGGACAACCACAAAGAATGGCCTTCAATCCCACATCTGTTAACTTATTTCCGATAAGATGAAGTTGACAAAGTCGAGGCATGTTAACAGCAATCGCTTCAGCAATCTTATCACACTCAATCATTGAAGCATTGTAAAGCCCTAGGTTGTTAAAGCTAATCGAATACTTTTCTCGATCACACAAGCTTAACGACTTCAACAAAGGGCACGAAATGCCAATAGTTTTGATACCATTCACACTGATCCTACAGTCAAGTTGTTGTATATGCAGCTCCTCCAATAGAGGGAAATTAGTAATTGCTTCAACCACAGATGAAAACGATATGCTACAGCAATTAACTAGTTGAAGACTTTTAAGCTGATTAGACCTGTTTATAACACAAACAATTAAGCTCATGAGTTATCCTACAATGGAGTAATTTAAAAAAAAAAAATTAGCATACAAACAGAACTTCTAGAAACAATGGAAAATATTTACCTCTGGGAAATATAGAGTATCAAATCATCAGTACCGAAACCGTTAATTTTGAACTCAATTAATTGGCCTTGGCTGAGATCCACTGCACGGCGGCACATAGTATCTATGTCTTCATACATAGAGAGACGATCCTGCATGTCAATACACCGCCATATAGAAGGGTACTCCTTGGACACGCGCCACCAGGTAGGGCAAACTTTCACGGCCGTCATCAGTATCTCCACTGCCCCAAGCTTTTGTAAAATCGCCGCCGTTATTTCTGGCGGCAATTTCTCCCACGGCGGCGCCGCTGCCTCGATCACCGGACTTGAAGACGATGCCATTGGTTCAGTTCCTGCTTTCCATTGCTTCGATTTTGGAAAAGTCGTTTATAAGCCAGATTAGGGTTTCCTGTAACGTTGTTGAGTGTGGCCCAAATGATAAGATAGCCCAATAGCAATCTGCATCCCCACTTGCCATAACTTAAGTTCATAACCCTTGCTCCCTTCTCTCTCTCACAGTATAATAATTTTAAGATCCATGTGGTATCGTTAATTACAATCACCTCTTGAAATATTAGAATGTCTAATAGGATAATGCATTGAATACGTTATTTCGATATAGTTCTAAAAGACTATTAGTTTCTAAAAGTGGTGGAGACAACAAAGATCAGGAAGATGATTTAAGAAATGTTGATGTAGCCATGTCAGTTGTCACCCCTTAACTTTATTTTGCCGTCACAACTTATTGAAACCAATAGTCTATCAGAATGCTATCGGAATAACGTATCTTATGCCTTGTCCCGTTAGAGTTTATAACAAAGTTTCAGGGACTATTGTTATTACAAATATCACATGGACCTTACAATTATTTTAACATACTTCAGGGGTGTAGGTGTAATTTACCCTTGTTTTTTTTTTTTTTTTATTTATTCATTTTAGGGTTTCTTCCCATATGATTTGCTTCATTTTTCTCTATATTCAAATTCATTGTTTCTTCTTACCGAGTTTTTCAGTGTTGAACTGGGGCAAATTTTTATCATTTTAGAGGTTATTTTTTTGTTCAATCAATAGTAATTAATGTACGTTCCTTGAAATTGTGTAGGGGTTACTTACAACAACATAGTAGTTTTCGTCACTAGTACTATTGTAGTTAATTTCTTTAATTAAGGTGGTGTTTGCAAATGATTATTTAAAAGCAGAAGTTAGTGATTGTGATTTAAGTTAGTTTTAAGTGCTTATTTCTAAAAGTTGGGGGTGTTTGCAAATATTTCGGAAAATGAACTAAAATTGAAAAAGCAGGGTTAGGGGTGCTTTTAAAAAAAATAGCTTAAAGCAGATTATTTTAAGAGAAGCAAAAGCAAAAGTTGATTTTGCAAACACCTAAAAACAGATTATGAGCAAAAAAAACCGCACAATCACTTTCAAAAAGCATTTGCAAACACCACCTAACTAGATTTTGTTGCTTACTTCGATATTTTCGTGAACCTATTCCTGTACATAACAACATTCTAGTAGTTTATGATAAATTTATAGTCGACTCTAAAAAAAACAAAATTAAAAATAGCTACAGAAATACCTAAAATTAAAACAAAAATCATTTTTATTTTTTAAATATATAGAACAAATTAAAAAATAAAATTAAATAAAAAAAAGGGAAAAAGACATTATAAAGTTTCAGCAGTACAAAACAGGTAAACCAGAAAATATAAATTACACAGAAATATAAAATTATTTAAGCAACAAGGATAATAAAGATCAGAATCTAGGTATACACTAATTGCCACAAACATTTTCCTTCCACATATACAAATAAAGGTCACTAAAAAAATTAACGTCGAAAAACGTCGCACATTCAATTCCTACATCCACAAATAGTACGATCAATATAACGACACTTCATCTAAATGTGGACAGCCATTCACGATGCACTTCAGCCCGTAACATGTCATTTTGGTTCCGTGTATTTCCAGGTTGCGCAATCTCCGCATGTTTCCAGAAATTGCTAAAAACTTTTCGTCCAAGTCAAAATTAAAGGAACAGCGGTTGTACAGCTGAAAAGAAGTCAACAAAGGGCAACTCCGTCCAATTATTTCAAATGTTACAACATCAATACCGACGTACTGAATACGCAAAATTATAATTCAAGCTATGCAGCGTTGGAAAGGAAAGCAGAATTATATGAAAAACTTGTGAGGGGAGAACTTTCTGACGAAGAAGATAGTTTTTACTTGGGGAGACTCTGCTACCAGAATCGTTGGAAAAAAGAAAAACCGATTAGAAATAAGATGAACGTATTATCTATATCTGGTTGGCTTGTGTGGGAATTTTCCTTTAGAAGATGCCATATTCATATATATGTATTTGTATTTGAAAGCCATTGAATCGACTCTTCTGTTGTGATATCATGCATGTGAAACTAATTTTTATTTGGTTTATTGATTCCTTTCTCAGGGAGGTTCATGAAGCGAGGGAAAAGGTGTCGGAGCTCAAAATGCGCCGACAAGAGCAACCAACTAGAGAAATTGAAAGCATCGATCTAAAGCAGATCAAACTTCACATCAAGGTGATTAATTATTTAATTTGCAATTATCGTTATATATATTAGCATGTATGAATTTTGATTCGATTCAGCATCTTAGTCTCTAATGATCATATATCTGTCTCTTACAGAGTTGATTAGAATTAACACGTATAAGTCTTGCGAATATTATTGAATCACTTACAGAGTTAAATTAGATGGAACTGTAAAAGAAAATTGGACATATATAGAACTAGAAAAATAAATTTTATTGAATAGTGAAAATATTTATAGAGGAACACAAATAGAGAACTTCCCAAGAACAAGAAGGAAAAAAAGAAAAGAAAAAAGACAAGAAAAGAAGAAAATATAATGTATCCCCGAATGTTGGAGCTGCTTGGTCGAATCTGACGATTCTTTTGTCTTGGCAAGATTATCCCCACGTAACCGTAACCGCTTCTCTTTGGAAAGTATTCTTGCTAACCTAATAAGTGCCTCCTCGTTTGTTTCTTGAGTAGAGGGAACATATTCTTGAGTGTGCAAGTTCGGTGTTGAAATTGGCTTCTTCAGCAACTTCTCTCCAACTTTGACGAGATCCTTCAAATTCTTCTGTGGCAATGTCCACAGACGATGTTGCACCGACTAAAGTCTCGTCCTGGAAATTATATTTATTTATTATTAATCCACTTTAAACAGGTTTGAATTATATATTATATGTGAGTGAATAGATTGAAATATTTGATTTTTGCGTACCTGGATTCTCAGAAAATTTCCACTAGAGTAAACGTCTTCAGCAAAAACAGAACTGTATAGGTCAGTAATGTCTTGTATAGCTCGACAAGCTGCATCGAGCAAGGGTTTCGACTTGCGATTTTTCAACCATCTTATACTACTCCACTTAGATGCTTTCTTGGCATCATATCTACGAACCGGTGCTGAACCAGTTCCGAGAGACAAAACCAGAAGCTTCCCTTTTTTCTTCTTCTTTCTTATTTCACCTATTGCAATTAAGCTCTGCAAAGGTAACCGAGAAAAAAAATATATTATTTATATGTTCTTGAATTTCAACATGCATAGAAAAAATCTAAAAAATTATATGGAAAGTCTTAAGATATTTACCGGATCATTAGCAGCTATACCGCCATCAATCTGGTTGTGTTTCGTAGTTTCCCCATTTGAATCTTTTGTTTTAAAGTAATGTGCAGGCAAATAAGTTGGCGCAGCTGACGTTCCTAAGCAAATATCCGAGAGCAGAGCATCTAGGCTTGGATTCTTATTCACCTAAAATAACAATCAAATAAAATGTGACATTAATAAATATAAGTATGATATATATATATATATATATGTATATAGAAAGACAAATAAAATCAGTGTGGAAAACACACAAACCTCAAAGCTGGAGAAGATAGTATGTTTCATCTTCTTGATATCGAATGCGGGAATTACGATATTTGTCAATGTATCGTGCAATTTTGTTTCTCCAAGTTTGTTCCTCAGAAGGGTTCGAAGATATTTGCCATCGTATTTTGGCCCAGATAGTAAACACTTCATCGTCGTTGCAGTGTGACTAACAAGATTATCCCTGAACCAACCAATTACACGTTCTTTTTAACTTCATAACAGAACTTCAATATGAAATATATATATACGACGTACGTATCAAAATTGCAAGAAAAGTAGTACCTCTCTTGGGGAAATATTAGTGGACAGTTGTCAAGGTAGAAATCTTTAATATCTTTCGCAGCGAATAGTGGTCGATTATTTTCGTCTGGAGCAGTAAGCATTACAGTGACGAGACCTCCTGTGCTAGTGCCTGCGATCACGTCAAAGTAATCCGCAAGTCTAACATCTTCACCGTCCAATTTCTGAAATACACGCAAAAAAGCAAAAATTGTAAAGTCAACTACGTCGAAGTTGAAATTCCACAAGTATGAACTAATTAATACGCATGAAGTGATACATACCTGAAGCTCCGATTCAAGAAATTCGAGGATAACTCCCGGGATTATTCCCCTAACTCCACCGCCGTCAATTGTTAGAATTCTGGTCAATTTTCCGTACGGCTGATTCTCAATATCGAATATTTCTGACGTTGATTCCATCTCCATGAACAAACTAAATTCTTACTGCAATGCAAGCTGATTATGAAAAATATACAATGGATAACGTTTAGATAAGTGGTCTATATATAATGTGAGTTATAATTTTCAGAATAGAAACTTCCATATGTAATTATAGAAACTTTTATGATTTTGGATAATACGTTTTATCTACTTTGGATCACAGAAGGCACTTGTTATTACATAGTAATATAAAAGTGCCATCTTAGAATTAGCGACTGTTTTTCCATATTTGTATTTGGCAAACTTTTCGTTTTAATTTTCATACAGGATAAAAAAATTGTGTTTCCTTAATTGAGGTATATCTGAGTTAAATCCACAAATATACAAGTAGAATCTTTAGAATCGGCAAATCTATCTTATTTCTATTTATTTTGAGAATCAACTAGTAATTGTACCCGTGCGATGCACGGCCCAACAAATTGCATGTTTGGATGTTGTAAGTGTATACACAAACATTTGATGTATTCGTATGATGAAAATTTTATTACAATCATTCATTAATAATTCATCAGTGGAACATAGTAAACTAATTATACTTACTACACAAAACAAAAAATAAAAAATAAGCAAATTTTATCGACAAAAATAAAAATCTAAGCTGAGTGATTATTAATTTTGAATTAATAAATAAGCGAGAAAAATAAAAATCTAAGTTGCAACTTAACTATAGATAAACTTAACTATCGATCTCTATACCTCAAAATATTGAGCAGTTAGTAAATACTCACCGTAAATTTTGAAATACTTCTTTGTAAACAACATTAGTTGTAATATTTGAAGTATGACCTTATTGTCTATTAAGACCATATCGATATTGATCATTTCATTTGGATTGCTTTTGCTAGGAACTTTCCACAGACACATGACCCGAACCACCACTTTCCAGTCAAATCGACACGGCTTAAGATCAATGAGGGTGGTCGTTGTTTGTGCCATTTTGGTCATTTTTTGCGCCATTCTATATGAAAATCGAACAATATATTAAGGATGTAAAGAATTCAAGAAAAATAAATGGAAGTCAATATCAATCTAATAAAAGAGAGAAAGAAAAAGAAAAAGGAGTAAAACAAAAATCCTTCCATGTCATATGTGCTCCGCACAACAGATAAAGAAAAAGAAAAAAAAGTAAAACAAAAATCCTCCCATGTCATATGTGCTCTGCACAATTTTTTTCCTCCCTTTTTCTACATCTCTCTTCGCTCTCTCTCTCTTTCTGATCTATTTTGTATTTCTAGGGTTTGAATTTTATCCGCATTTTTGAACAATTAGCCTGCTCACATTGGCAGAAATCGTGTAATTTTTTTAATGGTAGTGAGTTGAAACTCAGGTGTCGGGTCTAGCAGTGGTAATAGTGGGGAAAATGAAGGATTCACAGAGCTACGTGGGTATGAAAACGAATTGATATAATAGATGAAAGGATGCAATACAAACACATGAGAAAAATACAGATGCAAATAAAAAGATGAAAGGGAGAATCCTTACCGACCGTATCTTCTGGTTTCACTTTGCAAAATAGCTAAATATGAATGGGTTGAGAAGTTGAGAGGTCGGATATAAATACGTAGAGAAAACATAAACGTGTTGAAGTGGGAGGGAGTAGTTGAAAGTGTTGGAAATCTTTGGGAATCGGGAAAATCGGAACAAAAAAAACTGAGATGGAAAATAAATAAATAAACATAAAATCGAGAAAATAAATTGAGATGGAAAACGGAAAAAATATGGTGGAGATAAAATAAAAAAAATTACAAAAAAACAAAAAATAGATTTTAATATTTAGAAGCAATTGGATTAGAGACAAAAAAGAGATTCTAATATTTAGAAAATTTAATTAGTTGTGTATTAGAGATTTTAGGGCTGAAAATTAGGAGATGGAAATTAAAATCGAGAAAATAAATTGAGATGGAAAACAAAAAATATGGTGGAGATAAAATGGAAATTAAAATCGAGAAAATAATTTGAGATGGAAAACGGAAAAAATTATGGTGGGGATAAAATAAAAAAATTACAAAAAAGAGATTTTAATAGTTAAAAGATTTAATTAGTTGTCTATTAGAGATTTTAAGGGTGAAAATTAGGAGAGATGGAAATTAGTTGTGTATTAGAGATTTTAGGAGAAATTTTAGGGCTGAATTAGGAGAGGTGGAAATTAAAATCGAAAAAATAAATTGAGATATAATATGCACAATAAAAAAAACAAAAAGTATTAGAGATTTTAGGAGAAATTTTAGGGTTGAATTAGGAGAGGTGGAAATTAAAATCGAGAAAATAAATTGAGATATAATATGCACAATAAAAAAAACAAAAATTTACAAATATGCCATTAGGGTTTTTCTAGGGTTGCCCAGCGTTTCTTTCTTTTATATATAAGATTTACTCGTGATTTCCTTCAAAATAATCATGTTATTAAAACATGATTAAAATTAGAGGTACATAATTTTAAAGCATTGGGCCTCCATTAATTTTGACCTCACCAAAGAAACCAAAACGATTTGGGCTTTTCATAAAAAAAACAATTATTTGGGCTTTCATTAATTTTGACCCAAATGAAACAATAAGGCATCTATTCAATTTTATGAAAAACTACGGAAAAATTCCTCTGATCTTAGGCTAAATTACTAAGAACACTCATATCTACTAGTAACTATCAAAATTCCCATTATATTTGCTTCCGTCTTACACTGATTGCTTACAGTATGATTTTTCATAGAATTTTTTTAATTCCAGATAACATTTCCAAAAAATACCGATTCTACCCCTACAAATGTAGAAGAGACTGAAGGTAACCACCATACACAAATGTTTGAAAAATGCTTATGTGTCTATGATGGTTCATACGGGCAATCCAAAAAGTGTAGTACATTGCAATGTGAAATTGCAGAATATATGACAATGCCACCTACATTTACGAGACTGTTCTTAGAGGTAATAGAATCGGCGCATTTTTCGAAAAATATTTCGTGAAATATAAAAAAAATTCCGTGAAATCACACCATAAGGAGGGTTGATGTAAGAAGGAAACAAATGTCGGGGGTTTTGGTAAGGGGCGTTTTTGTAATTTAGCCTAAGTTTAAGGAGGTTTTTGAAATTGTAATATCTAATGCCAATGGCAATGGCAATGGCAATGGCTACTAATCTCTTCCACAGACTTCCTCTCTCTCATTCCTTCGCTTTCACCACCACTACCAAGCACCGCTGCAGCTCTTTCCACCTCAAAGCAGCATCAACTGCTGTAATTTTCTTCATCTTCTCAGCTATCTCTTTCTCTCTCTACAATTACTCCCGCATTTCTGTTTAATTTCTAGAACCACTATTTTCTCGATCGATTTTTTTTTTTTTAAATTGTGCCTTTAAAAAAATATCGTAAATGCATTTGATTGGATGATAGATGGAGGGAAGCGAGATCGAGGAAGAAAAGGAGGGTTCTAGTGTGAGAAAGAAGATAATTGTTGCGGGATTTGCTGTTAAAGCTGGTTTTAGGGATGTTGTTAGGTACAAGTTCTTTCCAAAACAGCCATGGATCCGTAGAAAACAAGAACAACTGAAAATGAGAATTAAAATATATTGAAAAAGAACGGCTCAGTTCCCTTTTCCAGTGTTCATCCAATTTATCCAAGGTCTGGTGGTAACGCCAACTGAAAACAAGTACCAAAATACAGCCACTGATCGGAACCCTAGATCTGACCCCAAAACCTCACTCCGAGTTGACTCACCAACACATGCACAGTCAACTCGGTGATAACTCACCCTCTCCACTCAGCACAAACCCGGTTTTCTGCAAACTCAACACCAAAACCCTCACAGCAGAGGATTAAGGTCAGAAATGAACAGGTTTGAATAAAAGGTGAATCATACCTATCTCTCTCTCTCACCACAGTATAAATACACACAGTTTCAACGGTCCTCAGCATTAAATGTGCTGCGACGGCAAGGACACCCATTGTCCGGCAAGACCTGCGACGGTGTTGCCGGAAAACGACAAGGGGTGACGAAACACTGTAGAGAGAGAGGGGGACAGGAGAAGAGAGAGGAAACGGCGCAGCAGTAGAATGCTGCTAGGGTTGAGAGTGGTAAGAGGAAAGGGGCAAATGGAGGGCTCTGATTGAAGCCCTAGAATAGACGGTTCAGATCATAGGTTGACTGGATCAGTGGGCTTAAGTAATGTTGGGCCCGATTTCACAAGTTGGGCTGTGAATAAATAAGTTATTGGCCCAGATCACAACAGATCATTTTATTTGGGCTCAATACTTAACAATTCTCCACCTGAGACCAATAAAAGGATTAGTATGAAACACACTTAATGGACTGGGATCATCATTGCCGTAACTGTGAATCTTAAACACTAATCACACAGATTGTAGTAGAAGATTCACAAAGTATTTTTTCCACAAATGAGGTAATCACCAAGATAAAACCAACACTTAACATCACACAGAAGTTAAACAAAAACAAATAATGCAAGCAATCACATAGAAAGCATTAACAGACTTGCACAAAGCAAGCAGACAAACACATGTCTGTTTCAATCAAGTTTTGAGACAATGTTCAAGATTCTCAAACATGATCTCAATTTTTCCACAGGTAGGCACTTTGTGCCCATGTCAGCAGGGTTGAATTCAGAAGGAATTTTCTCCAGGTCTATCTCACCCTTTTTAACCACTTTCCGGATGAAGTGGTATTTGATCTCAATGTGTTTTGTTCTGTCATGAAAGACAGGGTTCTTGCACAATTGTATACCTGATTGGCTGTCGGAGAAAACTACAACTTTACCTTTCAAGTAGCCAATTTCTGAGAGCAGCCCTCTCAACCAGAGAGATTCTTTTATAGCCTCTGTGGCTGCAATGTATTCAGCCTCTGTGGTAGAAAGGGCAACAATATTCTGAAGTTGAGATTTCCAGCAAATACAAGAACCACACAAAGTAAACACATAAGATGTGGTGGATTTTCTATTATCTCTGTTGTTAGCATAATTCGAATCCACATAGCCACATAAGACAATTCCTTTTTCACAACTAGAAAATTCAATCCCTGTTCTAGCAGACCCTCTTAGATATCTCATTAACCATTTCACAGCCTCCCAATGAGGCATGCCAGGATTAGCCATATATCTACTCAAACAGCTTACAGCATATGCAATGTCAGGCCTTGTACTTACCATTAAATACATTATAGAACCAATTGCATTTGCATAAGGAACAGATTTCAAATCACAAATTTCAGGTTCAGTCTTTGGGGACTGTTCCTTACTTAGCAAGAAATGAGCAGCTAGAGGCACAGACACAGACTTGGCATTTTTCATGGCAAATTTATCTAAGATCTTTTCAACATAGGCAGATTGGTTCAGAAACAAAGAGCAATCTTTTTTGTTCCTAATTATGTCCATACCCAGAATCCTCTTAGAGTCACCAAGAAATTTCATGTCAAAGTTTTCACTTAAACACTTATTAACATGATCAATAGCCTTTAAACAGGGGCTAGCTATAAGCATATCATCAACATAGATCAATAGGAACACAGGAGATTGACAGTCATCTTTGAAATACAAGCAAGGATCAAATTCACTTCTTTTAAATTTCAAAGAGATGATGCAAGAGTCAAATTTTTTGTTCCACTGCCTAGGAGACTGTTTAAGGCCATAAAGAGACTTCTTCAACAAACAGACATAATCAGGTTTAACAGAATCAACAAAGCCTTCGGGTTGAGACATGAAAATTTGCTTATCAAGATCACCATGCAAGAAAGCAGTTTTAACATCCATTTGCTTAAGTTCCCAATCAAAATGAGCAACTAAGGCAAGCAAAATTCTGACTGTGGTGAATTTAACAACAGGAGCAAAAATTTCAGTATAGTCTATACCCTCTCTTTGTGTAAAACCTTTAGCTACAAGCCTAGCTTTATATCTAACAGAATCAGATTCATGCTTAATTCTAAACAACCATTTACATTCAATCAAAGAGCACTTAGCAAGTTTTGGGACAAGAGTCCAAGTATGATTGACATGCAGAGAGTTAATTTCCTCTTTCATAGCAGATAACCACATAGCAGATTCTGGAGATTTTAAAGCATCTTTGTAGCACTTAGGTTCATTCCCATCTAAAGCATCAACCACATTGAACACAAAAGATGCAAGCTGAAAATTATCAAGATGATGAGGTTTCCTAATTTCTCTTCTAGGTCTATCCCTAGCAAGCTGATAATCATGCAAATCATCAATTTCAGGTAAATCAGACTCAACATTTTGATCAAACACATTTTTAGGCACAGAAGATGAATCATCATCATCAACAATATCAATTTCCTCACTCTCAAGAGGAGATTTCTCCACCTCAATTGGAGCAGAGGGGGGAACAATAAATGAAGGCACAGGCAAACAAGGATATTCATTTTCATTGAAAACAACATTTCTACTAATGATTGTTTTAAAACCATGTTCATTCTTTAGCCAACATCTATATCCCTTTACCCCTTCAGGATATCCAATGAAAACACATTTTAAGGACCTAGGTTCTAATTTATCAGATTTATGGTGAACAAAAGCAGTACAACCAAAAACTCTCAAATTAGACAAATCAGCTGGTTTCCCAGTCCACATAGTTTCAGGCAAGTTTCCAGACAAAGGCACAGATGGAGATCTGTTAATCACATAAGCAGCTGTTAAGACAGCTTCACCCCAAAACACTTTAGGCAAACCAGATGCATGCAACATGGATCTAACCCTATCCATTAATGTTCTATTCATTCTTTCAGCTATGCCATTCTGTTGAGGGGTATATGCAACAGTCCTATGTCTTCTAATGCCAAATTCAGCACACAAAGAATCAAATTCATGATTACAAAATTCAGTGCCATTATCAGTTCTAAGGGTCCTAAGTTTCTTGTTTGATTGATTTTCAATAAAGGTTTTCCAAGATTTGAACTTATCAAAAACATCAGACTTTTGCACAAGTAAGAAAACAAACACTTTTCTTGAAAAATCATATATATATATATATATATATATATATATATATATATATATATATATATATATATATATATATATATATATATATATATATATATATATATATATATATATATGTCGATCTTAGCTATGAAAGAATTTAGAGTTTATTTCATTAAGTACCCCGGGTGTTATATCGAGTTGCTAACAAAGTCCCGGTGAAATTAATATTAGCAAAAGTCCCCCTATTACGCATTTTTTCAGCACACATCTCCTTAAATGGTGATATTTTTAAATTTGAAGGGTAGTTAGCTAAAACAAAAAACAACAGACAAGAAATACTTGTTTCCACCAGGTGTGGAGACAGGTGCAGGACCCCAAACATCTGCATGAGCATATTCAAGGATTTCTGTGCACTTAGATGTATTAGGGAAAGAGGATTTAGGGAATTTCACTTTAGACTGTTTACCCATAACACAAGAATCACACAAGGGCATATCAACAACAATGTCATCACTCAGATAGTTGTTTTTATGCAAAATTCCTAGTCCTTTACTACTGATGTGGCCTAATCTTCTATGCCATAGATCAGTCATGTCATGCTGGACAGAATTAACATGTGAAACAGATAATGCAGATGCAACATACATATTATGCATTCTAACAGCCTTAAAAGAAAGTAAACCATCATGCATAATGTTCATGACCCCATCACCCCAAGTGCCCTTATACCCAGAATCCTCCAAGATAGCACAAGACATCAAATTGCTACTCAGTTTAGGAACATGTCTCACATTTTTTCAATTTAAGCACATAACCAGATTGAAATTTCAGACAAACAGTTCATATACCTAGCACATGTCTTTTACTACTATCAGCCATAGACACAGAGCCATTTTTTAATTCAACATAGGAGGTGAACATGCTTCTATGGGGTGTCATATGATTTGAGCAGGCAGAATCCATTAACCAGTCATTATCAGTCAAAGATGCAGACACAGAATTCACAAAGTCAAGATATTCATCAGTAATCATAAACACATCACCCATGTTCTCAGCAACTTGGTTAGCCTGTTCATTATTAGACTTATTATCTTTCTTAGGTTCAGAACACCTATTTGCATAGTGACCAGACTTACCACAGTTGTAACACTTCCTATGTTTGAGCTTATTCTAACTCCCTACTTTACCCTTATCAGATTTTTGAAAATTTTGGTTACTGGAGGAAGAAGCCTTGTTTGAAAACTTGTTTTTAGGCTTGTTTTTCACAAATTTAACATCACCCAAAGACTTGCTGTTTTTGGTGGTTTTCAAATCAAGTTCCTTACTCTTTAAACCATTTATCACAGTGTCTAGAGTCACTTTGTCTCTGCCATACTTGATTGCAGATTTGACATCACTGTAAGAATCTGGAATAGCATTTAGAAGAACGATGGGGGTATATTCATCAATATTTTTGTCCCCAGTCAACTTAATATCTTGCACAAGTTTTGTAAAAACATCAAGATTTTCATCTATATCTTTGTGCAAGTCAAGTTTAAATCTAAAAAACTTTTCCAGTAAAAACATTTTTGAGGGTAAAGAGGTTTCAGTATAACTTATCCCACAATTCCTTAGCAGTATCAAGTTTACCTATCTTTCTAATCGCAGAGTCAGATAGGTTCAGAATAATCAGGGAGTAAGCAAGTTCATCAAGATCATCTTTCATTTCCTTAGTGGTTTTATCATCATAAGTTTGAGTTATGGCCTTAAAACATTTCTGTTGTACTAAAACACCTTTCATTTTCTGTTTCCATATAGCAAAATCACCCTTGCCATCAAAAGAAGCCACATGATAGGAATTCATTTTCACACAGAGAGAAAGAGAATAATATAAACCAAAGAGGCACACAGGCACACAAGCTGCACACAGACAGCAACAGAAATTGAAAACACACAAGCTGCACACAGACAGCAACAGAAAATGAAACACACAAGCTGCACACAGACAGCAAAAGAAAATGAAACACACAAGCTGCACACAGACAGCAACAGAAAATGAAACACACAAGCGATGATCCTAGGTGGCCCAACAGAGAGCCAAGTGTTGCAGAAGGCAACTAAGTAACCAGTCGAAGACTGAGCTATCTCAGGCTACTCCCCTTCCCCAGATTCCTGCGACACTAAGCGGTCCGGACAAGGGAAGTTTGGAGTGGCGAATAGCCTGAGTTGGCCGAGAAAGCACCAAAGTAACCGGTTGTAAGCTGAGCTGTCTCAGACTACCCCCCTTCCCCAGATTCCTGCGACACTAAGCGGTCCGGACAAGGGAAGTTTGGAGTGGCAGGCAGCCTGAGTTGGCCCAGATCACAGAGAACAGCGGAAGTAAGTTCTGACCACACAAGGTCAACCACAGGTTTTCCAGGATTTTACCCAGAAGCAGAGTGAGTGAGTCACAGTAGTGTAATCCGTAGCACGAGTCTGCAAAGAACAAGTGTCCAACTGATGCTCTGGTACCACTTTTAGGTACAAGTTCTTTCCAAAACAGCCATGGATCCGTAGAAAACAAGAACAACTGAAAATGAGAATTAAAATATATTGAAAAAGAACGGCTCAGTTCCCTTTTCCAGTGTTCATCCAATTTATCCAAGGTCTGGTGGTAACGCCAACTGAAAACAAGCACCAAAATACAGCCACTGATCGGAACCCTAGATCTGACCCCAAAACCTCACTCCGAGTTGACTCACCAACACATGCACAGTCAACTCGGTGATAACTCACCCTCTCCACTCAGCACAAACCCGGTTTTCTGCAAACTCAACACCAAAACCCTCACAGCAGAGGATTAAGGTCAGAAATGAACAGGTTTGAATAAAAGGTGAATCATACCTATCTCTCTCTCTCACCACAGTATAAATACACACAGTTTCAACGGTCCTCAGCATTAAATGTGCTGCGACGGCAAGGACACCCATTGTCCGGCAAGACCTGCGACGGTGTTGCCGGAAAACGACAAGGGGTGACGAAACACTGTAGAGAGAGAGGGGGACAGGAGAAGAGAGAGGAAACAACGCAGCAGTAGAATGCTGCTAGGGTTGAGAGTGGTAAGAGGAAAGGGGCAAATGGAGGGCTCTGATTGAAGCCCTAGAATAGACGGTTCAGATCATAGGTTGACTGGATCAGTGGGCTTAAGTAATGTTGGGCCCGATTTCACAAGTTGGGCTGTGAATAAATAAGTTATTGGCCCAGATCACAACAGATCATTTTATTTGGGCTCAATACTTAACAGATGTTGATAAGGCTAAATTCACCTTCCCTGGAGACAATCCTCATCTTCAATTTGTGAGTTAATACTAATTATTAGGGTTTATTTGCAGCTTAAACAATTTTTAATTATCACTCTCTTTTTGTTGGTGAATTAAATTGAAGTTCTGTTCTGTGTGTTCTGTGATTGGACTTCCATTAATTTGGTATTTTGCATAATTAATTTTAGTTCGGAAGTATTTAATTTGTTTTCCCCAAATTTGCAGTAAGTGTTGATTTTTGACCTCATATTGATATATCAAAGCAGCTCTGGCTGTTCGCACGCAATTTTAAACAATATTCTCAGTTAAAAATAAATATTCTGAATTAATGAAGTATATATTATACCCTATTATTTACTCGATTTTACCGTATATTTTGAAGTAACTCTTTTAATCCTCAAAACTCTTGTAAAAATTTATAATTACAGTTAGTAGCTTTCAGGTTCCACTATTTTCGGTTGGCAACACAAAATCGTTTTTCAATCAAGTAATACGAACTTACAAAACATCATATACGAGAACACGTCAAAGTAGCACTGTTCTTGTTCAATCTTTTAATTTATTCTTTATTATATGTTATATTATATTATTTAATTTGAACTCGTGACACAAGTATTCTTGATATAATTGTGTGTTACGAATGACGGGAAGTGGACTAATTACACATATACCATTATGGCTCTAACTAATGACATGCACAGTGGTTTCCAGGTGAAAGCAAGCAGATGTGACAGAGGGTTCAACAAAATTAGCTGATGCGATTACCGATGATTCCGATGCAGTAATATGTGTCACTACAACATTTATGGCTTTATGCGATGGAAAAAAACCGTCGAGAAAAGTAGAAAAACCGTCGGAAGCATTATTCTTGACGGTTTTCAACCGTCACAAAACCGTCAAGAAAAAGGCCGTCGTATATACTTCCACGTGTAAAAAAACCGTCGGGAATAATGTTTCTCGACGCTTTGAGAACCGTCATAAATACCCATACATATTTTGAAAACCGTCAAGAATACATTTCTCGACAGTTGAAAACCGTCATGAATACTGGTATATATTTTTCAATATTTTCTTCGAATTAGTACTGAAAACTATTAAAAAATGTAGCCCCATGCCAAAAATTATTATAATTTCCCAACACGAACATATACAGATGCCAAAAATCAGTAGGAGATTCCCCAAATACATGAATTCTTGTTTTCCAAAAGTATGTATAACCAAACTTCATGAAATTTGTGTTTAAAACGACACTTACATCCACTTCTAAAGTCTATACATCTGAATTTACATTCACTTCTAAAGTCTATGCAAGGCCAGAATTCTTGAATCATCCAATCAAGACCTTACTCAGAGAATTATTTGAATATGAAAGTTTATCAGCAACTACAGCTGGATTCTCCTGCAGTACAAAGTTCCTAGTTAATGCTCAAGACAAACTTAAAAAAATAGTACTAAATTAATCAAATATACGAAACTGATGGAAATTATCCTGCAAGTAGGTCAATAAAAATTTCAAATCAAGAATATAATAAAATCAGTTAAAAAAAAATTGATTTTTTTTACCTGAAAGGCATTCTCTATTGTATGCATTTTCCACGGTTTATAACCCTGTGAGAACAAAAACAGAACTAAAAACTGGGTTGAAAGTAATAATGATACCTGCCAATGCACACATCAATAGAACACATGCCCCATGGTAGTTATGACTTATATATGTCCTTTATGGACAACAGTAGCCTATATACAAATATTAGACTTAAATGGTCAGAAAAGCTTTAGTGCAGCTATACAATCTCAGTAATATTTAACTCAGTATTAAGGACTCAAGGGTGGTTTCATGTGACACTTTGACTAGTATGAAGGTTTTGTTCTATCCAAAGTAACACATAAAGAATTAAACATCTTATTGAAAACAAAGTATGTGTACCATAGAAGAACAAGAAATAAACCTGGAAGTATGATAAAATTTTATCGTCCACCTCGGATACAATGAATAACCTACAAAAGCCAAAGGGAAACATACCATTAGGCAATAATAAGTCTTTTTAGTATATTCAGTACCATCTAAAGCACGAGCAGGGGAAAAACGATTGTCTAGTTCAATTAGTTAGTAAATAGTAGAGCTACCTCTAGTTGCTTATAAAGACTCATTTTGAACGTCTAGTTGCAGTTGTAGGGCCTCCTTAAGTTGCGTACCCCTGCAAACGGTTTTCAAATGTTTTTGAGAAACATGAAATTAACTGCAACTAGTCTTCTTCACATATGTTTTAGTTGCATCATGTATGTCAAAATAACAGCCGAAAAGAGCGAGTTAGCAGCAATATGAGAAGGCAAGACAGGGGTTTGGCAAATGACAAAGGAACAACTGTAGCAGACATCTCGCATTACGAGTCATGTCTTATTCAGAGAAAATATAAAGGATGACCCTGCAATTAGACCACACAAAATACTTCATGAAAAGGATACAACATTACCTTTTAAAATGCAGACTGACAAAGTGGCACTGACAAGAAGTATTGGAACTTTACTAACATAATCTACCTTACCTTCAAATTTCAATGATAAAATTAGTAACCAACAAATAAGCAGTTTAACTTAGGCACTAATAAATAAAATATGGGCATTAACAATAAATAAAAAAGACATTGTACCTGTGTGGCCAATTCCCTAGTCGGTAAAGCAAGAGAATACTAGGTAACCTTCCATATCCAGCCCTTCGTGATGATTTTGCAGGGACATTAGTCAGTGAGAGAGATATAAAAGGTAGAGCAAAGGAACTAACTCAAACACTTCGCACAAACACAAAAAAGAGAAGAAAGGGATGGAATATAACCAAAGTATACCCGAGAGGATCCAGTTTCGAATAATCTAAGTTGGTGTCAATAACCTGAAAAGAGAGCCAGGTGAAATCTCCCAACCAATGCATTTTAAGAAGAAAAAAAAAAACTCCATTAAAATCAGAATGGAATAAAGATAACTGAAAAGTATACCACTAGCTGATTAGTGATTCTACATTATCTCCAATCCCCAAAAACTGTTTTGGAAATTAAATTCTAGCAATAAGGTTAAAACTAAGTCATTCAGTTCCAGATTTCATAATTTTGTCATTTTCTCAAAAACCCAACCAGCTAGCTATCACATTTTCAATTACCCAAGTATCAAAAGAGTGCTTCATACATTCATACATTCTACAAGGAGCGCACTCATTGGATTTGCAAGGATTAAGTTGCGAAGAGCTTGAAAGTTCAGTGAAAAGTGACCTGATTGAAGTTTACTTCAAACTCATTTATTCACAAAACTAGGATTACTGAAAATTAACCAAAACATAAAATTGAAGATGGAAGGAGAAAAGTGTTCACCTAGAATCGGATATCAAATCGCGATTGAGAAAATTCAGTGTCTGGTGAAGTCGGATGGATACAAATTTGACAATCAAATCGCGACTAAACTCGAATTTGAAAAGAAATTAAGACGATAAACTTAAAACCTAATTAGCAATGTAAAACGTCAATGTGACGGCGGAGGCGGTCCGGTGGTCGTAACGATAGTGGTGCCGGTGATGGTGAGGGTGACGGAGCCGGTTGCGGTGGCGGTGGCGTAGCAGGATCGAAGAAAAGCCCTAGCATTTCTAAACGACGGGAGAGAGAAAGTATTAAGAGAAAAAAAATGAGAGACTTTTTTATTAATTTAAATCGGGTTCATATTTAATATTAGTTAATTAAATTAGACTTTCTATCCTGACGGTTTTTATGAGTCATAATTGATTTAAAAAACGTCAACAACATTCTCTTACACGACGGATTTTTAGTGTCAAAATTGATTAAAAAAGCGTCAAAAATCATTTTTATACGACGGTTACCGAACAGTCAGGTAAAAAAAGTGTCGTATAAAGCCTAAATTGTTGTAGTGTGCTACAGGTTTTCGGCCTTCATTTTGGTTGGTTATTTTGGTGATGGTTTATTGAATGTTCTTCGTCGAATACAAAGTCTTCATTGACTTCTTTGATCTTTTTATACTTGCAGGTTGATAATTATGGCACAGTAAACCTTGTTGAAGCTTGCCGCAAGAAAAATGTGAACAGATTTATTCTCGTATAGTTCAAATTTTAGTGAATGGAGCTATTAAATCCTGCTTATATATTTCTCAACGTATTTGGGCTCACCTTAGTAGCAAAGCTTCAAGCGGAACAGTACATTCGAAAATTCTGGTATCGATTATACAATTATCAGGCCTGGTGGTTTAAAGAATGATCCACCTATGGGTAATATAATGAATGATTTTCCGAGAGTTTAATTGCAACCGGTATTTCTTGTTCACTAACTCCGCTCGAATTCTATCCTTTTAAAGGATACACTTTATGCAGGTTCAATATCGAGAGATCACGTGGCGGAAGTTGCAGTTGAGGCACTGCTTCTTCCGGAATCTTCATACAAAGTTGTGGAGATTGTTGCTCGGACCGAAGCGTTCGTTTGAGGAGCTCTTTGGTTCTGTTAAACAAAAGTGACTTTGGCGGCAAATTCTCAATCTACAAGATTATGAAGAATCTGAATTTGGTAAAACTCAAAACACAAAATTTGAATCATGATTGAATCTAAAAGAATACTGCACTACCGATAAAAAATAAAATAAATAATGACGTGTAAATTCTTTTCTGAAAATATCCAAAATAAGATAATTTCCCAATTATGATTTACTTATCTATTAGCGACTTAACTCTGATATAAAATAAGGAAACAAAATTCAGATCTTTTAATAGATAATATACCATATGTTAAAAATAGATTCCGTAATTTCTTTTTATCAAGAGGAAAGTTTCCATAATTCAAATATACAGGGCCACTCAATATCTGCCACGTCATTATTTTACTTCCAATGTCTGAAATTTCCTTATTAAAAAAATCCCAAGTTATGGAAAGTTTTATTCCTAAAACATAACTCAGAACTCTATAAATACAAAACTAGCAAAACGTTATCCCTTACTCGTATACATTGAAAGACAATTTGCAATAAGAATTAATTCAAAGTTTTTGCATGATGGAATCATCAAGATCAGAAGTTGTTATTTACAAAAGTGTTTTTTAACTCTCTTACTTTCAAAACTAAATTTTAGTTATTACTTAGTGGGCTAAGTGTCATGGCTTAGTGGGCTAAGTAGTGATTAGTGGGTTTAATAGTGGGTTTTATTTTAACTTCCTAACTAACCCACTAACCCATTATCTTGAGTGCTCTTGTGGTTGGTTTCCTTGCAGATCATGGGCTGAGGAGTGGAAGCTTGGCAAGTCTATAAATACCAAACTCAAGACTCAAGAATGGACAGATTTTCGAAGAAACATAGAGTGTGCTGAAGTGCTGATCTTGAATATTTTAGAGTGTTTCTAGGATCTGTTGTACGTACTCTTTAAGAGTACATTCTTTGAAATCTAGAATTTTTAATAGTTTTCTTTTAGTATCTAGATTTGATTGTAAGAATGATCTTGAAAAAGATTCATTCATAAGGAAGAAGTTTTCGCACCTCTTCTGTTTGTATTCTTAGAATACTGATTTTAATATATTTTTCCGTCCTGTAAAGGGCAAGTTCACAAGTCTTTACTTGTGAACATTTTTACTTCTGAGTGTTTTGTCTTTTAATCTGTATATTTCCGCTGCATGTTATCTCAAGTGTCACAACACCTCAGATAACATCTCTGTATAATACGAATTCGGGACCATAAATTCTTTCAATTGGCATCAAGAGCCAACACTTGACGTATACTAAGTGTTTGTTCCTATTTTCTTTACAGAAACGAATTCGTGATGGATACTCAGATGACTGCTTCTATGCGACCTCCTGTACTTGATGGCACAAACTACACCTACTGGAAAGTCAAGATGAGGGCATACATCAAAGCCATTGATGAGAGAGCCTGGAGATCTATTCTCACTGGATGGAAGCCACCAACTATCACAGACGTGGACGGGGATGTGTTTCCAACTCCAGAATTACGGTGGACACCAGATGATCTTGCAAATGCTAACCAAAATTCAAAGGCGTTAAATGCAATTTTCAATTCAGTAGATTTAACAATGTTTAAATTAATTTCTGTATGCACCTCTGCAAAGGATGCTTGGGAAGTTCTTCAGCTACATTGTGAGGGATCAGATAGTGTCAGAAGAACCAAACTCAGATTACTCTCTTCCAAATTTGAGAGACTGAGAATGGAGGAAACTGAAACAATTTCTCAGTACAATGAGAAGTTGATTGATTTGGCTAATGAATTTCAATCCTTAGGTGGTCCTTTGAGCAACGAGACACTGGTGAATAAGGTATTGAGAACTCTTCCAGAAAGGTTCAGCATGACGGTTACTGCTATTGAGGAGGCTAAAGATACATCATCTTTACGGCTGGACGAATTAATTGGTAGTCTAAAGTCCAGGGAGATGAACTTTGAAGATCAAAGAAAGGAGAAAGGAAAAGCTATCTCAAATGCACTCCAGGCAGAATTAGAGAAGGAAGATGTTGCTCCGGAATATGATGATGATGCAGAAGAATGCCTCAACAATGTGGCATTTCAGATTCAGAAATTCAATAGGGCGTACAGACGAAGTGGAATCAAGCCCAGGCAGTTATTTTCAGAAGGGTCTCCACAAAATCGACAAACTCAGCCCCGGAACAGATCTATTCCACAGAGAACATTTCCTCAAACACCTTCTCAAAACAATTTAAAAAATTCTTCTTTTATTCGTTCAAATTCTGAACCACCTAACTTGGATCATATTAAATGCAGGGCCTATTCAGGATTTGGACATTATGCTAATGAATGTGCAAATACCTTGAGAAGAAGAGGAATGAGTTTGATTTGTGCTGTCAGTGATGAGGATGAAGAACAATCTGAACAGACAGAGGAACAGCAATCCTCCAAACAAGCTCTTTCTGTCAGATATCTCCTTGGAAGTGCCTCTGAAACAGAATCACAAGGAGTTTCTCTGGATGCTGCAACACTTTCTGAAACACTTTCAGTAACTGAAACTTCTGAGTTAAGTACTGATCATTATACTTGTTTAAACTCTATTTCTCTGAATGCAGCAGAATCCAGTAATGAAGCAGTTAGTGATGAGGAAGAAATGTGTAAAAAGCTGATCAGCAACTTGGAGAAGAAGACTCAAGCTCTAGATGCAGCCAACAAGGAAAATTCTTCTCTTAAAGAAACAATCACACTTTTGGAGGTTGGTATCACCAAGAAGGATCTTGAACTGGCAAAGGTGAAGGATGAACTCAAGGAAGCAACTCTAGCAATTAAAAGGATGAATACCGGCACAGCTAAACTCGAAGAGATTGTGTCACTGGAAAAGTACAACAAAAAGGAAGGTCTAGGGTTCAAGAAACAAGTGAAGAAACACAAGCCAGTAAAGAAGAAAGAAATTGTCTTTGTCAAAGAGAAGGGTCCAAATGGCAAGGAATCCAGGAATTTCACTGTCACCACTTCAGAATCCAGAATAAGGGGATACATTTGTCATTACTGTTTCTCACCAGGACATATTCGTCCATTTTGTGAAAAACTCAGCAGTGACAAAATGTTGTCCAAACTGAGCCACATCACTCCAGGGAACACCTCAAAGAAAAAGGTAGAATCTGCCAAAAAGGAGTGTAAAGTCTGGACTCCCAAAGGTAAACTTTTGTGCAAGGCAGTATACACCTCTTTAAATGCTAACATTTCAGGTTCATGGTACTTTGATAGTGGATGCTCTAGGCACATGACTGGAACAAAGGAATTTCTATCAAACTACCACACACTAAATGGAGGACGTGTAACCTATGGAGGAGGAGCTAAAGGCAAAGTGGTTGGACGTGGAACACTCAGTATTGAGGGACTTCCAAAACTTTCAAATGTCCTACATGTTGAAGGATTGGGTTCAAACCTCATCAGTATCAGTCAATTGTGTGATGATGATCTACGTGTAGAATTTGATAAATACTGTTGTTCTGTGTTTGATAAACAAAATCATTGTGTACTTACAGGTTCTAGATCAATGGATAATTGCTATCAAACAGGTGACACCATCTCATGCAAGAGCTCAAGAGTAAGTGAAGTAGAGCTGTGGCACCAGAAACTAGGACACACAAACTTCAAAAATTTAAAACTGCTCAACAAGTACAATGCCATAAGAGGAGTACCAGATCTCAAGATCAAGGATATTCCTATATGTGGAATGTGCCAGAAGGGAAAGCAAACCAGAGTACCACACAAAGTGCTGCAACACGTTGGTACCACCATCTGTTTTGAACTTGTACATATGGATCTTATGGGTCCTATAGAGGTAGAAAGTCTAGGTGGTAAAAAATATGTCTTTGTATGTGTTGATGATTTTTCAAGATATACTTGGGTGTATTTTTTAAGAGAAAAATCAGACACCTTTGAAGTTTTCAAAAATTTGTACATGTTTGTTAGAACTCAATTCCAAGTTTCTGTTCGTAGAATAAGATCTGATCATGGAAAAGAATTTGAGAATGCTCTATTTCTTGCTTTTTGTAATAAAAAGGGTATAAAGCATGAATTTTCTGCTCCAAAAACTCCTCAGCAGAATGGCATTGCTGAAAGAAAAAATAGAACCATCCAGGAAATGGCTAGAGTGATGATGAGTGCAAAAAATCTGTCTAAAAGGTTTTGGGCTGAGGCTGTCAATACAGCCTGTCACATCTCAAATCGTGTGTATCTAAGATTAGGATCTATGATGACTTCATATGAAATTCTTTATGGTAAGAAACCTAATCTAGAGTACATGCATGTGTTTGGGTGTGTCTGCTATGTTCTAAATGATAGAGATCATCTAGCTAAATTTGATTCAAAAAGTGATTTGAGTTTGTTCATGGGATACTCTAATAACAGTCATGCTTATAGAGTATATAATCTCAGAACTCGAACCATTATTGAATCTGTAAATGTGGTATTTGATGACTTTGCTGATCTCCGCAGTAAAACAGCTGAAGATGAAGTTGATGACTTAATTGCTGAGGGAGAAACAACCGAAGAAGACAATGCTACCACAGATGATCCAGATACAAACAGTCCAGTTTCAAGAGAAGAAGGTGTTGAGCCATGTGTTACCACATCTGACTCAATACATCCTACAGAGGACACAGAAGCTGAATTGCAGCCAACGAATGATGTGTGCAGAAAGGAACCATCAAGTAGAATCCAGAAAAATCACCCATCTACTCAAGTAGTGGGAGATATCTTTGATGGAATGAGAACCAGAAGAAAAGAGAGAGTGAATTACAGAGATATGGTAAGATTTGCAAATCTATCTTCTGAATGTGCACTAACTGGAACCACTTGTTTTGTGTCTTCAGTGGAACCAAGGAATATTGGAGAAGCTCTGAAGGATGAATTATGGGTAAATGCAATGCATGAAGAGTTGAATCAGTTCATCAGAAATGATGTGTGGTACTTAGTTCCCAGGCCAAACCATGTAAATGTAATAGGAACTAAGTGGATCTTCAAAAACAAAACTGATGAAAAAGGTACAGTGGTTAGAAATAAGGCTAGGTTAGTAGCACAAGGTTATACCCAAATTGAGGGTATAGACTTTGATGAGACTTTTGCTCCAGTAGCTAGAATTGAATCTATTAGATTACTTCTTGCTATAGCCTGCTTTCTTAAAATCAAACTGTATCAGATGGATATCAAAAGTGCATTTCTGAATGGGATTCTAAATGAGGAAGCATATGTAGAACAACCCAAGGGTTTTGAAGATTCTGCCAAGCCTAATAATGTTTTCAAACTTAAGAAGGCACTGTATGGTCTTAAACAAGCTCCTAGTGTTGGGTTTCGGGCACGCATACGCAGCGGAAAACAAAAATTTTACGTGATTTAAACCACTTTAAAGCACACAAGTACATGCCCGACAAATTAAATCAATTAATTGCGTACCTTTGCGCTTCCAGCGAAATTAAAAACAACATACATGCTAATAAATTTAACCGAATTTAAATCAATTAACATGCTCGCAATTTAAACCAAATAACATGCTCGCAACGATTTAATCGATTACACATAATCACATAAAATCATACAAACACAAGCATGAAATCATAGTTTAAATTAAACCCTAAAACGAAACTAGGGTTTCGAGTATTTACCTCTTGACGCGTGAGGTAGGAGCGAACAATTCGTCGTGATTACTACGGAAACCAATCCGTAGAATCGGGGCAGCAATGGAGCAGCAGCAGCGGCGGTGTGGCAGCTCACGGCGGCGCGTGTACAGCACGCGCGGTTGTGCGAGGCGGCGCGTGGGGCAGCGTGCGGCTTCGGCTCGTGCGTTGCTCCTCGATTCTTCGATCTACGGTCTTCCTCCTCTCGGATTTCACCTCGTATACTTCGATCTACTAAATCGTGGCACTAGACACGAAGTAGTTAGAATAAAACGGAAAGAAAATAAAGGAGAAAGAATACCGAACAAAAGCCGGCCGAGGAACGGCCGTTTCCGGCGACGGAGCGGCGGTGGTGGCGCGGTGGTGGCCGCGCGGAAGAGAGGGCGAGAGAGAGAGGGTGGCCGATTAGGGTTAGGGTTTTTGTGTGTGTGTGCTAGGGTTATAAATCATGTATTTATAGTCCCTAGCATGAAACCCTAGCGGGCTTAAGTTGGACTGGGCCCAACAGCTTAAGCTCGTTAGTTTCTTTAATCGCTCGTATCTCTCAATTCAATGATCGAAAAATTGTAACGATTACAATTGCCGAGTCATTATAATTTTCTCGTCATTACGAGTGCCATCTCTTATTTTCCAACTTTCCAAAAGTGGAAACCCTAGTTCAGTGGACTTTCTAAATTTGGAAACTTCCCGATTTAGAAAGTTCACTAACATGTTCGCTTATTCTTTTCCTTTTCTTATTCTCATTCATAATTCCAAATTACGAATGTTGGACTCAATCATATTGACTTCCAATTATGCAAAGATAAACTATTTTATCTCTGACCGTTTATTCAAAGATCTCATGTGCACGAGCAGTGTGACCCTCGATGGTTCAGGTGTAAGCTAGCCGTGGGCCCACAACTCTTTGTGGTCAAAACTCGTCCCCTTCGAGTTACAATTAAGATGAAGCTCGTTTCACCTTAATCACCCAACGAATCAAGATTGGCGTCTAGCAACTACGCGTCATGATTCCCTAGATACAAATGAAGTGCCTGCAAGAACCTTCAGATATAGTTAACGTACAGTACGGTCCCTTCGATTCATATGTCCCGATCGAACTAGAGGCATTGGTTCATCGAGACCTCTTTATATGTTCAATAACGGTGCGATCGTTCTAAGTGTTGTAATCGTTACGTGCATGACTTAGAGAATCGAATCCTCTAATCATCACTTAGTCAGCTCTGGCCAGAGACTTAGAATGAATACAAACTTTCAGAACACACAGGACATCCAAGACTATTCTAGCGATCGAATCCCCGACTACAATGCACAGACCTCCCACTAGATTTCGGACTGCACGAACACTGGCCCTTGGGATGGTCCTCGGTGGAACTCAGGGACAGGTCACGATACAGCTGGTCCTCTAGTGAAGTCACGGTGATGTCTAGGTCATAAGGACTAATGGTGTACAACTATACCATAGATATCTCTACTCGATTATTGGGAACCACTTAGAGATTTCTAGGGTGAGGGAGTTCAGTGAACTCGTCAACTTACGAGCACCCACTTATGCATGCCGATATCACAATACCGTTTACTGATGAGATGCAGTACACATACACTAAGTGCTAGTCTTAATGGGAAAGGCCGATATCCTCATTAGTGGCGTAACCCTTCGACTAGGAACACGTTTAACAGTTATAATACTTAAGTAAATATCTCACGATCCTAACGATCAATTACTAGTACTTGTAATAACTGTAAGGACTATATCTATGCTTGTGACAAAGGGACAAAGATATAGAATGCCAATGTGTTTTATCATTAATACGAATAAAGGTTCGTTTATTACAATAATAAATACGAAATACCACAGCCACAAGTTGGCTTGTTGGTCACCTACTCTAACAATCTCCCACTTGACCTAAAGCCAACTACCCATAAATCGCAATCCCATCGACTCTCGATGTTTCTCATGGACCGATCTCGGTAAAGGCTTCGTGAAGGGGTCTGCAACGTTCTCTTCCGAGGTGACTCGTTCAACCTTGACTTCACCTCTATCAATGATCTCTCGGATCACGTGATACTTCCTCAGAATATGCTTTGACTTCTGATGAGATCGTGGCTCCTTAGCTTGCGCCACGGCTCCGGTGTTATCACAGTACAACGGTACTGGATCACTAGCATCAGGAATGACACCCAACTCTTGGATGAACTTCCTTATCCAAGTCCCTTCTTTTGCAGCTTCAGACGCTGCAATGTATTCCGCTTCGGTAGTGGAATCGGCCGTCGTGCTTTGCTTGGAACTCTTCCAACACACGGCACCACCATTAAGCGTGAATATAAATCCAGAATTCGACTTTGAGTCGTCCACGTCCGATTGAAAACTAGAGTCGGTAAAACCCTCTAATTTCAACTCGGCACCCCCATAGACCAAAAATATATCCTTAGTCCTTCGCAAGTACTTGAGGATATCTTTCACGGCTTTCCAGTGAGCCGGGCCGGGGTTAGACTGATATCTGCTTGTGACACTCACAGCATACGCAATATCGGGTCTCGTACATAGCATGCCATACATTATGCTTCCTATGGCAGAAGCATAGGGCGTCCTTTTCATCTCCTCGATTTCACTAGGTGTTTGGGGACACATAGATTTCGAGAGACGAACCCCATGGGACATTGGCAAGAATCCCTTCTTGGATTCTTCCATGCTAAACCGTTTCATAACGGTGTCTATGTACAGGCTTTGGGATAAGCCAAGCATCTTTCTTGCTCTATCTCTATAGATGCGTATTCCCAATACGTAAGATGCTTCTCCCAAATCCTTCATTGAGAAACGTGTGGACAACCATGCTTTCGTTTGTTGTAACATTCCTACGTCATTCCCAATGAGTAGAATGTCATCAACGTAAAGCACTAAAAATATTACTGCCCTCCCACTAACCTTCTTGTATACACAAGGTTCCTCCGGATTCTTCTCAAAATCAAACTCTTTGATAGTTGAGTCGAACCTAATGTTCCAACTACGGGATGCTTGTTTCAATCCATAAATGGATCGCTGGAGTTTGCAAACCTTTTGCTCACTTCCAGAAGATATGAAGCCTTCCGGCTGCGCCATGTAAATTTCTTCCTCAATATCTCTATTAAGGAAGGCGGTCTTCACATCCATTTGCCATATCTCGTAGTCGTACCACGCAGCTATGGCCAGCAAAATCCTAATGGACTTCAGCATCGCGACCGGCGAAAAAGTTTCCTCATAGTCAACACCTTGCCTTTGAGTGTATCCTTTTGCTACCAATCTAGCTTTATAGGTCGACACCTTTCCATCCACTCCAATTTTCTTCTTATAGATCCACTTGCAGCCTATAGGAACGATTCCCTTAGGTGGATCTACCAAGGTCCACACCTTGTTGGAGTACATGGAGTCCATTTCGGATTTCATGGCAGTTAGCCAATGTCCCATGTCCGCATCTGATACGGCCTCATTGTATGTTCTTGGATCTCGTCCAAGATCAACATGATCTTCATCATTTTCGAGGAGGAATAACCTATCCGGCATTTTCCGAACTCTTTCGGATCTACGTACCGTAGGTTCAGGAGGTATATTAGTGGTTTGTTGTATTGGTTCGATTGCTTGATCTTGTGTTTGAACTTCACTTTGTGGTTCTTGAACTACTTCAAGTTCTATCATGCTGCCCTTTCTATCGGATAGAAACTCCCTTTCCAAAAAGGTGGCATTTCTCGAAACAAACGTCTTTGCTTCTTTGACATAGTAGAACTCGTATCCCATTGAGTCTTCGGGATACCCCACAAAATAGCACAAGTCGGATTTACTATCCAACTTATCTCCCACTAATCGCTTCACATAAGCGGGACAACCCCATATCCTAATATGTTTGTAATTGGGTTTCCGGGAATGCCAAAGTTCATAAGGTGTGGATTTAACTGCTTTGGTGTTAACTCTATTCAGCAAATACGCGGCAGTACGGAGTGCATGACCCCACAAGTATGCCGGTAAGTTTGTGAACCCCATCATTGATCGAACCATATCTAATAAAGTTCGATTCCGACGTTCGGACACTCCATTAAGTTGAGGAGTTCCCGGTGGAGTCCATTGGGACTGTATCCCATTTTCTTTTAGATAGTCAATGAACTCGATGCTCAAGTATTCCCCACCACGATCGGATCGCAGCTTCTTAATACTTCGTCCGAGTTGCTTTTCCACTTCGTGTCTAAAATCTTTGAACCTTTCAAATGTTTCAGACTTGTACTTCATCAAGTACACATACCCATACCTAGAATAATCGTCGGTAAAGGTAGCGAAGTAGTTATATCCACCCTTCGCACTAACACTTAGTGGACCACATACGTCTGTATGGATCAAATCCAAAAGACCTTCGGCTCGTTCCATTACCCCTTTGTAGGGTGACTTGGTCATTTTCCCTTTAAGGCAAGATTCACAAGTTTGTAGTGATTTCACGTCCTCCAAAGAGAACAATCCTTCACTAACAAAATCGTTCATCCTTCTTAAAGAGACATGACCTAATCTAGCGTGCCAAAGTTGTGCGGGGTTTTGATCTATCTCCTTACGTTTTGCTGATATAACGTTAATAGGTATTTCACTTGGATTTAGTTCATATAAGTTGTTTAATAGCCGTCCTTTGCAAATTAAATTCTCATTCTTTTGTATAATGCAAATCGAATTTCCAAAAACAAAAGTAAAACCTTCAATATCTAATACAGGAATAGAAATAAGGTTTCTAATGAGCGACGGAACAAATAAACAATCGTTCAAAACAATAGGAAAACTAGAATCCAAAACATTTAAGTAAATAGTCCCAATGGCTTCAGCAGCAACTCTTGCTCCATTCCCCATCCTTAGGTAGGTCTCACCCGCCCTAAGTCTTCGACTTCTTGTCATTAGCTGCAAATCATTGCACAAATGTGAGCCACAGCCCGTATCCAATACCCAAGAAGAAGAGTTGACAGACAAATTTACGTCAATGAAATACGTACCCTTTTCAGAACCTTTCTGCTTTAGGTAAGCCTTGCAGTTGCGGCGCCAATGTCCTTTCTTTCCACAGTGATGGCAAGCATCATCAACTTGTTTGCTAACCTTTGCTTTGGGGCCCCCACTGCCTTCACCCACTTCGAACTTGCTGTTTGGGAAGGAAACTCTTTCCTTTCTCTTCTTTTGGAAAGAACTCTTCTTTCCAGAAGGAGCAGCAATGAGAACAGACTTCTCTTTCTTAATGGTGGACTCGAAGCTGACCAACATGTTCATTAACTCATCCAAGGGAGGATCTAGTTTGTTCATGTTGAAGTTCACTATGAACGATTCATAGGAACTAGGAAGAGACAACAGGATCAAATCCAACGAGAGCTCGGCCGGGAGGGTGACATCAAGATTCACTAGCTTTTCAAGGAGAGTGATCATTTTGAGACAGTGCTCGTGGACCGAAGTCCCTTCGCGCAGTCTCGCTGTGATCAACTCCTTTGTAGCAGCGTACCTCGATGCCCTAATATTCTCACTATACATGCTATCGAGATGAGCCTTTATATCGAAAGCATGCAAGTGAGACTCATATTTCCTCGCAAGCGCGGGCTCCATGGCGGCTATCATATAGCACCTAGCATGAGTGTCATCTTTCTTCCAAACTTCATAAGTTTCCTTTTCAGCATCAGTCGCTGTGGCAGGTATAGTGGCGGGAAGCCTCTCGTTCAAAACGTAGAGACGCCCCTCAACAGTTAGCACAAGCTTAAGACTACGCAACCAATCTAGGTAATTAGGGCCATTGAGTTTATTGTCGAGGATTGACATTATGGGATTCTTAGACATAATTATCTGAGACATATAGAGAAGAGGATTATTAGAGATTCGCGTTAAATGATTGTTACAATTAAATGTTTGGACTTATGTTATTTAATTGTTCTCCCACTAATTTTATCGAGTTCCACTTCCCTCTAGTAGACAAACGAGAAAACTGATTTTTCTTAATGGGCTTTAGGTCCAATAGACAAATATAACCCGTAGTTAATCTAGCCCGATTATATTTGCCCAAAGGTAGATCACAATCAATCATATCCACAATATGACCCTAAATTAATTTTCCTCACACTTGATAATGACCTAAGTTAATCTCGCGAATATCAAAATCGTCGTGTGTCAAGTCTAACCTACCAATCAAAGATGCTCATAGAACTCGATTATGCCAAACTAATGCAGTCCCTAGTTAATCTAGCCGACCACGTTAATTCAACATAACCCTTTTCTATGGCTACCTTCATCATTATGTCAATTGAATTACAGCTTACTCTACCATAGCACTCCCCGCTAACACGGCTTACTGCACTATAGTAAAGGGCTACACATAATCCAACCGTTGGCAGAAGGAAAGAAATAACTCAACAGATTGGGTTTTTCTTTATAGCTTGAAATGATTCTTAATTAAAAGAATGAGGGGTTTTGATTAAGTGTTTTATCTCATCAGAAGGTTTTGGATTGGTCTATGTGATTCCTACATCTATGTTCTCTAAAGGTATATGGAAAACGCATATTGTCCTAAGAGGAACATACGACCTAATTTCATAATTAATTACATTAATTAATTATCGAGTTTTCAAAATAATTATAGAACCTCAACTAGCATAAGTCATTCAAATAATGTTGAGGTACTACTAATTAAGTTGAACTTATAATCAATATTATATATGTGTTCTATTAATTGAAATCAATTTAACAATTTAAATTAATTAATTAATCTAACACCTATTTACTAAAATAGATGATTGTCGATCCAATTATCTAATTGGGATTAATTGAAAATAATTTTCCAAAAATTAAAATCAATTTGTTTTAAGTTTAATTTTAGAAATCTGAAATAAATTTTTTTTTTTTTTTTTTTTTTTTATTTTTCAGTGGTCCGGTTCGGCCCAACCGGTCTGACCGGTTCGGACCGAATCGGGCCGGTTCTGTCCGGTCCAGCTGACCCAAGTCAGTGGGCCGGGTCAGTCGGACCGAGAACCGGTCTGACCGACCCGAATCCACTTGGATTCGGTCAACTAAACCGCACACAACCATCGAACCGGCCGGTTCGGCCGGTTCGATCCGAACATTTAAAAAACCGACATTTTAAAAACAATTTCAGATCCGATTTTCCAATTTTAAACAATTTTAAAGCTGGAAAAATTCTAAACAATATTTCAAAAATATTTTAAACTTACGAAAACTCCCAATTACATAATACGACAATCGCTACTTTAATAAATCGAACATGCATATTAAAACGAAACGCAATTAATTGCGCAACGAGCTCTGATACCACTGTTGGGTTTCGGGCACGCATACGCAGCGGAAAACAAAAATTTTACGTGATTTAAACCACTTTAAAGCACACAAGTACATGCCCGACAAATTAAATCAATTAATTGCGTACCTTTGCGCTTCCAGCGAAATTAAAAACAACATACATGCTAATAAATTTAACCGAATTTAAATCAATTAACATGCTCGCAATTTAAACCAAATAACATGCTCGCAACGATTTAATCGATTACACATAATCACATAAAATCATACAAACACAAGCATGAAATCATAGTTTAAATTAAACCCTAAAACGAAACTAGGGTTTCGAGTATTTACCTCTTGACGCGTGAGGTAGGAGCGAACAATTCGTCGTGATTACTACGGAAACCAATCCGTAGAATCGGGGCAGCAATGGAGCAGCAGCAGCGGCGGTGTGGCAGCTCACGGCGGCGCGTGTACAGCACGCGCGGTTGTGCGAGGCGGCGCGTGGGGCAGCGTGCGGCTTCGGCTCGTGCGTTGCTCCTCGATTCTTCGATCTACGGTCTTCCTCCTCTCGGATTTCACCTCGTATACTTCGATCTACTAAATCGTGGCACTAGACACGAAGTAGTTAGAATAAAACGGAAAGAAAATAAAGGAGAAAGAATACCGAACAAAAGCCGGCCGAGGAACGGCCGTTTCCGGCGACGGAGCGGCGGTGGTGGCGCGGTGGTGGCCGCGCGGAAGAGAGGGCGAGAGAGAGAGGGTGGCCGATTAGGGTTAGGGTTTTTGTGTGTGTGTGCTAGGGTTATAAATCATGTATTTATAGTCCCTAGCATGAAACCCTAGCGGGCTTAAGTTGGACTGGGCCCAACAGCTTAAGCTCGTTAGTTTCTTTAATCGCTCGTATCTCTCAATTCAATGATCGAAAAATTGTAACGATTACAATTGCCGAGTCATTATAATTTTCTCGTCATTACGAGTGCCATCTCTTATTTTCCAACTTTCCAAAAGTGGAAACCCTAGTTCAGTGGACTTTCTAAATTTGGAAACTTCCCGATTTAGAAAGTTCACTAACATGTTCGCTTATTCTTTTCCTTTTCTTATTCTCATTCATAATTCCAAATTACGAATGTTGGACTCAATCATATTGACTTCCAATTATGCAAAGATAAACTATTTTATCTCTGACCGTTTATTCAAAGATCTCATGTGCACGAGCAGTGTGACCCTCGATGGTTCAGGTGTAAGCTAGCCGTGGGCCCACAACTCTTTGTGGTCAAAACTCGTCCCCTTCGAGTTACAATTAAGATGAAGCTCGTTTCACCTTAATCACCCAACGAATCAAGATTGGCGTCTAGCAACTACGCGTCATGATTCCCTAGATACAAATGAAGTGCCTGCAAGAACCTTCAGATATAGTTAACGTACAGTACGGTCCCTTCGATTCATATGTCCCGATCGAACTAGAGGCATTGGTTCATCGAGACCTCTTTATATGTTCAATAACGGTGCGATCGTTCTAAGTGTTGTAATCGTTACGTGCATGACTTAGAGAATCGAATCCTCTAATCATCACTTAGTCAGCTCTGGCCAGAGACTTAGAATGAATACAAACTTTCAGAACACACAGGACATCCAAGACTATTCTAGCGATCGAATCCCCGACTACAATGCACAGACCTCCCACTAGATTTCGGACTGCACGAACACTGGCCCTTGGGATGGTCCTCGGTGGAACTCAGGGACAGGTCACGATACAGCTGGTCCTCTAGTGAAGTCACGGTGATGTCTAGGTCATAAGGACTAATGGTGTACAACTATACCATAGATATCTCTACTCGATTATTGGGAACCACTTAGAGATTTCTAGGGTGAGGGAGTTCAGTGAACTCGTCAACTTACGAGCACCCACTTATGCATGCCGATATCACAATACCGTTTACTGATGAGATGCAGTACACATACACTAAGTGCTAGTCTTAATGGGAAAGGCCGATATCCTCATTAGTGGCGTAACCCTTCGACTAGGAACACGTTTAACAGTTATAATACTTAAGTAAATATCTCACGATCCTAACGATCAATTACTAGTACTTGTAATAACTGTAAGGACTATATCTATGCTTGTGACAAAGGGACAAAGATATAGAATGCCAATGTGTTTTATCATTAATACGAATAAAGGTTCGTTTATTACAATAATAAATACGAAATACCACAGCCACAAGTTGGCTTGTTGGTCACCTACTCTAACACCTAGAGCTTGGTATCAAAGACTCACTGACTTCTTACTTGAAATAAAGTTCAACAGAGGAGAGGCAGACAGAACTCTATTTATTAAAAGAACAAATAATCATATCATTATTGTTCAGATATATGTTGATGATATTGTCTTTGGCTCTACTTGTGCTAACCTTTTACAGTCTTTTGTAGATTCCATGGCTCACACTTTTGAAATGAGCATGGTTGGGGAGTTGAATTACTTCCTAGGACTCCAAATCAAACAGTCAGGTGAAGGAATTTTTGTAAATCAAAAGAAGTATGCTCTCAATCTGGTCAAAAGATTTGAGTTGGAGTCAGCCAAGCACATGAAAACTCCAATGGGTTCTAGCCAAAAACTGTATAAGGATGATGTTGCAGAAGATGTTGACAGCACTCTATACAGAAGCATGATTGGAAGCCTTCTGTATCTAACAGCAAGCAGACCTGACGTTATGTTTAGTGTTTGTGTGTGTGCCAGGTATCAAGCTAATCCCAAAGTAACTCATCTTAAAGCTGTGAAGAGGATTATTAGGTATGTTGCAGGTACAGTAGATTTAGGGATTCAGTTTTTCAAAGACACAAACACAAACTTGATAGGTTTTAGTGATTCTGATTGGGCTGGGGATATAAGTGACAGAAAAAGCACTTCAGGTGCATGTTTCTTTTTGGGGAATAATCTGGTTTCTTGGTTTAGTAGAAAGCAAAACTGTGTTTCTCTCTCAACAGCTGAATCAGAATATGTAGCTGCTGGAGGGTGTTGTGGTCAACTAATTTGGATGAAACAAATGTTGGGAGATTATGGGTTGACCAGTGATACCGTGACCATATATTGTGATAATTCAAGTGCTATTGACATTTCAAAAAAATCCTGTTCAACACTCACGAACTAAACACATAGATATTAAACATCATTTTATTCGTGATATAGTTGAGAAAAATATAGTGTGCTTAAAGTACATTCCTACAGAAGATCAGCTGGCTGACATCTTTACAAAGGCCTTAGATTATGAGAGGTTTTCTAAACTCAGAAAATCTCTCGGGATGTGTACCCAATAAACATGTCCTGAAATATGTTGCAGCACCACATCAAACATCTTAAGCTGCAACATAATTTAATGAAGCTTAGCTTCTTTAAATAATGACTTCACTGTGATGAATTATTTTTCTAAATAAGTAACTGGAAGTCTTTCACCTTGAAACGTGATCATGCTTCATGTAAACATTTGGGAAATAATTCCACTCACATAAGTCAAACTCCTCTATTTTGATAGTCATATCTTAGTAACTGAGGAACCTTCAAACTGAACACTTGATCATGTTCCATGTGAATTGTTTCACTTGAAAATAAGAGTTTTATAAAAAAAAAATAAAAAAAAAAAAAATAAAAATATATATATATATATATATATATATATATATATATATATATATATATATATATATATATATATATATATATATATATATATATATATATATATATATATATATATATATATATATATATATATATATATATATATATATATATATATATATATATAATTTAGATAATAAAATCTATGCCTGTTAGCCAATTTTTCTCATACTATTAATCATTAATAAATTTGTTTTTCTATTTTTGTGAATATTTCGTGAGTGATATTATTGAATTATCACTATTTATATGGGTCATGGGGTACATGGGTTAGTCTTTCATTTTCCACTAAGTCCACTCCTTATTATGCCATGTGTCACGTTTTGCCTTAAACTGCCAAAGGAAGTATTATTCTCCTTAAACACACTTTCTCCACGAAAAACGCACCCCACTTCTTCATCTTCCCCACTTCGTTTTTTTTTCCTCTCTTCCTCAGCAAAAACTAGGGCTTATAAATTTCGTGCTTAATCTTTCGAAAATTCACACTTTCAAATCAAAAGCACAAAGAAGAAATTTTTATCTACTGTATCATGGCATCTCCACCTAGAAATCCCCTTCCAGCCGAAGATGATGTCCACAACGATGTTGCAGCACCCGAACCAGCAGACCCAAATCTGGCCATAATCGTTCATCCGGTCAACCTTGATGCTCTTCCTATCAGCTACATTGAGCCCGGCGACGAGCTGAATCCGATTGACCCAGACAACTTCGATTTCGTGGGTCCCTCTTCCACTGCCGGAAGATTTCCAACTCGCCGGTCCAAGCGCATGAACCCCTTCCCAGATCTGAATACTGCTGGGCCACAACGCCGGAGGGGAGAAAACTCTCCCAGAAGAGGAGGCAGAGGTGGAAGAAGAGGAGGCAGAGGTGGTCGCACCCCAGTTCGCCCAAATCCACGAAGAGGACTCCATTTGGTAGATGAAGAAACTGATGATGAAGCAGGGGATCCTACCTTTGCAGCACCAGAGGCTCAAGCCTTGTCCTCCAGCTCCTCCGAGTCATCATCCAACAACTCATCTCCCCCAGCTTCAACTCAGGGGGAGACATCTCAGCCCAGTATGGCAACAGCAGCCTCTCCACATTCTGTTCCTAAAGAGCATGTTAACATTCCCACTGTTGATGCTCAGGACTTCACCACTACTGAAGAAACTCCATCAGGACCTCCTGCAGATCCTCTGGAAACCTTGGCAGAAGCAGTTGTTCAAGCAGATGGATCTTCTCCTCAGGCTGAAGAACCAGAGAAAAGTGATGATAGCTAGGAGGTTCCTCTAGCTGCTTTTCGCAAAAACTTGCCATCTTCAGATTCAGACAGTGAATCTTCTGAAGACTCTTCTCAGCAGGAAGAAGATGTTGTCCCACCTGCTGCATCACCTGAACCAGCATACACTCCAGATGCACTGGAAGATTCAGAAGATGAGGACTCCTCAGAAGAAGAAGAACCAGACTTGGATGGAAAGAATTTGTCAACCCCTTTTGAGGTAAACAATGCCTTCAGTCCTAACTTTTATTTTGAATCTGATTCCATTTTGAGTCCTCAAGTCATGAATTGTCAATTCATTGAGGAAAAGAAAATTTCCAAGGAAGAGTTTGATAGGCATAGAATCACTGCTTTTATTCATCAAAGAAACATTCTTAGCCTTGTTGACATTGCCTGCTCCTATGATCCCACTGTGGTAAAGGAATTTTTTGCAAATTTGCAAACCTCTTTTTTAAAGAAAAATTCTCCAAACTTTGGCAAAGTTTTTGTGAGAAATTCTATCTTCTCCTTTTCTCCCAAAATTATCAACTCTCATTTACAAACTCCTACTGTGATTGATGAGGATAATTATGGTGATTTTACTGAGGTTTGTAAAGTTATTTCTGGAAATTGTTTAAAAAGTTGGCCTGCTCACCCCAGAAAATTTAAGGTTTCTCAACTCACTGTTTTCTACTCTGTCTTGTTTAGACTCACAGTGATAAATTGGATTCCTTCTAAAAATGTCTCTGTGGTAACTAAACCTCATGCAGTTCTCATGTACAAATTGGGGATGGGAATACCAGTTGATTTTGGCAAACTTTTCTTCAATACTATAGGTCATCTTGCCCAGAAAATTTCACCCTCAACTCATCTTCCTTATCCTTCTCTCATCTATTCCATTTTACTCTCCCAAAACTTGGGCCAAGATGACTCTGAGTATCTTCACACTCCACAAGGCATGATCACTGTATCTCAAAATTTTCTAAGAGCTCCTCATGTCCAAGACCTTCCCTGGAATGGAGATAATTTTCTCTCAAGTGAATCAGGTCAAAATAATCTGGGTACTGAAGGTGTTGCTCCCAATGTTGACAACACTTCTAACATTCTTGTGTCTGTTCCTAGAGATCTTCTGTTACAGCAGCTTACTCACTCTCTAGCTCAGATTACCTATCACCAGACCATGGTGGACATGCTCCAAAAGGCTCTTTCTGATCAAAAAGGGGGAGAAAAAGGTCATGAAGATGAAGCAGGAACTTCCCACCCTTTGGATGCCAGAGGCAGAGAGCAAGGAGTTAATGAAGAAGGAGCAAAGAATGAGGCTGAAGAGGAGAGCCGTGGATCCAGTGCAAGTGATGGAGGAGCAGCTGACACTGAGGAGACTTTGGAGATTCTACTTTAAATGTTTTCATGAACAATACTTTGATTTTGTTCTGTTTTTATTTTCCCCTGAACTTTTAACTAGGATTACACTTTGGATATTTCTTGTTTAAGTTTTTGTTGAACTATCCTGCTGAATTTATTTTGAATTGATCTTTCTATATTCTTTTTGGTATTCTCAAAGTCAGGGGGAGTTCAAGCAATATCTCAGGGGGGGTTCTAACTAAAATTTAGTTTTGATCAGAAAGTTAAAAAGGGGGAGTTTGAAACACGTTGTTATTTACAAAAGTGTTTTTTAACTCTCTTACTTTCAAAACTAAATTTTAGTTATTACTTAGTGGGCTAAGTGTCATGGCTTAGTGGGCTAAGTAGTGATTAGTGGGTTTAATAGTGGGTTTTATTTTAACTTCCTAACTAACCCACTAACCCATTATCTTGAGTGCTCTTGTGGTTGGTTTCCTTGCAGATCATGGGCTGAGGAGTGGAAGCTTGGCAAGTCTATAAATACCAAACTCAAGACTCAAGAATGGACAGATTTTCGAAGAAACATAGAGTGTGCTGAAGTGCTGATCTTGAATATTTTAGAGTGTTTCTAGGATCTGTTGTACGTACTCTTTAAGAGTACATTCTTTGAAATCTAGAATTTTTAATAGTTTTCTTTTAGTATCTAGATTTGATTGTAAGAATGATCTTGAAAAAGATTCATTCATAAGGAAGAAGTTTTCGCACCTCTTCTGTTTGTATTCTTAGAATACTGATTTTAATATATTTTTCCGTCCTGTAAAGGGCAAGTTCACAAGTCTTTACTTGTGAACATTTTTACTTCTGAGTGTTTTGTCTTTTAATCTGTATATTTCCGCTGCATGTTATCTCAAGTGTCACAACACCTCAGATAACATCTCTGTATAATACGAATTCGGGACCATAAATTCTTTCATTTCAGATGGAGCACCAACCTTTCGGAAAATTGATCCGAGTTTTGGCGATTGACGGTGGTGGAGTTAGAGGGATAATCCCCGGAGTTATCCTCGAATTTCTCGAGTCACAACTTCAGGTATGTGTATATATTTATTAGCTCTTACTTTTCGATTCGTGTACTGATTTTTTTTTTCTTTTTATCAATATTTGATGCATGCATGTATATATATTTCAAAAATTGGATGGTGAAGATGCTCGACTTGCAGATTACTTTGACGTAATCGCAGGCACAAGCACAAGAGGTCTCATCAGTGTAATGCTTACCGCTCCAAACGAAAAGAATCGACCATTGTTTGCTGCGAAAGATATTAAAGATTTCTACCTTGAGAACTGTCCGGAAATATTTCCCCAAGAGAGGTACTACTTCTTTCTCTCTTTCTTTATTTATTTATTTCTTTATTTAAATTTTGAATTTTAGCTCCGAAATTCAACGTACTTGGAATTGGTTGTAGGGATAATCTTGTTAGTCACACTGCAACGGCGCTCAAGTGTTTTTTATCTGGTCCGAAATATGACGGAAAATATCTTCGAGCCCTACTCAAGAAGAAACTTGGAGACACAAAATTGCATGAAACATTGACAAATATTGTTATTCCAACTTTTGAAATTAAAAAGATGAGCCACACTATCTTCTCCAGCTATGAGGTATGTTTGTGTGCTTTTCATACTGATTTATTATTTATAATATATTATCCTATATATTTCATTTATTAAGGTCACGTTTTTTATTATATCGATCTTATTGTTAACTATTTAGGTAAAAAACGACCCAAGCTTAGATGCTTCGCTCTCGGATATTTGCTTAGGAACTTCAGCCGCTCCGACTTATCTCCCAGCACACTACTTCAAAACAAGAGATTCAAAGGGCAAGAAAACAAAATTCAACCTTATTGATGGCGGGATTGCTGCTAACGATCCGGTAAATATCTTACACTAATTAATATTTTTTTATAGAAAATTCTATGACAATATAATTAAGCCGAAATTCAAGAATAGATTATTAATATTTCTTTTATGGATTTGCTTTGCATGCAGTGTTTCATAGCAATAGCTGAAATAATAAGGATGAAGATGGATGAAGAAAATAATAGTATTTTTCATCGAAGTCCAAAAGAAGAAGGTCGATTTCTAGTATTGTCTCTAGGAACTGGTTCAGCACAAGTTCATAAGTATGACGCCAAAAAAGCATCAAAGTGGAGTACTTTGAGATGGTTGATCAAAAATCGTAAATCGAAGCCCTTGTGGGATGTCATTTTTCAAGCTATACAACACATCACTAATTACTATGGTTCCACTTTTATTGGAGCCCTTCACTCTGGTGGAAATTTTCTAAGAATCCAGGTAATTTAATTTTTCTTCCGATGAAGTTTAAATTTAATTTATTTCACATGTAATATCATTCTAAGCAATTATAAACAAATATATATATAATTTTTTCAGGACGAGACTTTAGTCGGTGTAACGTCGTCTGTGGACGTCGCAACAAAGAAGAATTTGAAAAATCTCGTCAAAGTTGGAGAGGACTTGCTGAAAAAGCCAACTTCAAGACTGGATTTGCGTACCGGAAAATACGTTACATCTACTGATCAAGGAACAAACGAGGAGGCGCTTATTCGGTTAGCAGCAATACTTTCCAAAGAGAAACGGCTACGTCGGGATATTGCTAGGAAAAGAGAATCATCCGATTGGAACGATTTTCTCGAACGTTGGGGGATTGATTCATCAACTGATTATTTTTTTAAGCAAAGTTGATATGTCATCCTCTAGTCTCTACTTGCATTAATTTAATTTAGTTTTTTTTTTCATTTTTTTAATTGAAATTTCTCTAGTTCTGGTTGTATGCACAGATATTCATAATTCAATACAAGTTATTTTTATAGTTCTTTGAGGCATGAGTGTTTTGTGTCCATTTTTCTTTGACTTTTTACATATAAATATATCAATAAAATGAAACATAGAATAAATATGTGGAATGTAAATTTATTTTTATTTTGAAGCAAACAAACCAGGGCATTGCAGTTAAATAAATTAATAAATTGAGATAATTTGTTTTTTGAATTTTGCTATCAAAATATTATTTAATGAATTTTTTTATATAATTGATATAAAAACTGTATAAGAAGCGAAATTCGCAGCAAAAATGGATGCCTTAAAACCTAAGAAGCCTCCCACAGCTTTCTTCTACTTTCTGTATGCCTTTTGCTCTTCACTTTTGTTTAGGGTAAAATTCATTTTGCACCCCTGTACTATGAGAAATGTATCGTTTACCCCCCTGATGTATGAAAAACATCAAATACCCCCCTGCCGTTAACTTTTTTCTTGAATCCGTTAGTCAAACCCTTTGACTGGCCGTTATAAAGACCCGTTGGCTTTTTTTTTTTGACGAAATTACCCCCAATAATCTCTATATAGGTTTTGTTTGATTGGCCAAACAATAAGGAACGTGTTCAGTTATTTTTGAAGAATCTAAAATTAAGTTGTTTGGTTACAATCATCATAATGATTATGTTAGTTGGTTTACAAATATGTGGATCTAAGACAAATGAAGAATTCAAGAACAGAAGAAAAAAAAATGGTGAAAATAGTGAAAAAAACATGTTGAAAAGAGTGAAAAAATGGTTGAATAAGTGGGAAAATTTAGTAAAAAAAGAGCTAAAACTAGACGATCTATATATAGAGATTATTGGGGGTAATTTCGTCAAAAAAAAGCCAACGGGTCTTTATAACGGCCAGTCAAAGGGTTTGACTAACGGATTCAAGAAAAAAGTTAACGGCAGGGGGGTATTTGATGTTTTTCATACATCAGGGGGGTAAACGATACATTTCTCATAGTACAGGGGTGCAAAATGAATTTTACCCTTTTGTTTATTCATCGTAGGGGTGCAAGTTGGAACGGAATTTCCAATTTCCGCCGATTCCGATCCGAAAAGTTCTGATTTTGGAACAACTTTTTTCATTCCGACTTCCGAAATTCCGATTTCCGAATTTTTCCGATTTTTTTGGATTGGAATTGGAATTATATAAAATAAATTTGGAATTTCCGATTTCCGATCCGATTTAATTCCGATATTAATTCCGAAAAAATCCGATTTTTTTCCGAAAAATACACCTATAAATAATATATATTATATAATTCTTATTTTCCGAAAAATACACCTATAAGTTTTGTTTATGGATTTTGACATAATGAATTGTTATTAGAAGTTTTATTGGATATTACGTTGTGTTTATTTTTATTTATTTTTTTGAACTGAATTTTAGTAGTTATTAGTTTTACTTTTATCGACGTGAATTTTCTTGTTTTTGAAAAATTATGAACATTATAGAAATTTTCGGCTAAGTTTTGAAATTTTAAAGCTTATGTGATTTCCGATTTTTTTCCGAACTTCCGAAATTTCCGGGCCTTTTGGAATTGGAATGAATTTTTAGATTCCGAAATTTTTGGAATTGGAATTGGAATTGATTTTGTACTTCCGAAATTTTTTGGAAATTTTCCGAAAAGGCTAATTCCGATCCGATCCTTCCGACTTTCACCCCTAATTCATCGCTTCAAATTTTACTTTTCTTCATCGAAATTTTTCGTTTGGTTGAATATTTAGCAAGTTACTGTGTTCAACACTTATACTTAAGATTTTTCACCCAATTTAAACATCGTGATTTTCCTTGATTATTTTTTCAAGTTCAACGGTAAAAGTCCAGAATTATTACTTTTTCCGGCTTTTGCTAAGTCTAGATTTCCGGAGAACTAGTTAACTGTTGATACAACATGGATTCGACTGATTCAAACTATGCTCGTATATATTTTTTTGGACAAAAGGTTCCAATCCGTTGTTGGTTAATCGCAATGAGTATGCTACTTGGTTAATCGCAATGAGTATGCTACTATGTTTCGTGACTCCTGAGTGTCGTCATATATTACGTTTAGGTTTAGATTTGTGTGAGATTGTAGATAGTTGGTGTACAAAAGTCTGTATAATGCTTTGATTATCTGCAAAAGTTTGTATAATGCTTTTAAAGATACTACAATATACTATAGAAGTCAAATACACGATTCATTAGCAACAAACTTACGAATAAGTAAGCTAGGCTATCCTATCAATTACATAGACATCATATAATAGCAAATGTTAATAGAACATCAAAAGGGAGTACAACGGGAGGGAATCACTATTTCACATAACTTCGGTGGCAGTTCTACAACTGTTATTTTTGCGATTCGACTGATTCAAACTATGCTCGTAATTGAACCTTAGCCATCGACCAAATAAAACCCTAGCCGCCATAACCGTCGACCAAATTAAACCCTAGTCGTCGACCAAATTAAAACCTAGTCACCATCCGCTGTAGGTCTGACCTCCATCACCATAGTCGTCATAACCTCTTGTCTCCATAACCAATCCCTTATTAACGCCCCCCCACCGCCATAGTTGCGCTATAGCCATCGCCCCATCAACAATGGTGAGAAGTGATGGAGAGGGAGAGCGAGAGAAAGAGAAACAAGAGAGGGAACGAAAGAGGCAGAAAGAGAGAAAGAGAAACGAGAGAGGGAAAACGAAAGAAAGAAAACGCGAGAGAGAAGAGGGAAAAAAATAAATTATTTTTGTAAAAAAGATTTAATTCAGAAAAAAATATTAGGATTGTATTCCATATCTAATTATATTTCCAACCTCGAGCATATTAACCCTTAAAAAGTGACAAATTCAACATGTATTGGACCCGCAACAACAAATTAAAGTCCCAAAATAATATTAGAGGTTTGGAGTTATTATACAAATGTCTATTTAAATTTAGTCTATTTCAAATTTTTCTTCCAAATAGATTTGTTCATATTAAAACCAAATTACGAAATAATCAATATGAGATGGTAAATACATGATTCGAATAATCCAAAGATACAAAATTTTAACGAGATATTCAATACGAGATGGTAAATACATGATTCGAATAATCTAAAGATACATAATTTAACAAGATATTCAATACAAGATGGTTAATAGATGATTCGAATAATCCAAAGCTAAGATACATAATTTAACGAGATATTCAATATGAGATGGTAAATAGATGATTCGAATAATCCAAAGATACATAATTAAACGAGATATTCAATACGAGATGGTAAATACATGATTCGAATAATCCAAAGATACATAATATTATTTCGTCTAAACTTAATACAAGTTTGACAAAACAGAAGAAAGCGATTACATACGAGTATCAAATCATTTTCACCAACAATTAAGGATAAAGAATCCCCCATTCATTGACTCAATTAATCACCAAGTCAATAATTTTCATATGCATACTCATTGTCGTAGATAACAACATCATCAGGATCATGATAACCATCATCGTAATCACGACCATCAAGTCTACCGTGGCTATCATAATTCATAATCATAATCATAATCATAATAATAATCATAATCAGAATCATAATCACAATCATAATCATAATCATAATCAGAATCATAATCAGAATCATCAGGGCCGAAATCATAACCATCCATAGAGTCATGAGGAAGCTTAAGATCCTTAATCCTTTCCAAACACAACTGTTCCACGTCAGCACACGTAAAAACATTGAAACACCCTCGTAGATCAAGTGATACGAGATCCGGACAACCACGAAGAATGGCCTTCAATCCCACATCGGTCAATTTACTTCCGATAAGTTGAAGTTGGCAAAGTCCCGGCATGTTTTCTGCAATCGCTTCAGCCCTCTTATCACACACAAACCCAGGAGCATCATGAAGCACTAGGTTGTTAAACTTCATCGACTTCTTTTTTCGATCACACAAGCTTAACGACTTCAACAAAGGGCACGAAATGCCAATAGTTTCGATACCATTTACAGTGAACATACAGTCAAGTTGTTGTAGATGCAGCTCCTCAAGCAGAGGGAAATTAGTAATTGCTTCGACCACAGACGCAAACGATATGCCACGGCAATTCACTAGTTGAAGACGTTTAAGCTGACTAGACCTGTTTAAAGAGGTTAGAAAATACTTTTGAATTAACATATATAATATAATGAATCAGCGTGTTTGTTTTGGTAACGAATGAATCTGCAGCCAACGATATAGGTGCACTGAGGAAAAAGGTAAACAGCGAACCCAATAATATTTACCTCTGGGAAATATAGAGAATCAAATCATCATTACCAAAACCGTTTATTTTGAACTCAATTAATTGGCCCTGGCTGAGATCCACTGCACGGCGGCACATTTTCACCAAGACCACCGACCACAGCACGTTCGAATCTTGCATGTCAATACACCGCCATATAGAAGGGTACTCCTTGGACACGCGCCACCATGTAGGACAAACTTTCACGGCCGTCATCAGTATCTCCACTGCCCCCAGCTTTTGTAAAATCGCCGCCGTTATCTCTGGCGGCAGACTTTCACACGGCGGCGGCGTTGGCTCGACCGGACTTGAAGACGAAGCCATTGGCTCAGGTTTTGGTTCCCATTGCTTAGACTTTGGAAATTAAAGTGATTTATGTATAAGCCAGATTAGGGTTTCCTCGGGAGGTGTGCATGTGAATGTTGAAGGGCGTAGTAGTTATTATAATTGGAAGATGGAACGACAACTTATAATTCACCACAAGTCCCTAAGAAACATTTATGATGAACAAGGGGCAGTAATTACTGTATTCTTTTTTCTTTGAACTGTGAAGCAATTATAAATATAATTTACTGTTTTTTTCTTTTATTATATTTATTGTTTTCTAATTAGTGAGTTACATATATAATTTACTCTTTTTTTTTTTAAATGAAACTATAACAACGCATTATAAAAATGGGTAATTAGTGAGACATTCAACACATTTGGATATATATTAGGGTGGAGCCAAAATCCTTTCGTTTTATACTTATATTAGTGCATAATTATCAAGTTTTATCTAGGAATTGTCTCCGTTGAATATGACACCATAAAAGTTAACCTCTAATAAGATTATATCTAAATATGATGGGGATTTTTATAGTTTAACTTTAATTCAAAGAGTTGGCCATAATTTAATAACCGTGTAATAACACAGTTAAAAAACTAATGTCTTTACATTTTTTGCTGTATGACCAAAAAATGTAGGGAAATATTTGGTACGTTTCATAACTGAGAGGTGTGTATGCAACATATTTCATAATTCAAGGATGGAAAGTGAACTTTGAATCCAAATATATTTTTCGAAATAAGACCAAAATATGAAACCAATGTAGGGAAAGAGATGGTAAATACAATCATTCGAATAATCCAAAGAAACAGTAAAGAGTCCCCGATTCAATTAATCACTACAGTAAATAATAACCAAGTGCATACTCATTGTCAAAGAAAAAATCATCAGGATCACGGAACTCATCATCAAAATCAATACCATAATAATGATAATCACAATTATCATCAAATCGATCGCGGTTATCATAATCATATTCATAATCATCATCCATAGAGTCATCAGGACCCTTAAATTCATTAATCCTTTCAAAACACAATTGTTCCACGTCATCAGATTCAAAAACATTGTAACACCCTCTGATATCAAGTGACACGAGGTTCGGACAACCACGAAGAATAGCCTGCAATCCCACATCAGTCAATTTACTTCCGATAAGACAAAGTTGTCGTAGTCCCTGCATGTTTCCGGCAATCGCTACAGCGTTGTTGTCACAATCAATTACCGGACTGTCGAAGAACATGCTTAGGGTATCGTTGTACAACAACTTCTTTTTTCGATCACGCAGGTTTAACGAATTCAATAATGGGCAACACTTGCCAATAGTTTCAATGCCTTTTACATTGATAGAGTCAAAGTCAAGCTGTAGATGCAGCTCCTCCAGCAGAGGAAAATTTTTAATTGCTTCGACAACAGACGAAAACGATATGCAATGGCAATTCACAATTTGAAGACGTTTAAGCTGACTAGACCTGATTAAACAGTTACCAAATACTTTTAATTATTTACAGATTAGTTATTAACATATGAACAAGAAAAAAACAGTTAATTTTACCTCTGGGAAACATAGAGAATCGTGTCAGAAGTACCGAAACCGTTAATTTTGAACTCAATTAATTGGCCTTGGCTATGATCCACTGCACGGCGGCACATTGTCTCTATGTTTTCATACATACAGAGAGGATCTTGCATGTCAATACACCGCCATATAGAAGGGTACTCCTCCGACACGCGCCGCCACGTAGGACAAACTTTCCGCGCCACGGTCAGTGTTTCCATTGCCCCCAGCTTTTGTAAAATCACCGCCGTTATTTCTGGCGGCAATTTTTCCCACGGCGGCGGAATTGGCTCGACCGAACATGAAGACGATTCCATTGGCTCAGTTTTGGTTTTCCATTGCTTCGATTTTGGAAAGTCATTTATAAGCCAGATTAGGGTTTCCTCGGGCGGTGTGCATGTGAATATTGAAGGGCGCCATATGTATTATAATTTGAAGATGGAACGACAAGTTTTAAATTATAATTTACCCCAAGTCCCTAAGAAACATTTATGATGAAAAAGGGGTACTTCGGTAATTACTATATTCTTTTTTATTTGAACTTTGAAGCAATTATAAATATAAATTACTGTTTTTTTTATAATTATATTTATTGTTTTCTAATTAGTGAGTTATAAATTATAATTTACTAAATTTTTTTTAATGAAACTGTTCTATAAGAACACCATATAAAAGGGGGTAATTACTAATTAGTGAGACATTCAACACATTTTCAATAATATAATATTCAAAGAATTTGAGAAAAAATATATAATAATTATAAGTTATTTTTATAATTTTTGGATCAACTAATTATGAAAAAAGGAATAATTGTTTATATATATATATATATATATATATATATATATATATATATATATATATATATATATATATATATATATATATATATATATATATATATATGTGTGTGGTGTGTGTGTGTGTTTACCAGTTTGATATGCCTATTGGCCCAGCCCAATAGACCCATATTTACTGGGCCACAGACCCAACTTAATAGTTATTTCTACGGAGGCCCAATCACATTCAAATGAGGTTGGGCCCGATAAATTGTCTCGGCCCGATCAATAAAGTATAAATAGTATTTGAATTCATTTAATGAAGGTACGTTTTTATTATTCAATCACTTTTTCTACTAAAATTCTCTCGACTATTACCGATTATCTTCACGTCTGACTTGAGCGTCGGAGGGTTTTCCGCCGGATTAACCTCTGGCTTAGATTACGTGTTTTCTGTTCGCAGGATTATTAAGTTAATTAAAGTGTTTCAGGTCTCAGGACCATTTAGCTCGTCACGTGACCTACTTTGCTCGTCGTTCGACTTGATATAACATTATTCAAAGCTGGTCAATTGGAACGACTTCATTAACGGACAAGAAATGGCAATAGTTTCGATACCTTGAACGTCAACGTACGGCGCCTTTACCTGTTACGTCGTTGCAATTTCCAAGTACAATTTTTTTGAGCTGACTAGACTTATTAAAATGGTGCTTAATTATTTAGAATATCATTAAAATGATGAAAATTGGATACAAAATATTTTGATTTAATCAGAAAACTTTATATCATTTAACTGGATCGGATTGATCGGATCGAAATAAACACATTCGGAAAAATAAAATTTATTTTGGAAGCTAAGTGAAAACTAATTCGTGATCCATTCCAAACCAAATTGGAAAAATTGGAAATCGTAACATTTGAAATTGGATAGAAAAAAATCATATCATTTAATCGAACGGATCAAATCGTAATAAACAATTTGGGAAATTATATTACCTTTGAGAAATATAGAGAAGCAAATCATCTGTACCAAAACCGATCGGATGACGGGATATCGAGATTATTTTCCATTTCAATGTACTGCCCTAGGGAAGAGTCCAGCTGGCACACGCGCCGCCAATATGGGAATACATTCCACGCCGTTTCTTATATGTGTTATTACCACTAATTGGAGAGCTATGGTATAATTAAACGAAAGATTTCTGAAAAAAAATGGTAGAAGAAATAGATTCAAAGAAACCCGTTACATGTTTCAGCAAACATGCATGCAAGTTACATTTTTCAACACAGACAAACAAGAAAACCAGAACAAAGAAACATAGAAAAATCGCATTAAGTAATCGAATCGATCAATTAATTAACACAAACGACAACTAATCACCACATTTCCTTAATCATCAAAATAATTATCGTCATAGACATCAATGTCTACATATATACTTTCGTAATAATCATACTCATCTTCATCGGGGTCGATTTTAAACATAAAATCTTTAATCCTTTCGTAGCAACATTTCCCCAAATCTCCACTCAAATCAACATTGTGACAGTTTCTCAAACGAAGCAATTCAAGTTTCGGACAAGAACGAAGAATTGCATTCAGGCCAACATTCGTCATCCTATTTCCGAAAAGGCGAAGGCGTCGAATCTTGGGCATGGTTGAAGCAATTGCAAGAGCCTCTTCATCACATTCGACATGACGAAATGCACAGCTAGTCAATCGAAACGACTTCAATAACGGACAAGAGATTCCAACGGTTTTGACATCAACCGCATCGAGAATTGGGTCGAGTAGATACAGTTCCTCAAGAAGAGGTAGGTTTTTAACTGCTTTTATCACAGCTTCTCTTGTTATGTCATCATCGCAATTTCCAAGTAGTAGTTGTTTGAGCTGACTGGACCTGTTAATTAAGATGGTATATATATACTTCATTATTTATTAGAAATTAAATAAACAATATATTTGTACATATATTAATAAATATTTAATCAAAGGCGGGAGCAATAATATTACCTCTGAGAAATATATAGAAGCAAATCATTGGTACCAAAACCGTTAATGCTGATACCAATCAGTTGGCCTTGGCTGAGATCCACTGCACGGCGGCACAGTTTAACAAAATCAGTGGATGACAGCCGCCACATATTACGAGACCTGCATTTCATGTGTATATGCCGCCACATGGAAGGGTCCTGGCACACGCGCCGCCAAGTCGTGCATACGTTCCAGGCGTTCTTCAGAATCTCCACCGTATCCAGCTTTTTTAGGATCGCCGCCGTTATCTCTGGCGGCAATTTCTCCCACGGTGGCTTGGCCTTCCTTGATCTCGAAGAGGAGGATGCCATATGGAGTTGTTCCGTTTTCTTGGGTCGTCTGACTTTTTTTCTGAGTAAATTCAAATCCATTACAAGGGGAAGTAGGAGTTCTTGGAACAGCTAACTTCGAACACCTTTAATTTATAAGCGTGGGATTAGGGTTAGTGATTAATTTCATTGGTTAATAATAATTTAATTGCAGTTTGTCGTTCCAAGTGAATTCAAAATAGCCTTTTGATCTGTCTATATGTACCAAACTTAATATCTCAAATCACATTTAAAATGCATGCATGCATGTAGTTGGAACGACGCATGCACATTAATTAATGATGACCAGAAGCTATATTTACATTGGAAAAATTCAAATATTTCATATTGTTCTCCTCCTTAACAAGGAGAAGTCCAAAAGGCTAAGCAATTACAATGTGCATTTCACGCGCCACATAAAAAATATATATATATATATATATAAATAATTAAATATATAATAATAATATAATCTCTTGTTACAAAACATATTATATTGAATACTCCCTTCCTCCGTTCCTAAATAATTGTCACTTTTCACTTTTCACAAAGATTAAGAAGAAACTCAATAAATATATCTTGATTTTAGAAAAATCATATAAAAATAACTAAAACAACTTTTATTATTAAATGATATATAAGAGAAAATTAATGAATAGAGTTTCATTAATAAGGTTAAAACAGGAAAAATGCATTTAATGCAGTATTGAAAATTTAAAGTGACAGATAATATCGAACAAAAATATTTTTAAAAAGAAACAGTTATTGTGAAACAGATGGAGTAATAACTCTATCATATTGTTCTTCCTTTCGACATTAGTTTCGAGTTATGCATTCTTCCTCTTCTAATCAAATTAGTTTCAGTGGAGTTAGCCCGGCATGCTTAAAAGATATTTAATATATATCTAGTTCGATTTTAGAAAGATAATACATATAAATATATTATAAAGACTGAAATACCCTTTATCATCAAATATATTTGAGAGAGTTATCTAATGAAATAAATTGTTCATTATAGGTATGAGCAGTTGGGTACATGAATGAAGAAAACTATTGTCTATCTCAAAGTCAAAGCAAACAACAGCCAAACAAAAATTTGTCAACGCCGTCCAAAAATCGCGCAAATATTTCCAAACCATATAAAAAATAAGTAAACTGTTCTTTCATGGGCTAACACCAAGCCATTAAGCCACCGACTTAATTTATCCTAAATGATAAATAATACTATTAAAAACGAAGAAGAGAGAGATAATTATAAGAGAGAGGGTCCGCAAAGCTACCTCTCTTCTTTAATTTTGACCTCTCAATTTATATATTAATACATATATTATTCAATTTCATTATTGTACATTCATTTCTTTCTTTCTTTCTTTTCACACAAAAAGACCAAAAAAAGAAAAAAAGAAAAAACCAAAGTGGCCCTTTTTCTTGATTTCTCGAAAAGATTGATTATTATTCTTTTTTTTTTGTAAGGATCTTTGTTCATTGTTCTAATTAGGGTTTGATTAATTTGTTTTGCAAGAAAGTTATGAACCAATCTCGTGCAATTTCATCTCCTGATTTGGTTTCTCCCTCTACAAGACCTGAACATCATTACGATGATTCCGCATTAGAAGGTATATATAATTTGATTCCTTTTTTTTTTAATCTTAATTAGGGTTGATTATGCGGATTAATTAATGTTAATGTTGATTTAAATATATTGTTCAGGGGTGGCGGCAAATATAAAATTACTGTTGAAACTAACACAGGACCACAAAGAAGCCTGTGACAAAGAGAAAAATGACAGCCGGCGAATGTTAAGGGTTGCCACAATGATGACAATTCTTGACAATGTAAGAGACAGAATCCAAAAGTGTCAATCCTTTGGCAACATCAAAAGAACATCCGAGGCGGAGCTCCGGCGGTGCAACACCGACTTGAGGCGGAATCCGATCCCAAGGGACAAGCGGAACCACCACGGCATTGGTGGGGAGCCGGTTGTGGAGGACGAAAAGGAGCGCCTTAAAAGAGAGCTTGCCGCCAGCCTGGCGGCAAGAAAAAGCCTCCAGGTCATGTGCTCCAGCTTGGGTAAAGAAAAGGAGATCATGGCTTGCGAGCTGTCGAAGAAAGTACACGAAATGTGCGAAATGGAGGAACTCATCGAACACCTCAAGGAGAGAAACAACACGTTGCTCCAAAAAGTGCAGGAATGCGCTTCCGAGCATTACAACGAGAGGAGAAACTCCGGTGGCGGCGTTGGCGGCGGCGGTGGCGGTGGACAATCTCAGGCGGCCGCGACGGCGGCACTGCAAGAGCGAAACAAGGTTTTGTCGGAGCAGCTCTTGAAGTCGCTCGATGGGTACCGAGCGATGAAGAGGAGGCTCAAGCTAGTGCAGGAGGAGAACGTAACGATGCATGGGATTATGGACGAGATGGGGGGCAAAGTCGTAATTAGCATCGAGAGAGTTAGGAGACTTAGGGAGCGTATGAATAAAGAGAGCGAGCCTTCGCCAGGTGGCGATTTCCGGAGAGAGATAGAGGCGTTGGAGAGGATGTTCGAGCGGTTCCGAACGCTGGTCGAGAAACGTGATAAGAATTGTGTAATTCAGCACAAGGGAGAGATCAACGCTTGTAAACCGCCTTCTGTTCTAGCGTAATCGATATATAACGATAAGAAGTAATCGAGTCTAATTTTTGTTACTAGTTTTTTTCTTTTTTTTTTTTTGGGTGCCTCATAATTTCTCTAAGTTATGGCTTTATATATTGTATAAGGTATTAGAGAGGGCTAATGATTTGTGTACGTATAGCTCCTTAGCCTGTACTATATAAATGTATGCTTAAAATAGCTGTATACTATAGTGTACGTTTTATTGCATTGACAGCCTAAATTTGAATCACTTTCGTATATGCATTGTTTTACATGTTACACATGGCACACGGTGCACTGCGTGAATGCATGTGATGGCCAATCAATCGTACCGAAATGAAAACCGGCAAAAAAATGAATAAGAGAAGGGAGTTAACGTACTGGTGAATATATATTGAACGGGCACTTTGTAAGAATAAGTTATTAGTGAGATGAACCATTCGATATTTATATATATATATATGGAATATTTAATTAATCAATCGAAGAGTTCCCACCGATTTGCCGAAGGCGATGGATCGAAGGTTTCCCACTCGGCGGTGACAACCGGTGATACCTTGTGCTTCGCGTTTGATACCTTGAGCGTGTCGAGTGTTTCCACACACTTCTGTATCCTCTTGCCCTGCATGCAATTAATGCATTTTTACTCTTATACTACACACACATACATACATGCATATATATATACATACATAGGAGAGTTAGAATTCCAACCTGTAAAGACTTGGTAGCTGCACATGCATCTCCTACAAATGCGGCGGCGGGAATGTTTTCTAGTTTGACAGCTTGTCCCATTAACATCTCGGTCAAGGTCGTGATCTGTAACTCTGCTACTTTATTACCATTTGCAATTGATTTCTCTATTACACACACCTAACATCAATATAATTTATTAGTTACTAGTTCTTTTGGATTAATTTAATTTATTTATTTTTGGAAAATTACATTATATAAATAGCTTTAACTCTATAAGAACACTCTGTTCTTGTGCTATAATTTTTCCGGTGCAGACTATGTTTTCCGGTCGACAATGTTAAGATTTTAATCTCGTGCTTTATTAAAAAATGAAGCTATCGAACGACAACTTAATAAACGATTAACCTCTTGAATCGGAACTAAATTGATGAACCGAGTTTCACACAATTTGCAGATGTCACACTCCGTACTTTTGACCAAACTTTTAGCAAAAAATAAAAAAATAAAAAAAGAAAAAAATAAATATATAATATTGATAATCACCTACTTTATTTTCGTTATTAATTACCACTATTAACCATATTTATAATGAAAGAAGAACTTAAAAGGTCCATGCAGCGTGTTTTTATCTCCATAATTAACTCCATTATTGTTTTTAATTAAGAAAATAAATCCATAACTGAATGGGGGCATTTACTCACCTGCTCCGCCAGCCTATCCACTTCCGTGGTCACGCCTTCGATCAATTGATGAACGGCCTGGATCTTCGCATTCCGCTGCATCTCAACCAGCCTCCTCTCTTTGCTTTGTGGATCCTCGATTAAGTTGACTTTCGAGCGGTCTTTGACTCCACACGTGTCTAAGTAGTCCCCGTTTTCTCTCTCTTTCCCTCTGAAAATCAGCCGCTGCTCGCCGGGCTGCAGCCCTGTCTCCGCCGCCACAAGCTTCTTCAGTTCACCTGCACGCGCAATTAATCGAAACTCCATTAATCAATCTTCGTAATTGAAAATTTCACCAATTATATAAGAAATCCGCCACATTGAGAATCCAATTGAAGAAATATACCGAACGTCGACTGCGAATTGACCTGGATCTGATACCGAGCGGCGCCGTGAGCAACTCGAATGCGCAAATTCGGCGGTGCAAAGGCGGCGGCGGCGGGTCCACAATTGTCACTCCTCTTCTGCACCAGCATTCCGCCGGGCCTCATCTCCCACTCCACCGGAGCAGCTGAAAACGTCGTCGTTTCAGCAGCTTCTTCACTCCTCCTACTCCTGAACTTATTCAACCTACTTTTCATCATCGTCGATTGTTGTAACTAATACCTGCGTAACTTGACATACAATTTATTTTAATTCCTTTCTGTGAGAGGCGTTTGATTGGTAGTAGAATTGACGTAACGGAAATGAATGCGGATTTGACGAATGGGAAATCGCCATTGATGAGAGAGAGAGAAGAGAGAGAGAGTCTCCTTTCACTTTCCAGTTGCATTTAATTTGCCGACGATCCAAGGAATTTATCCAATTAAAAATAATTTAATGTTTTATTTATTTACATATTAAATATTTATTGTTGGGCAACAATTTAATCGAAACATTGGACCTTTTTATTAACCAGGATGAACCTATAATTTGGGCTGACTTTTGTAGTTCAAACCATCACCTTAAGAAAGGCCCATTTTGAATATTTAATCGCTGTGAAAGAAAAAAAAATTCCAATTAATTTTCCCCAAGTATGACAAGACAAAATTTTTCTCAAAAAAAAAGTATGACAGACGATATTAAATTAATTTCCATTAATTTTCAGGTGTGAAAAGTTGTAGCGTTTTTTTATTTCAGTCAAGATATTTATTCTTCAATCCCTTTCATATTTCAATTAATTAAGGCAATAAGTGTTTATAAATGGTATAACTTTTATTCATAATCTTCAGATAGATACCAATAAGGCAATGAAATATTGATCAAAGTGCAAATTCTAAGAATTAGGTAAAGAATTATTTTTTACGAATTAATCCTATAGAACAAAATAACAGTCGCAACCCACCGAAAATTCTGGAATCCACCAGAAAATAAAGAAAACTCTATAGGTTTTATTAAAATTCGAAAATTTTCTCAAAATAAAGTCCTAAGGCAGCTATGTATAGTAATAAAACTGAAAATCCTAACTAAATTAAAAAATACTAAAAATGACCAAAAACGGCAAAAACGAGTTAGAGCCTAATTCTAGTAAATCTCTTAATTTTGGGAACAACCCAATTTACGAAATCTTAATACGATTTTTTTATGATTTGATATTAATTTTCTAAAACTTGCCTAAAATAGCAAAAACGAACTTTTAGAGTACGACGTTGGATTGCTTAAATTTGACGTGATTCATGAGCAAAGCTCATGAGTTTTGTTCCTTGCGCCGTTTCACTTGAGATAGAGTTCATTTCGTACTCAAAACAATTTGAGTTTGTCGAAAATTCTTATTTTTCCATAATTTCTTTCTATATCTCCGTCGATGCCCATTAATAACTCTTCTCCAAATTAAATAGTTATTTTGTAATTCGAATACGTTCCTTATCAGTAAAGGTACATTCTTAGTTTTTTTGTTTTTCTTTTTTGGTGGCTTTTTAAATTCGATATAGTTTTTTTTGATTGAATCATTGTTTTTTTTTTTTTTTTTTTTTCTATCTCGGTGATTCCTGTGGTAATTAGATTCACAATTAATCATTTGATTTAACCATAGAAAAAATAAGCTGAAGATTTAATTTTTTTTTTTTTTTTTGGAATTAGACTCACAAAATCATAATCCCCTATTTCTTTGAATGCGCACAAAATCGTTTAATGTAAATGTATAGAATGAATAAGCTGAACAAGTGATGGTCTTCCGGATTTAATTTTCATTTTCTTTATGATTTTTATTTTGTGTCACATTTACATACTCTTTACACATTGTATGTATATTACTCATCTATAACTTTTGATATTTGTTCCAGTATGAATGTTGTTGAGGCTGCAACAGAGTCATTCAGGTATTTGATTAAATTCCCACCGATTAGTAGGGATTCTCTCGAAGAATCGCTCCTCCGTGCAATTGAGGAGCTACAAATTGACGAAAAGATCAAAACCAGGGATGCTATTAAGTTACAAATCGAAGAGAAATTAGTAAGCCGTCTTTTTTTCATTAGATGATTATTTTTACTTTTTTTTTATAACACAAAATGTAATGTGATGTAATGGGGTATTGGTTGGCCAATTTGCAGGCGGACAATGAAATTCTTGATGTTTATTATGATTATCTCAAGCTCAAGGACATAAATGCAAGTGAATTACTGAAGTCAAGGCATATGGAAATAGATTATCTTCAATCTATTGTTACCAAAGCCGAAAATGCATTATCTATTGACGGTATCAAAAATCAGGTATGCATGAAAATTGTAGTCTTTCTTTTGTATTATTATTATACAGAAATAAAATAAATAAAAATTGTTTTCTAAAAAGATGAAATTTTGCAGATATGCGACATAGAAAATAAGATAAAAAATGATGTTATTGCATTGGAGGGAAGGAACAAGCTCAAGCGTGAAATCACTCGACTAAGCCAACGTCGCAAAAAATTATCTTCCTCTTCTTTCTTTGATATCAAAGATGAAGATGGAATCAGGCAGTATCGTGAAGTGAGAGACGAGGCCGAATTTTTTTTAAAGGTATACATACATACAGAGCCGGTCCTGAGGGGAAGCCAGAGATGCCATCGCTTAGGGCCCCATTTTAATTTGGGCCCCAAAATTAAATAAAAGAAAGCCTAATATATATATAGATAATTATTCTTTTAATAGAAAATAAACGATTAGGGCCTCGATTTTTAATCTCGCCTAAGGCCCTGGAAACCCTAGGGCCGGCTCTGCATACATACATACATACTTGATATTATTTTTCGACAAAACTTGTTTGATTGTATCTATAAAACATACATACATTACATATTAGAGCGGATAATGGATTTGCTATCTTGGTTTTGGTTTTGGTGTGTGCAGGTTGTTTTACGCAAGGAGCTTGATATATTGAATGAGAGTTCCATAAAAGCTAAAGCAGTTGTTACGGAATTCAAGAAAAAATATGATGATGCTGCAAAAACAAGTGGAAAAACTCCAAGCCAATTACAGAGCTGCCTCTAATGTTTGCATAGAAGCAATTGCTATCAAGGATAATATGAAAAAAAATATTGTGACAAGGTAATCTAGATCTCAATTAAATTAATACACCCTAGCTAACTTATTTTATCATAATAATAATAATAATAATAATAATAATAATAATAATAATAATAATAATAATAATAATAATAATAATAATAATAATAATAATAATAATAATAATAATAATAATAATATTATTATTATTATTATTATTATTATTATTATTATTATTATTATTATTATTATTATTATTATTATTATTATTATTATTATTATTATTATTATTATTATTATTATTATTATTATTATTATTATTATTATTATTATTATTATTATTATTATTATTATTATTATTATTATTATTATTATTATTATTATTATTATTATTATTATTATTATTATTATTATTATTATTATTATTATTATTATTATTATTATTATTATTATTATTATTATTATTATTATTATTATTATTATTATTATTATTATTATTATTATTATTATTATTATTATTATTATTATTATTATTATTATTATTATTATTATTATTATTATTATTATTATTATTATTATTATTATTATTATTATTATTATTATTATTATTATTATTATTATTATTATTATTATTATTATTATTATTATTATTATTATTATTATTATTATTATTATTATTATTATTATTATTATTATTATTATTATTATTATTATTATTATTATTATTATTATTATTATTATTATTATTATTATTATTATTATTATTATTATTATTATTATTATTATTATTATTATTATTATTATTATTATTATTATTATTATTATGTTAAATGAATGAGTGAAATCGCAGATTGCAATGTTTGCGGAATGCTTGTCGGATACTGATTTTGCCCCTGTTACAAATGAAATCCCCAGTGATCCAATGCAGCTTTCCCGCTACTGCAAGCGCAATGTAAGTTATAGTTTTAATATTTTTTTCTTCCACGAAGTTTTGTTTAAGTTGAAGGAATCTCTCAAAAATTTTAAATAATCTCTCAAGTATTGTTGTATGTATTATAGGTGGAAAATTTTATGCGACGGTGGAACAAATGGTATCGACTTCGCGTAGAGTATGCCAAATACAACGAAAGCAGTACATGAATCGATTTGGGAGTTTAGACGGTTGTTCACTTCACCCTGATTATGAAAAAAATGATGCTGCTAACGAAAATTAAATTTCCAATTAATTTCCCTCAAGCATGATAACGAAATTAAATTAATTTCCAAGTTTTTTTAGGTGTGAAAATTCGTATTTTCTTTCTTTTCAGTAAATATATTTATGCTTCAATCCCATTCTTTCTTGGTGTTTATACTTATTTGGTTGATCTCTCTCTCTCTCTCTCTCTCTATATATATATATATATATAAATACACACACACAAGTTATCTAATTAAAAATAATTTAATGTTTTATTTATTTAAATATTAAATATTTATGGTTGGGCCACTACATAGTCGAATTAAATAAAGGATTGGGCCTTTTTTGAAACATATTTTTTGCTTGATCATTAGATTTGATGATTTATGATTCTAAACTCATACGTAAACATTATGTTTATTTCATGTTTAGATTTGATGTTGGTTTACTATAATATGTGAAACATTCGGCTCTGATTGGACTATGTCATGGACTCACTTTTTAGTAACATTTTAGTGAATTAATCTAGAATAATATATCTTCCTTTAATTTTTAATTATTATTCATTCTTGAAACCGGTTGCTTAGAAAAATTAGTATGAATTGTACGTATAATTTCATAATCTCGAAATATGCACGAGATATGCACGAGATTTGCACGTGGTTTGCACGTTGTTTGCACGTGATTTACACGTGGTTTGCACGTGATTTACACGTGGTTTGCACTTGATTTGCACTTAATTTGCACTTAATGTGAGAGAACTAAAGATCTTTAGCGACGAACAAATTTGTATTCGAGACCAGCCTTATTTCAAGCAAAACAACTTATAATTAATTTAATTTTCATTCATAATTCCTACATCAGCTTTGTTTAAAATAACACGTCGTTTGTCGTCATGACTTTGTAGTGATGAGATTATGTGTTCAATCCGTCACCGAATCTATACATTGTACTGCTTTCATTGAATTCGGCATACTGTCTACGCAATACCTCGTCTTTGTTCCACCGTGTCATAAAATTTTCCACCTATAATACATACAACAATACTTGAGAATTAATATAAATTTTTTCGAGAGACTCGTTCAACTTAAACAAACCCTTATAAAGTTTTTTTAATAATACTTACACTTGTCCTCAGTGGCGAGGCCAGAAATTATCGTGAGGGGGGGCTTAAACACATCGGGGGTTCGGGGGCAGAGCCCCCGAATTTTTTTTTGCTATCAAAGAAATTTAACATGAAAATTTGATATGCATTTTTTTTTTCCTGCATTTTCAGAAGATAATACCAAAACAAATCGCGAAAGCTAAATTGCTATAAAAATCTAACAAACATGAATATCAAGTCGATTATAAAAAAATTACACAATGGACTTCGAATTAATATTCATTATGAAAAGTAAGCTAAAAGAGAAGACGTCAAACGTTAATTGATCGCCGGTGGGTAGCAATTTAACCGCCATAAGTGCGACTATGCGATAGAACAAAGTTTTTTTTTTTTTTTTTTCAAAGAACGAGAATTTAGTTGGGAAATAGAAGACGAGGACAAGTCAGACGTGAAAGGGGGCTTTGAGAAGTGAGGCGACTTTGAATAAATGGGCTTAAGTGAAGTAAAAATAAGTGAAAAAATAATATAATTTGGTAGGTTAAAAAATAAAATAAAAAGTATTTTATATATATATATATATATATATATATATATATATATATATATATATATATATATATATATATATATATATATATATATATATATATATATATAGTAGAGAAAGTTTTGGAAGTGAGGGGGGGCTTGAGTCCACCCTAGCCCTTGGGTGGACTCGCCCCTGCTTGTCCTGCAGTAACAGGGGAGCCGCATTGGATCACCGAGGAATACATCCGTAGTAACCGCATAATTTGTTTCCAATAAGCAGTCGTCAATCAACGCAAACTGCGATTTAAAATATGACAAATTAACAACAAAAAATTTAAGAATTATTAGCAAGATAAACAACCCAATAATGTTGATCACTGTATAATAAGATTTTTAAATCATGTAGAGATTAAATTTGTATATATACAAGGTTTTGTGCATAGTGTATTTCCCGATTCACTTTCTGAATACGATAAATATGACATCAGTTTTCCTACGTTAGACATACTAGTATATAATAAAGAGTAAAAAGCAGTTTACCCCCTAAACAAATGCCCGTTTTGCACTTTGCCCCCCAAACAAAAAAAATTTGCACGTTCTTACCTAAACTCTGGTTTTTGTTGCACGGTGCCTCAAAATTGGAATTTTCAGGCCATTTTGACCGGAATCATACACACGTGTGAGTTTTTAAAGGGGCAAAATAGTCTATTCACTTATCTTCTTCATAAATTACAAAAAAAAAAAAAAAAAAGAAAAGAAAAGGTGGGAAAATCTGCAATTGGCTGGGAATGGGAATGGGTTTCCACTTAATTTTCTTCCCGGACGAACACCACCAAAATCAAGAACAAGAAACCACCACCGCCGCCATTACCGCCGCCGCCGCCACCCCCACCAACAAAAAATCCAACAATTTCAATCTTTTCCCAAATTCATCACCACTCAGGCGCAACAATTCGAACCACCACCTCCTAAACAAAGTCCAATCCACAAGCTCCATCTGCTTGCTCCTCCTCTTCACACTCTCCACCCTATATCCCCTCCGCCGCCACCACCGCCGCCGCCCGCCTCTTTACAAGGAATGGGCAATTTATACAGAAGAGGAAGCAGAGCAATGAGGAAACCGAGAATGTTGAAACTGTTCCTCAGGCTCTTCCACCATCAATGGCCGCCCCGCCCCTTCCGCCGCTCTACAAGCCGCCCGTTTTCGTCAAGCCACTTCCTCCGCCTATCCCCGTTTACACACCCACCTCTAACCCACCCGTTTCTAAACCCCCAGTTTACAAGCCGCCCATTTCTAAGCCGCCGGTTTATAAGCCCCCCATTAAGCCGCCCGTTTCTAAGCCACCGGTTTACAAGCCGCCTAAGAAACCATGCCCACCAATAGTAAAGCCGCCTAACCCGAGCCGCCAGTATACAAGCCACCCGTCCACAAACCTAAGCGGAAGCCGCCGGTTTCCGTGAAGCCACTTCCACCACCAATCCCGATCTATAAGCCACCGGTTTACGTGAAGCCGCTTCCACCGCTAATCCCGATCTCCAAGCCGCCGGTTTATGTGAAGCCACTTCCACCACCAATTCCTCTATATCCACTACCACCGTCCTGTAAGAAACCTTGCCCACCACTTTATGTTGCTGTTGTTATATTCAAATTCACCACGAAATCGATTATGAGGGTAGAGGGGATCTCGTCGGTGCCGCCGTGGTTTATCTAGATGAAGAAGAAGCCAGTTCGAAATGGCCGATTTGAGTGTAGAAATGGCGTCAGCAGCCCTTCTTTTTCTTTTTGTTTTTTCTTTTTGTATTTTGTTTTTTGCTTTTTTTTTTTTTAATTTATGAATAAGGTAAGTGAATAGACTATTTTGCCCCTTTAAAACTCACGTGAAAAGCACGTGTGTATGATTCCGGTCAAAATGGCCTGAAAATTCCAATTTTGAGGCACCGTGCAACAAAAACCGGAGTTTAGGTAAGAACGTGCAAATTTTTTTTGTTTGGGGGGCAAAGTGCAAAACGGGCATTTGTTTAGGGGGTAAACTGCTTTTTACTCTATAATAAAATAAGTTTGGTAGGGTGTATTCATGAGAAATTTACCCTGTCACGAAATTCATTTTTCATATTCTCCTTCTTAGCAATAGCCGCGCTGCAATCATTACAAGCATCTCTGTACTCGGCTTTGATTTTTTCTACTTGTTCCTTGTCATCATCTTGTTTCTTCTTTGACTCCATATAAGCTGCTTTAGCTTTTACGGAACTGTCAGTCAGTACATCAAGCTCCTTCCGTACAATCTGCGAGCAAAATGAATTATGTCAAATACACAAATAAAAAAATTAATAAATTTATATAATATGCACCCAATTTGTTACGCACAAATCCAGCCAGTCATCTAATACGAACTATAAGCAGCACCATAAAAAATTCAAAGGCGAAAAGTAATATCACGTATGTATATACCTTTATAAACTATTCATATGTATATACCTTTATAAACTCTTCAGCCTCCTCTCTGACTTCAATTAACTTTTTATCAGCATAAGAAGAAGAAGATACTTTTTCGGAAAGTCGCTCTAGTCAATTGATTTCACACATGAAATTGTTGAAATGATTTTGAGCAAGAGCAAGATGACCTTCTTCTAGACTTGGAAGACGTACCAAAGAAGGCATGTGATCGTAAGGTATGCTGGTTACTATGAGTGATGTAAATCTAATGTCACCAGTTATGTATTTACTACAAAATTCACTTCCAGATCAATGAATTTTTCAAAAGGGCTAGATCCGCCAAGATCCATTTCTACATCATTAGCCAGTTCATGAAAGATATGCCGCCTTTAGTAGGCAAAGCGAAAGCCAAGAAAAAACTGATCCATGATTTTGAAAAACTTTTTGCAAATGTACTCTTTTCTTACCACGCTTTGGGAAATATTTAGTGCACAATGACACATATTGATTGGCTATAACATTGATAATGAAATCCAGGTTCGGAAACAATATGGCTTTCCAGCTGGAAACTTTCCAAGCGTAGAACAGTTTAGGGAAGTCATGAACCGCCATAACTTTGCTGATTTTGGGAAACTGGATCATTTTAATGATTCATTCTGTTGATGAAATACTCAGCAATGATTCAGGAGAGTTTTCATAATTTACCATTAGTCATTGATGTGTGCATGTTATTATAATTTAGGTACTCAAATTTATTAATTACTCGTATGCTATTATGAAATCATTAAAAGTGTAATTTATAGTTATACTTTAATGTACTAAAATTTAAAAGTTGCTTCCTTACCAAAAAAAATTAACATGTATTACTAACTAATCTTGGAAGTTTACAACACGCAGTTTGAATTAAGATACAATTTATGATCCCTCAATCGTTCTAATCTTATAATCAAAGTTTAAGTTGTGAATGTCTGCTACACAAATTGCAATTTACATGTACAGTAGAGCCTCGATAAATTAATACTCAATAAATTAATAATTTTGTTTAGATAATATTGTTTCTTAGTTAAAAAATAAATAAATTTTTCATTAGTCACTTACTTTATTGTATAAAGACAATTCCGACAAATATTTTCACAAATTATAAAAAATGATAAACCAATCCAATAATTTATTGAAAAAAATTTAAGAGATTTTTTTTTGTTAGTTTGCGCCATGGAAAAAATACCACTAAAAGTATGAAGTTGTCTCATTACCTTTTAAAAATTCAATTCAAAGTGCAGTTTGAATGATTTATTGTGTTTTGATGGTGCAAAATATTACTAAAGAATATTCTTGAGGTTGAAAAAAAAATAATAATAAAATAAAATAATTATGGCCACGGAGTAGCATTGTATCCATGGTTATCGAATCAGAAAATATCGGCGTATCGTTTTCCTCCGTGTACCGTATCGTATCGTATCGTATCGTAGATATTTAACCAACTATTAAAAATAATAAAATATATATATCTACATAATAAAAATATTATAAATATGAAAATTTAATATTTTAAAGTCAAACCACTCATTCCTAAATATATATATTTGGTTACTATGAGTGATGTAAATCTAATTCCATCAGTTATGTATTTACTACAAAATTCACTTCCAGATCAATGAATTTGTTAAAAGGGCTAGATCCGCCAAGATCCATTCCTACATCATTAGCCAGTTCATGAAAGATATGCCGCCTTTAGTAGGCAAAGCGAAAGCCAAGAAAAAACTGATCCATGATTTTGAAAAACTTTTTGCAAAGGTACTCTTTTCTTACCATGCTTTGGGAAATATTTAGTGCACAATGCCACATATTGGTTGGCTATAACATTGATAATGAAATCCAGGTTCGGAAACAATATGGCTTTCCAGCTGGAGACTTTCCAAGCGTGGAGCAGTTTAGGGAAGTCATGAACCGCCATAACTTTGCTGATTTTGGGAAGCTGGATCATATTAATGATTCATGATGTTGTATAAATACTCAACAATGATTCAGGAGAATTTTCATAATTTACCATTACTCATTGATGTGTGCATGTTATTATAATTTAGGTACTCAAGTTTATTAATTACTCGTATGCTATTATGAAATCATTAAAAGTGTAATTTATAGTTATACTTTAATGTACTAAAATTTAAAAGTTGTTTCCTTACCAAAAAAAATTAACATGTATTACTAACTAATCTTGGAAGTTTACAAACATGCAGTTTTAATTAAGATAAAATTTATGATCCCTCAATCGTACCAATCTTATAATCAAAGTTTAAGTTGTGTGTGTCTGCTACACAAATTGCAATTTATATGTACAGTTGAACCTCGATAAATTAATACTCAATAAATTAATAATTTTGTTTAGATAATATTGTTTCTTAGTTAAAAAATAAATAAATTTTTCATTAGTCACTTTATTGTATAAAGACAATTCCGACAAATATTTTCACAAATTATAAAAAATGATAAACCAATCCAATAATTTATTTAAAAAAATTTAAGAGATTTTTTTTTTGTTAGTTTGCGCCATGAAAAAAATACCACTAGAAGTATGAAGTTGTTTCATTACCTTTTAAAAATTCAATTCAAAGTGCAGTTTGAATGATTTATTGTGTTTTGATGGTACAAAATATTACTAAAGAATATTCTTGAGGTTGAAAAAAAAAATTAATAATAAACTAAAATAATTATGGCCACGGAGTTGCATTGTACCCATGGTTATCGAATCGGAAAATATCGGCGTATCGTTTTCCTCCGTGTACCGTATAGTATCGTATCGTAGATATTTAACCAACTATTAAAAATAATAAAAATATATATATCTACATAATAAAAATATTATAAATAGGAAAATTTAATATTTTAAAGTCAAACCACTCATTCCTAATTATATATATTTGGTTACTACGAGTGATGTAAATCTAATGCTATCAGTTATGTATTTACTACAAAATTCACTTCCAGATCAATGAATTTATCAAAAGGGCTAGATCCGCCAAGATCCATTCCTACATCATTAGTCAGTTCATGAAAGATATACCGTCTTTAGTAGGCAAAGCGAAAGCCAAGAAAAAACTAATCCATGATTTTGAAAAACTTTTTGCAAAGATACTCTTTTCTTGCCACGCTTTGGGAAGTATTTAGTGCACAATGACACATACTGATTTGGCTATAACATTGATAATGAAATTCAGGTTCGGAAAGAATATGGCTTTCCAGCTCGAGACTTTCCAAGTGTGGAGCAGTTTAGGGAAGTCATGAACCGCCATAACTTTGCTGATTTTAGGAAGCTGGATCATTTTAATGATTCATGCTGTTGATGAAATACTCAACAATGATTCAGGAGAGTTTTCATAATTTACCATTACTCGTTGATGTGTGCATGTTATTGTAATTTATGTACTCAAGTTTATTAATTACTCGTATGCTATTATGAAATCATTAAAAGTGTAATTTATAGTTATACTTTAATGTACTAAAATTTAAAAGTTGCTTCCTTACCACAAAAGAATTAACATGTATTACTAACTAATCTTGGAAGTTTACGACACGCAGTTTGAATTAAGATAAAATTTATGATCCCTCAATCGTACCAATCTTATAATCAAAGTTTAAGTTGTGTGTGTCTGCTACACAAATTGCAATTTACATGTACTGTAAAACCTCGATAAATTAATACTCAATAAATTAATAATTTTGTTTAGATAATATTGTTTCTTAGTTAAAAATAAATAAATTTTTCATTAGTCACTTTATTGTATAAAGACAATTCCGACAAATATTTTCACAAATTATAAAAAAATGATAAACCAATCCAATAATTTATTGAAAAAAATTTAAGAGATTTTTTTTTAGGTTGCGCCATGAAAAAAATACCACTAAAAGTATGAAGTTGTCTCATTACCTTTTAAAAATTCAATTCAAAATGCAGTTTGAATGATTTATTGTGTTTCGATGGTGCATAATATTACTAAAGAATATTCTTGAGGTTGAAAAAAAAAATAATAAAAAAAAATAATTATGGCCACGGAGTAGCATTGTATCCATGGTTATCGAATCGGAAAATATCGGCGTATTGTTTTCCTCCGTGTACCGTATCGTATCGTATCGTAGATATTTAACCAACTATTAAAAATAATAAAACATATATATATATCTACATAATAAAAATATTATAAATATGAAAATTTAATATTTTAAAGTCAAACCACTCATTCATATATATATATATATATATTCAAATTTCAATATTACATCATAAAATTGGACAAAAGTCATAATTGCTCATAAAATAACATTAACAAAGTTCAAGTTTGAATCAATCATTTCTAAAAGCTAATCTATTATTCATAATCTTCAAGATCAATCTCACTTAAATCTTTATCATTTACCAATTTCAAACGAGTGTCTTCATCCTCATGCTCATCAATCTCTTCAACTTCATCAACTCCAACTTTGGTTTTTACCTATTTTCTCTTATCAATATCAAACTTGTTCTTTAAATTTATTAGATCTAAAAATATTGAAATCAGTTTCTATTATAGGTTTTTCCCTATTTTCCCTATGAGGAAAACATTAAATAATATTAAAATCCATTTTTCATGTCCCGAATACGTGAATAATTCGTTCTCCCTTTTCTTTTATTTCATAATTTTTTTAATTTTTTTTATAATTTTTTAATATTTTTTTATAATTTTTTTATATTTTTTAATATTTTGACTAATATCGTAAATACCGTATCGTATCGTGATATGGCGATACGACATGATATCTCGCGATATTTACCGATATTTATGCATTGCCGATACAGATTATGAGTTGTATCATTTTGATTGGGACCGTACCGTCTCGCGATATATCACGCGGTATCTCGCGAGTTTAACTACTGTGATTGTATCCTATAGATTAGTGACTTGTTTAGGAATTTAGGATAATAATTATCAAGTGGAAAAATATTAACATGGGAATTTATTAATTTCCTAACTTATTAGTGACGTAAATTACGAGACCCCCCCGAACTTAGGCTAAATAACGAAAAACATCTCGATCTATTCGTAATTACCAATGTCATCCTCTCTAGTTATGTTACTCCAATGTCATACACTTGATATAGAAGTCGTTATTATTTCAATTATTCAGACTTATAATTCAGATTAAAGGAGAAAAAAAGGTGGGAATTGTTAGAGTAAAGTGCAATTACCTCCCCTGTACGTGTAATCTCAATCTGCTAAAAAAGTCAGTGAATTAAAAACTAGCAAAAACCCCATAGGAATTTTTTTAAATAGCACACACCACCCTTTTACCATTTAAGCATTGACCAGTCGTGAATAGAAAAAAATACCCTCGAGTTTTTTCACAATAAAAAAATATCCAACCCAAAAACAAGTAACTTTTAAATTTAAGGGACTAAATTGAATTTTCTAAAAAATAAAGAAAATTAAGGGATTAAATTACAAATGTTCAAACTTAATTAAAATCCTAATCCTACCCTCTGTTTTTCCTGCCACCCCACTCACCCCCTTCTTCTCTGGGCATGAACAAAACTACAAGATCAAAACCCAGGAATCAAAGCCCGGCTACAAACCAGATTCAAATCATTTTTATATTCCCGCGGAATTCCTTCGGTCGTAGAGGAATATTCACCGATATATACCGTTGGACGGATTTAAGCGGTTGAGATGGTGTGCAACGGCTAAGACGCGGAGGTGGAGATTGAGTACGAATACGAGTCGGAGGAGACGAAAAAAACCAGGCGACGTTGCTTTCATTAAGCTCAAGTGGGTCATCGTCCCGGGTCGAGAAAAAGTGGGACGGATTCAGGTTGTTTAATGAGTCAAAGGAAGAAGGGAGGTTGCTGATGGTCATCGTCGGAGGATGTAACGAACTTAACGGAATTTTGAATCATCCTTATACGACGTCGTTCCAACTTAAAGAGTCGTTGTCGTCGTTCCTTTGAAACACGTTTTTTTCTTTTATTTTGGTCTTAGTGAAACGCTGTCGTTTTATGCTGACTGTACAAGGGCTCATGCGTTTTGCATGCATATGAGCTCCTGCCATGCTCAGCTGCTGCTCCTTTTGATTCTATAAAAGGGCAGACCAGCTCTTGTTTTTATCTTATGCTTTTTCAGATTATTGTTAAGTTAGATAATGTAGAGTAGCTAGAATTCTCTTTTATCCGTTGTGTATTGAGGAAAACCCTAATTTTTCTATCAATATTACACTGTCTTTACATAATCTTTTGTTTGAGGGTGAATTTAACTTGTGTATTGAGGAGATTCATAACATTTGGTATCCAGAGCAAGGCTTTCCTGTCTAACCACGCCAACCATTGATGATGACAAGAAGCCATGTTCGTACAACCAGTGGAGAACACAACAGAACCGAGGCCGAGATTTTTGTGGAAGAACAGCTAGCTTTTAATGATAAGATCCAAGAAGAGCTGTCTATCTTACATGCAGAGATCTCAAGAAACAGAGTCGAAAGGAACCAGAAGATGGACGAGATGAACAGAATGATGGGACAAATAATCTATAGGATGAGATAGAGGAAAAACCCCAGCAGACAACACATCGGATCAACCTCACAGAAATCCAGAGGTCTCACCCCCAAGAAGAGGCAATATGTATGAAGAATAAGGTAATCTAATACCTTCCTTAGAAACTTGGAGAGAAGAGATATTAAGATAGATTTCCCCAGATTTGATGGCAATCTGCCCATAACTTGGTTGAGAAGATGCCATAGATACTTTGAGCTAAACCCTATGTCTGAGCAAGAGAAAGTTAAGTTGGCATTTGTGTATTTGGAAGGGAAAACTGAGGATTGGTTCTCAGATTACATTGAAAGAATGGAGAGAGTGGAATGGGAGGTTTTCTCCAATATGATTCTGGAGAGATTCATGGAAGAAGAGGGAGTGAGTCTGCTAGCTGACTTCAACAGATTACACCAAACCTCCACTGTAGAGGACTACAGGTTGAAGTTTGAGCACCTTAAGGTGTTTGTATCAAGAAAATACCCTAATCTTCCTGAAGGATACTATGTGGAGTGTTTTGTGGAAGGGCTCAAAGGGGAAGTGAAAAATATGGTGAAGATGATGAGACCTGTTGCCCTAGCCAGTGCCATACATCAAGCCAAACTACAAGAGGGATGTGTGGATCAGTTGAAGACATAGATCAAGAACTCAGTGAGATCTAGTAATCAGACCATGAGGAATCACAAAGTGGGTAGTCAAGAACAGCCACTGAGGATACAATACCCTGAGAAGAAGCCTCATGAAACTAGAAGGCTTACCAGACCTGAAATGGAGGAAAGAATGAAAAGAGGATTCTGCTACAATTGTGAAGAGAAATATACCCCAGGACATAGGTGCAAAAATCTTTTTAATATTGAATGCATTCCATTAGCAGAAGATGAGGTAGAGGAAGAAAGAGAGGAAGAAGAGGCAGCAGGAAGAGATATGGAAGAAATCATGCAGATATCATTCAGTGTTATGGTGGGACAGATCTCTCATACTACACTTAGGATTATTGGCAAAGTCAAAGGGAAGTCCATAACCATACTGATTGATACTGGAGTTTCTCACAGCTTCCTTGATCCACAGTCTGCCCACAGGTTGAACTGTGACCAAGTATACACAAAGAAGGTGAATGTGACTGTAGCAAGGAAACAACAAGTGTTTTGTGATTCAAAGTGCCCTAACTTTCAGTGGGAAATGGGGAATTATCACTTTCTCATAAGCTTAACACTGTTGGAACTGGGGGGATGTGATGTAGTGTTGGGAGTGGATTTTATGAAAAAATTTAGACCAGTGGTCTTTGATCATAATCAGAACTGTATCACCTTGAGACAAGGAGGAAAGGAGATTGTTCTCAGAGGAGTAAGTGATAACCCACAGTTCCTAATGATCAATGGAGAGGAGTTGCAGGAATGCTGGATAATGGGAGCATTAATATGAGTTGTTTGTTCATGTTATCTGCCAAAGAAAACATGACCAGTGGAGAGTTGATACCAAGAGAAGTAGAGGAGGTAATTGACCAATTCAAGGATGTTTTCAAAAGTCCCACTGAGCTGCCACCAAATAGGAAAACTGAACATACTATCCCTCTGAAGGAAGATACTCAACCTTTTAAATCTCAGCCATTTAGATATCCATACATGCAGAGGAAAGAGATTGGAGAGATGATCAAGGAGATGCTCAACACTGGGATTATACAAGACAGTTGCAGCCCCTTTGCTTCACCTGTCTTACTAGTCAAGAAGAAGGATGGTACTTGGAGGTTTTGTGTTGACTATAGGAGGTTAAATGCAATGACCATTAAAGATGGATATCCAATACCCTTAATTGATGACCTTCTGGATGAGTTAAGGGGTGCCAAAGTATTCTCCAAGGTAGATTTGAGAGCTGGATATCATCAAATAAGGATGAGGGAGGAAGATATTGAGAAGACTGCATTTGTGACTTCCTCTGGGCACTATGAATTTAAGGTGATGCCTTTTGGATTAACTAATGCACCAGCCGCATTTCAGGCAATAATGAATGATGTGTTTAGAGAGTATTTGAGGGAGTTTGTTCTAGTATTTTTTGATGACATACTTATCTACAGCAAGAGTGAGGAGCTACACATTGCTCATTTGAGCAAGGCACTGGAGTTGTTAAGGAATCACAAGTTATTTGCCAAACGATCCAAGTGCATCTTTGGGAAGCCCAAAGTGGAGTATTTGGGGCATGTTATCAGCCAAAAAGGGGTAGGAGTGGACCCTTGGAAGATCTAAAGTGTGATAGAATGGCCAACACCCAAAACAGTCAAGGCTTTGAGGGGATTCCTTGGACTGACTGACTACTATAGAAAATTTGTGAGGGGATATGGGGAGATAGCAAAGCCTCTAACTCAGCAATTGAAGAAAGGAAAGTTTGCATGGAATGAAGAAGCTTAGAGGGCTTTTGAAAGGTTAAAGACAACAATGACCTCCACTCCAGTCTTGCAATTACCAAATTTTCAAAAAAAAATTATAGTGGAGACTGATGCCTCATATTATGGGATTGGAGCAGTATTGATGCAACAATCACATCCCATAGCTTTTTTGAGCAAAGCTTTGGGGCCAAAGAATTTGGGACTCTCCATTTATGAAAAGGAGTTTCTGGCTATCCTCCTTGCAGTTCAAAAGTGGAAGGCATACTTAATTTGTGGGACATTTGTGATAAGAACTGACCAGAAGAGTTTGAAATACCTCTTAAAGCAAAAATTGTCCACACCACTACAGCACAAGTATCTTGCAAAGTTATTGGGGTTCAATTATATTATTGAGTATAAGAAAGGAACTGAGAACAGTGCAGCATATGCACTTTCAAGGAGAGAAGAGACTGGAGAACTAGCTCAGATCACTGTTATGCAGCCTATGTGGATCCAAGAAGTGATCCAGAGCTATGAGGGAGATGAAGAAGCTAAAGAAATCATTAGTAGCTGCACATTGAGGCCCATGGATGTGGATTTCTATCAGTATTGTGATGGAATCATTAAGTATAAGGGTAGGGTTTATGTGGGAAGTGCTGGAGGAATCAGGCAGAGATTGGTGGAACACATGCGTGGATCTCAGTTGGGACTTGGGAGGACATTCTGGGATCCAAAACACCTACCATAAGATCCAATCAATTTTTCTATGGCCTGGATTGAGAAATCAAGTGAATGAGTGGGTAAGGCAGTGTGCTATATGCCAGCTCGGCAAACATGAGAATGTCAAGTTACCAGGCTTGCTGCAACCATTGCCAGTAGCTGAGCAGGCTTGGTCAAGCATTACAATGGACTTCATTGTCAATTTGCCTAAGTCTCAAGGGAATGAGACTATATGGGTAGTGGTTGATAGATTTACCAAATATGGCCATTTCATAGCACTTAGTAACCCCTTGAGTGTTTCACAACTTGCTCAAGTATTTGTTGAAGAAGTGTATAGGTTGCATGGCCTCCCTAGTTATATTATATCTGATAGAGACACTCTCTTGACTAGTCAATTTTGGAAATAACTGATGCTAGCCTTGGGGGTACAACACCAGCTCAGCACTGCTCATCACCCCCAGACAGATGGGCAAACCGAAAGGGTCAATCAGTGCCTTAAGTTATACCTACGATTCATGTGTGGACAAATGCCTAAGAAATGGAGCATTTGGGTGCCATTAATAGAGTGGTGGTACAATACCTCACACCACTCCACCATACAGATGACCCCCTTTGAAGCATTGTATGGGTACAGCCCTCCACAAATCGGTTATGGACCACATTTGTTGCAAAAAACTGGTGGGGTTGAAGCTTGGGTCAAGGACCACCAAGCCATCTCTCAGAGATTGAAAGAGATGTTAGGAGAGGCCCAAGCAAGGATGAATTATTATGCATATCGAAATAAGAGTAAAAGGGAGTTTGAGGAAGGAGACTGGGTATACTTAAAGCTTAAACCCTATAAAGAGCTAAGCTTGAGGAAGAGTGAAATATGGAAGCTAACCCCTAAGTACTGTGGACATTTTAGGGTCATCAAGAGGATTGGATTGGTGGCTTATGAGCTACAGTTACCTCAAAAAGCTAAAGTGCACCCTGTGTTTCATGTATCTCAGTTGAAAAAACATGTGGGAAATGTGAGTAGGGTGGTTGCTACTCTTCCCTCGTTTGATGAACAGAATCAGATCTTACTAATTCCGGTGGTTGTGCTAGAGAGAAGGATGGTGAAGCATAACAACACAGCTCAGGTACAGTGGTTGGTGCAGTGGGCTCACTTGCCCAAGGAAGAAGCAACATGGGAGGTTGCTGCAGACATGGAGTCCAAATTTCCGGATTTAAGCCATGAGACATGGCTTCTTGAAGGGAGGAGTAATGTAACGAACTTAACGGAATTTTGAATCATCCTTATACGACGTCGTTCCAACTTAAAGAGTCGATGTCGCCGTTCCTTTGAAACACGTTTTTTTCTTTTATTTCGGTCTTAGTGAAACGCTGTCGTTGTATGCTGACTGTACAAGGGCTCATGCGTTTTGCATGCATATGAGCTCTTGCCATGCTCAGCTGTTGCTCCTTTTGATTCTATAAAAGGGCAGACTAGCTCTTGTTTTTATCTTATGCTTTTTCAGATTATTGCTAGGTTAGGTAAGGTAGAGTAGCTGGAATTCTCTTTTATACGCTGTGTATTGAGGAAAACCCTAATTTTTCTATCAATATTACACTGCCTTTACCTAATCTTTTGTTTGAGTGTGAATTTAACTTGTGTATTGAGGAGATTCATAAGCGCTTCCTGGAGCTGGTTCCAGCCGACGGCGTTCTAGAGGATTCTCCTGCGGCAAAGTTTTATTTGACCGATTTCAGAAGTTTGAAGATGAAGTCAGACGAGAGAGTTAAGAGAGAAGAGGGTAAAATTGGTGGGGTAATTCAACTTTCAGGGCAATTATGTCATTTTACGTCAAAATTATCTTCACCAGTCCCACGCACCGCGAGTGGGCCACACGAAGGGGCACCAAGGGGGAATACGCCTTTAACTGAAATTCATAGGTGGTTTTTGCTAGTTTTTATTTTACAGGGACTTTTTTAACAGTTAGAGATTTCACAGGGGAGTTTTTTGCACTTTACTCGAATTGTTAGTATTAACAACGAGGCCCAATCTTTATCTGGACCCAGCATAGTTTTGAATCATCTGTTTATTCAAAATCTTTTAGTAAATAAATTGGGCCTTGTTCTTCCGATTGAATTTGGACCGCCATTTAAGAGAGAGAGAGAGAGGGAAATTACCAAATGTGAGATTCGAAGAATACTGAGAGTGATGACCGAATTTTGAGGAATTACATTTCTCTTCGCTGTTCTGTCATTTTCAAAATTTGGAGCCTTCTCAAAATCGCCGGAGAAAAAAATGGGTACGGGCGGCGACCCGGATAAAGACGGGTCGGGTGAGCAGCAGCGCCGCACCGAGATTTTCACATACGAAGCCCCATGGGACATCTACGCCATGAACTGGAGCGTCCGCAGCGACAAAAAGTACCGGCTCGCCGTAGCCAGCCTCCTCGAGCAGTACTCGAACCGGGTCCAAATCGTCCAGCTGGACAATTCGACCGGCGAGATTCGACCCGACCCGGCCCTATCCTTCGACCACCCGTACCCGCCCACCAAGCTCGTCTTCATTCCCGACAAGGATTGCCAGCGCCCCGATTTGCTCGCCACCTCCTCCGATTTCCTCCGCCTCTGGCAGATTTCCGATTCCGGCATGGAGCTCAAGAGCCTCCTCAACAACAACCGCAGCACCGAATTCTCCGGGCCGCTGACCTCCTTCGATTGGAACGAGGCGGAGCCCCGCCGCATCGGAACCTGCAGCATCGACACCACGTGCACGATTTGGGATATCGAGAGGGAGGTCGTCGACACTCAATTGATCGCCCACGACAAGGAGGTTTACGACATCGCGTGGGGCGGCGTTGGGGTTTTCGCCTCCGTCTCCGCCGACGGCTCCGTTAGGGTTTTCGATCTCCGCGACAAGGAGAATTCAACCATCATCTACGACAGCCCCGAACCTAACACTCCACTCGTCAGGCTCGGGTGGAACAAGCCGGACCCTAGGTACATGGCCACCATTGTTATGGACAGCAAAAAGGTCGTCGTCCTCGACATACGTTTTCCCACATTGCCGGTGATGGAGCTTCAGAGCCACCGTGCCAGTGTGAATGCCGTGGCGTGGGCCCCACACAGCTCCTGCCACCTGTGCACGGCCGGAGACGATTCTCAAGCTTTGATTTGGGATCTTTCCTCCACGGGGCAGCAGCCGGACGGCAGCTTCGATCCGATCCTGGTTTACACCGCCGGGGCGGAGATTGAGCAGCTGCAGTGGTCTACCTCTTTGCCCGATTGGGTCGCCATTGCTTTCTCGAACAAGCTGCAGATTCTTAGGGTATGAATCGATTTTCGCTAATCTGTTTGATTTCGTACTACATTTTCCGACATTTTGAAGCTCGAACAAAACCAATGACATCTTTCGTTAGTTTATTTAAATGTTTTGATCTGTAGCTGCGAACGAGTCTTGCTTTTGGTTCTTCGGTTATCTAAGAAAACAAAACTGCTCAATTCGGTTTTGTTCAGTTAAGAAAACGAAGATGATTTTCGCCTTTTGAACTGAATTTGCCTTTTCCCTATGCATTTCCGAGTGCCGAAATTTCTGCTGTTGTTGCTAATTGTAGTGTTGCTGAAACCGAAGGTTGGCTTTGAATTTTGATATTGCTTAGATATATATACTCTGATGATATGCGAAATCGATTAGTGTTGCACTTTTAAAGTTATTTACATTTCGGGTCTAGTTGATTTGAATCTTGAGTCGAGTTTCGAACTCGTAAGACACTTAACTCTAAAGGGTTTATTAGTTAAGCTTTTACAGTGTGAACAATGCCGTCACTGTCAGTTATGTTAGCATATCCGCATTCCCTTCGTTCGTTTCCATGACTCGAAATTGCAATCTACGAATCCTAGGATTCTGCTAAGAGATGTTGTATCCGGTAGAATACTTTCGGATTCTTGCTACATGTACTTGTGAACTACAAGTGATTGCTGGTTACATGATCTGTGTTTGTTAGTATCTGTTAGAAGTTATGAAATCAAGAAGTTGAATTTTGAGATGTAATTATTTGATTTTATTTTCAAATTTGTGATATTAAATAGAGAGTTATATTTTAATTTGTGATGTAAGAAGCATTAGAGGACACCAGATAAAGTAATGCAGGATTGATGCATTATTTAACAAGGTGGCCTCTGACATACATACTGTCAAATGAAAAGGTGTTCTTGCTAATCAAACTTATTACACATAATATCTTGCACATACTCACTCATATGGTACATGTAAATGAATGTTGTTATATTTAATTATTATTATTATCATATACATCTGATAGGGTAGCTCGAAGTTGGATGGATTTTTACTGGAAGTAGTACTTTGGGGAAGAAAATTTAGTTTCAATTTTGGGTAAATTACAACTACCCCCTAGGTAAAGTGTAATTACAAAAAAAACCTATTTTTTGAAAAATTACATCAAAACCCCTGTGGTTTGTAAATATCTTACATTCGCTCCCCTACAAAAGGGTGTTAATGTAAGAAATTTACAAATTGTAGGGACAGGGTGTAATTATGAAAAAGTGAAGGGTTTCTTTTGTAAATAGACCTTAAATTTGGGGGACGGTTGTAATTTACACTTCAATTTTTATCGAAGAAAATCGATAGTCCAGGTTTTTGGAAATTGGAATGAAGAATTTGTTGCAAAATTGATTGTTTTAAATCGAAATCTAGGGGATTAAGATTTTATTAATCTCTTTTTTTTTTCGAAATTTTGAATTTTGAATTTTTTTTTTTTGTAAATTAATCGGGTTTGAAATCGAAATCTCATTTTGATCCAAACAATATTGAAAATGCAGGAATCAGGTTATTTCCAGAATTTGGAATTGAAAAAAAAAATTGAATCAAAGTTATTGGAAATCGAAATGTATTCAAATTTCTAGCCGTTCTATCAGGATTTAACTTAGACAATTATGGGCAGTTAGATGCTATACGTGGTGCTAGTTAATCGTAAATGAGTTTAAATAATCACCCACTAAGTAAATATGCACAAGATCGTGTGTGATTATGTGTATATCTACGGTTAACAGTGACCCGATAGAACATCTGATTTCAAGAAAATATATGCATGACTATGAATAACTAATAAGCCATTACGCATCACTATCAATAACTAATTCTATCCATATTCACTGATGATAAATTCGATTCATTCGGCAGACAATGTTCGAGTTGCCAGTCCTTTCTCCTCTCTGTTTTTCTGTTACTTGCTAGTTTTGAACTAATCTCTCGATTAGTTGATTAACTAATGGTTCTTTAACGACCAACATTAGACTTGATGTTGGAGTTTAAGACATACTTAGGAGCTTAATACACAAATTAATGACACGTACTTAATTACATTAAAATCCAAAACCAGAATATCTCTGGACAAAATATGATTGGGCAAAAATTACAATGATTCATAAAACAACGCGCTGTGCCTTTGTTCCTGCTTTGTAGCCCACTTGTTCACTATTTTGTATTCTTGTTTTCAGATTTTCATAAGTATTGGACGAAAAAGAATAATAATTAGAGGTGGGCAAATCAGTCAATTCACATTGAGAAGAAGAAGAAGCATTGGCATGTGCCTCAATGGCCTTAAAATATCTTACCAGCTCTTCTTGCTTACTCCCAAATTTGATTCATTTATGCCATGTTATAGTTAGTTTGTTACTATTAGGTCCTACTAAAAAGATTCGCAGTAAAACTCAAACTCGCAGTAAAAATTGAAGTCGACAACTAAAATGTTACTATTTAGTTAAAATCGTAGACACCCTCTTCGATTAATTTTGTAAGTAGTTGGTAAGAACGACGATTGTATTATGGAACTACTACAAGTTAGGTAACGAATTTTGTTATATTGAAAAAATATATTTAATACACTATTTTAATTATTATTTGGTGTTTCTTTAAAAAAACTAAGTTTTAACGAGTTAGAGAGGGATTGTCCATTCCGACTACTATCTACTTAAATAGTTCGTGATATTATTTTTATAATGCGTACAAAAATATTAATGTATTTGTTTACATTTTTATGGATACGTTCGAAGTCTCAGTCCAACCCCCATCGTAGTTAATTAGTTTTTCTTAACCCCCAATCAACTCGATCCAATTGAATCTGATTCATGTAACCGAACGAGACCACAATCACTAGACAATTTACCATTCTTTTAGCCCTTTGTCCACAGTTAACAACAATGTGCACGGATGACAAACACGAACGCCAAACACAAATCATCGTAAATACGTAAGATGTAAATTTGCTTCTTCCGCGTTCGAACATGTTTTTATCATTTCATCTTTTATTATTTGTGTATGTTCCCTCCAAGACAGAAAAAAATTAACATAACAAGTCGGCAAGTCATTTCTTTCATCACCAAACTTACCATTATCTTCCCAAATAATTGCTTCAATCATTCTTTGGTTAACTTGCAATTACCCGCCTTCTAAGTAAATTATATTTACTCCATAAGTAAAATTATTATTTACTCCATAATATTCTTAATTTAACATTATTTATAAAAACTAAACAAGATTGTACCCTTGAAAATTGTTTATAAGAAGCTGCATTGACCTCAAGAGAAATAGTACTCTTAAAATAAAATTAAGGTTGTTCGTGATTTGTAGGACTAGTTGAATATCGACCGATTATTAGGTCATACGACTGATTAATTTTAGTCATACCTCACAATCATTATTAATTCGACTTTTACCCGAATAAAACCGACACGTGAAGAGTCGTTGTTAAAACGAATAATATTAACGAAAATCAAGAATCAATTAAATTATCAATTAATTTGGCTCCATACCGTACATAAATGTACTCTTGAGAATTATGTATGAATGAAACATAGAGAGATACTACTTATCAAAAAAATGAAACATAGAGAGATATTTACATGAAAAAAGAAAAAAAAAATATAGTGAGATATTTATTTTTACATAATTCATAATATTAAGAAAATAAAAATATCCCCTAAAAAGTTAGACTTGTGGAGTATATATAAATATCGAGTCCCATAACATAAAAAAATGCACATAGTTAACAAATCACAACTCTCTCCCACAACTTAATTAACAGTCGCCGGAAAATCAAGAATATGGCGGAGTCGTGGTGGAGAGCGAGAATTCAAACGCCGGAATATCCTCCCCGACGATCAACCGAGTATGGTACTACCTCCGGCGACAACCCTTTAATCGCGGAGGATTTCGCCGACGTTTTCGGTGGGCCCCCTCGCACAATTCTCTCCCACCAGTTCGCCACCAGATTCTCTATATCCTCTTCGTCGTCGTCGTCGTCGAGAGCAGGTACTGGTTTCTTCTACGAGGATATTTTCCGGGGGGCGGAGAAGGCGGCGAAGTCCGTTGAGAGGAGTGGCCGGAACCTGCCGCAGTTCAAAATTCCGGCGGGAAACCAGAGGAGCCCCGATCTCAATTACCAGCGGACCCGTCGGAACGGTAGCAGCAGCATTGATAGCGATAATTTCGGGTGGGATGATGAAAGTTACGTGGTCCGGTCAAGATCACGGTCAAAGACGAGTTCTTCGTCGGCGTTCAGCTCCGATGACTTCAGTCCTCTCCGTCCGGCGATCTCCGACGATGCTTCCTTCTTCGCCCCGAAACTCCGGTACGTGCGTCTGTCAGTGTTTCATCTTTTTAATATATATTTTTTTACAGCCATTTTTAGTGTCTGAAAATATTTCTAACACGCCGCTGTCGGAATCTTCAGAGCCGGTCGGAATTCGACAAGAACGGGAAATTACCAAAAACCCCAACAAAAGTCGCCATTTTTTGCAGACAATAATAAACCCGTTTTCAACTCTGAAAAGGACTTCTTTGAGAAGTCGAGCAACTGCCCATCAGCAGAAAGTATTAGCCACAGCAACTGCCACGTGTCAGCAGATGATTTGCACTTCAACTCACCTTCATCAGATGCTTCGTCAGCTTCACTCTCAGACACAGATCTAGAGAGAGAAACCTCCGAAATTTTGCACAAGATTTGGAGACAAGATCACTTCATGGAAGAAGAAGATGAAGATGAAGATGAAGAAGAAGGATCTGTATACTCATTTATTAATATTGAAATCAATTCAAATTACAGAGAACGAACATGTGAACCAGACGCCATAGACGAAGCTATCGCATGGGCAAAACAGAAATTTCACACACACTGCTCAGAAGAGAAACAATCAAAAGGTACGAGTCTTTTATTTTTTTTAGTTATTTATTTTTTTAGTTAATTAATTAATTATTTGATGAAAATGATGATCATATATATGTACAAAATTGCAGAACTGGTAAATGAGGACGATCTTCCAAAAGAGAACAAAGAAAGATTTCAATCAATGGTAAATAATTTTTTTTTTTAATTTCTTACTAAGAACACAATTTATTTATTTAGTTTTAATATTTTTTTTGGGAAAATACTAATTATTTCTTAATTAATTAAAATAATGGCAGATACAAGTGGAGATGCAAATACAGGAAATGAAGATATTACTGTGGTTAACGGGCAAACAAGCGGATATTCGGTTGTTATTATCGTCCCTGCATAATGTGAGATAATTTTTTTCAAATTAATAATTTGATAAAAAAAGTTTTAATTTTGTGAAAAGCTTAGCAAATAAATAATATCCTTTTTTTTTTAACCTTATTCAGATTCTATGGAATAATAGTGGTTGGGTGACGATATCTCTTATAAATATAACCGAAAACTCGCAAGTGAAGAAAGCTTATCAGAAAGCACAGCTGTGTTTACATCCCGATAAGCTACAACAGAGGGGCGCCACCGTACCGCAAAAGTACATTGCTGAGAAGGTCTTTTCGGCACTTCAGGTGAGGGTTATTTTAGTCATTTTCATGAAATTCAAGAATCGGATTATATATATGTGTGACTAAATACTAATTAAGATGTTTTTATTGTTATAGGATGCCTGGGCTGCATTTCTCTGCTAGGACGTCGTATACGAATTGCGGCGTGATTCTACAGCAGAATCATCGAGCAAATGACAGTCACTTACGAGTCGAGTTTTAGAGTTTAGTTCACAAAATATTTATCAATTTTCGATCCAGCACATTTATCTTAAATGATTGTGCATTAATCTGAAATGAGTTTACCTTAGTTTGTGTGTACTATAGTACTACTATTCGAATGTTTCGGGAAAAATTAAGTTTTCACCCATCAAGTTTGCACTGATTTCGTATTTAATCCTTCATATTCACAAGAAAACTTTTTTAGTCCTCCTTGTCAATTTTCTGTTAGTAATAACTAATAAGTAATAACGTAATCAAGCATGTGCCAATGACTACCCTAACAGACGAATTAACAGAAAATTACCAAAAGTGTTTTATTGAAACATGAGGGGCCAAATTTGAAATTGATGCAAACTCGAGGGGTGAAAACTATAATTTTCCCAAAAGGTTCTCTAATTCTTGCCGACATTATTATTAATCTTTTACTACATGATAAAAAAGCTACTTTATTTTTTCTCGCGTGGAAAAAAGAATGTTGAATCCTTAACTTTGAATGATGATCTTTTTAATGGTGCAAAAAGGAACAGTGAGGAAGATAAAACAGATAATAATTAATTACTACACAAAGCCAAGTTGATTAACCACTAATTACACAATTTACATTGCATTAAAAAAATACAAATAAAATAAAAATAATAAGAGAAACATAGATTGACTTATCCACTCCCCTGTTTTAACAATACCCTAAATTCTTCATCGGTGGTTTTAAGCATCGCCGGAAGTGCAACCTTTACTCCGGTATGTACAACCTCCAAATGCCGCGGCTTAATCCTCTTCTCCAAACTGAACGCGAAATACTGAGGAAATTCCTTCAGCTCATCCAATTTCCCCTTCATCTCTTCACTAAAATACTCGAATTTCGGCTTGAAATTATTCTCAACGCTGAAAGTGAACAGCGCCGGGCACCGGAGAACCATCGCCACCGCGTCGGATTTCGAGAACCCCATGCTGGAGAGATGCTCCAATTTCGGGATCAGAGTTTTCTCCACGCTCGAAACGAGCAAAATCGGGTCCTGGTACGCGAGCGCGTGCAGATCGGTGAAGCCTAGCCTGTGGAGATAGGTTAGGGCGGGTTTGAGCTGATCGGCGGCGTCGGAGATTAGGAATCTAGGGCATTTGTTGATGACTTTTCTGAAATTGGAGTCGGGTACTCTGAGATCGGTCGATAGGAAGGAGAAAATTGGGATTAGGTCGGAGTTTATGTCGGAGGTTAGGATTTTAGGGCACATGCCGAAGATTCTGCCGAGGTCTTTGAGATGGATGCCTTTTGATTGGAGGAAGGTGACGATTGCGTGGATTGATTGGATCGGGGCGGTGTGGAGGGTCGGGTTTTGGGTCAGGGCCCGACCCGAATCGACGCCCATGATTTCTAGGCAGAGGATTTTCTCTTTGAATTGGAGGGAGATGCTGGATTGGGTTTTTTGGTAGAGTGGGTGTTTGTGGAGTTTGTTTTTCGGTTTTTCTGTTAAGAGGTTGTTGTTGTTGTTGTTCTCTTGGTCTGGTTTTGGAGTGGTGAAGCACATGTTTGGGTTGAATGCCGCCGCCGCCGCCGCCGTCATTGTGGTGGTGGTGGTTACGGCTCCGCCGTGGAGTGTGGAGTGAGTGAGTGGGGGGGATTGGGTTGATTTGATTTGTTCGGTGGACTGTTTTCTTTTTGGTGAGTTCATGGATTGACACGTGGACGATTGGCGTGAGTTTATTGGCTTACGCTGGATATCATAATAGATTTGATTGGAAAATCTGGATCTTGTTGGAAATGACAAAAGTATCCCTGCGGGAAACACGTGGCGGGGCCTTGATGGAAATTGGGCCATAATTGGGGCCCGATAAACTTAGTATGACGAAGCCCAATTAAAACTAGTGTGACTGAAGCCCAGATTGTGAAACACGTGGCAGCCCTTGATAACAATTGGGCCATAATTAGAGCCCAAAAAATCTAGTATACGAACCCCAATTAAAACTAGTATGACTGAAGCCCAGATTGGGAAACACGTGGCGGGCCTTGATGGAAATTGGGCCATAATTGGGGCCCGGTAAACTCAGTATGACGAAGCCCAATTAAAACTTATGACGGAGTTTTTCTTCTTATTTTTAGGGCAAATTACTACCAACCACCTAAGGTAATGCCAAATTACGAAAACCCCATTCGTGTTTGGGTAATTACAAACAATCACATCAACTATGTATTGTCTTACGCTTTCACCCGTACGGAAAAAAAGTACCAACTAAATAAGGGGTTTTTTCGTAAAAAAATACATAATTGAGGAGGGTGGTTGTAAGTTTTCAAACAAGAAGGGTATTTTTTTCGTAATTTGGCTTCACCTCTTGGATGGCCGTAATTTGCCTTTTTATTTTTAATTTTACTTGTTTGGTAATTTGCAGTTTTACGCTATGGATTATGTAGCCTTTAAGAAAAAAAAATGAGTATTTTTATTTAAACAATGTGATGATAGAGCTTTTCATAATCTCACTAAGTACTAGGAAATGTTGGTATCTAAAAGATATATTTGTCTTGCGGTTTTGTTCGTCTTTTCCGGTTGAAATTACAGTCATTTTTTTGCACCGTGGCATTATTTTATTGATGTAAGAACTTAAAAGATGTACACTCAAATAAATCGATAAAAGAAATAAACAAGTGATATTCCAGCAAAATTACATGATGCTTAATTAATCGGCAAACTTGATTATTGACACGAACTTTGCATACTGCATACGCAGAACAGATCGATAAACAAGTAGTACTTGATTATACAAACACAAAAAACCAAAAAGAAGGAAACAAATAGCGATATTATCGCGCCCGAAACATGCCTATAAGCCCAAAAAGTAGCTGTTCTTTATTAGTCGTGGCGAAAGGCAGAGAAAGACTTTTCAACCACCTTGAGAAGGTGCTTAGTACTCTTTCTTGCATTAAGCGACGATGACAAATTAGTAATTCCACATTCTTTCTCCTCTTCATGAATTGTTTCCATCATTTTACATGTTCGTTGCCTCATAACTGTTATTAGTTGTGGAGGCGCCACTTCTGTTATAAACCTCGCTAGACGTGCATTCGCCATTTCTTTTCTTTTTTTCTTACAACCGAAATGTTTCGAAAACAATGAAAACTAGGATATTATATTTTGAGCTTGTAAGAGAAGTAGGAGTTGTGTAGAACTTTAGACGAGCCCGGTTGGTATTTATATAGCTCTATTTACGGATTTATTTACGACTTATCGTTTTTTTTGTTAATAATCATTTTTAGATGTTTATGCCGCCTCTTACTTTTCGAATTTATTATCCGATAATAATGTGTTTGAAATTTATTAATGAGGCGGGACCGGACGGTGTTACGTGTTTAAAGTTAGATAGGGAATTCGGATATCCGGTGTAGATCTTGTTTTTGTTTGCTTCGAAATTGTTTGATTTATACTTTTTTAGGGTTTGTCTTGGCTTGTAGAAATTTCTGCTTTTTGGTTTGAAAAATTCACATGGAGGAAAGAAATGTGTTGTGACATGCTTATCTGTAATTGCTGTCTTGAGTTACCTGCTATGCACGGCATTAAAAATAAAACATTTCCATTTAATTTTTATGTTTTTTTTTACAATTTATTTAGACTTTTTGGAACTTAATTAGGAAATTGAAATTTGGTTGTTCAATACAAATAAATCTCCATAAATTAATACAGTCGGATCTAGCTAAAATCTATTAATTTAGCGAAATATTAAATTATTTAACTAATAATTTAGTAGATTTTTACCAAATTGTGACCAGAAGAAACTATTATTTAAACGAGATTACTAATTTATCGAGTATCTACTGTATTCAATTTCAGAATAGCAAGAAAATTAACCTCTGGTGTTAGCCTATCATAGGCGCCGTATCAGCCAGGTAATTCATTGTCTGATTAGAACATAAAAGCGTGTTTTGAAATTTAAGGGGATTCGGATTATCTTTTAAAAAAGAACGTTTTTGGACGGATTGTGGAAAATGACCACAATATACCTTTACATAAAAAGAAAACTAAAAAAAGAAAAATAATTTTGGACCTTGGTTACACTTTTTTCCGGTCATTTTCCAGCGTTCGTGAGCTCACGAGCCTTATTATTTTTATTTTTATATTTTATTTTTATTTAAATAATATGTAATAATATAAAGTATTATGAAATGAACATATAAATATTAAAAAATATATACCATAACAGTTTATTGGTTCTTTGTAATTTTTCATTATATAATCCAAATACTTTTTAATAATAAAAAATTCATAGTTAAGAAAAAAAAAACATTAATTGAGCTTGGACTCGAGCTCGAGCTCGAGTAAAAAAAAAAAAAAACTCGATGAGCTCAATCTCGAGCCAAAAAAAAAAAAACTCGACGAGCTTGAGCTCGAGCCTCCAAAACAGGCAAGCACGGCTCGTTCACTCCACTCCTTATAACCAGACTTGAATAGAATATCCTTTTACATTATTCAATAGTATTTTAATTAATGAAAAATCATGCAATTACACCTTTTAATGGCATTCTGGTGATATTTGTAATTCTGGCGAATAAGATAATGATTTTTTTTATAATTTAAACATATCTTAATAAATTTGTAATTTACCCTTTGCAATATTTGGGTTTTAGTAGTTGAAGGCTTGGAGCCAAAATTAACTACCCTGATTTCTAAGCCAGAGAAGCTATTGGCGCATAATAATATTATTTTCTCATTCACAAAGTAATTAATTGCGTGCCTAAATTTTTGGGAAAAAAAAAATTTGGAAAAAAAAAAAAAAAAAATGAAACCAAACACCTGTCAATATTTTCTGCCATTAATTTCTCTCATGAATTACCCACCTACGATTTCTCCTCTTCTTTCGAACACAGCCCACTTTATAGATGGACGAGTTGCATGCAACTCTCATGCAATTGTAATACATACAATTTTGTCTTCTCTGCACAAACCAAATCAACAATCCCCCATCTTCACATTATATTCTCTCTCTAGTTTTCTCATTCCATTCAAGAAACTTTCTCTCTCTCTAGAAATAATCATGAGAAGGCAAATAAGCTGTATTAACTACTGGGTTGAGGTTGCACCATCACCGTTGATTTATCCGCACAAGGCATCAAACGCGCCAAAACTCGAGACAATAGCCGAAGAAGGATCCTCGGAGAAAATCGAAGCAACTATTATCACAATGAAGGCTTTATATATTCTTCCAATCATACTCTCTATAGCTTCTTACCTGCTGATAAATAGATTGTCCTTCACTTGACATTAACAAACCATAAGAACAACACAAATTCCTTCATTCATTAATATTTCTTCCATTTACGTGAATTCGACAACATTGTAGAAGAAAAGGAATGCAGGTGGCGATGGAAAATCGAATTTTGGTGGCGGGCGAAAGAAAGCTTTTCGGGTGAGGAATTTAAAGAATTGACAAAGCTAATTCAATAGGTTTTCTTTAAGTGTTTGTTCTTTTACAAGACATTGTTTGGCTCTATCCTAGGAATCGGTAACTTCTATCATGTAAAATTTTTGTGACTTACTTACAATTTTGTATTCTTAGTTTCTACCATTTGTGTTTTAAAGATTTTCGGATTTTACCGATATCGATAATTAAATATCGCCCATTGATTGCAATTAGATGCATTAATTTTTCCGTAAATACTCAAAAAACTTAGCCATATATGAAAAGGGAAAACTCTGCTACTCGAAATAATTCATTTCCTAATGTATTTTCCCAATAAAATTCAAGATCATATAAACATATATAAAATCACAAGCATTTACATACAGCAAGAAGCATCCAATACTAAAACATGTGTAGCATGCGTGTTTAATCTCATCAACTTGAAGAGTTCAGAAATTAACCGAAACTATACCGCATAAAGATCAATATACATAATACACACACCAACATGGATGTGTGTGTGTGAGAGAGATATATTCATAATAACACAATAAAATAGTGAACAACAGATCATAATCGACCGAAAAACATCCATAAATCCTCCATTCCATTGAAAGGAACACTTCCAAAAAATGTCATCTGTAAAATATAATTAAATAAGATGACTTTAGACGATACATGCATCCACTGAAGAACATCAACAAAAGTAAAGAACAATATATAGTAGTTGCTAAGTCGGAAACAAAATCATTCGGAAGATTTTTAGTATAACTCAATCTCGGTTAAGTATGAGACATTACTATGGAACACATTAAACAGAATCAGAACGAATAACGGAGTCATTATTTTACCTTTCAACTCGAAATGGGCTTCCAGTTCCAGGATAAATTTGATGTATCACCATATGGTCTGAAACAGAGACATACAAAAGAAAAGATTTATATCATTACATAACCTTTTCCATTTAATCTATGCAAAAAAAGTTCAATAAATTTCAGAAAATCAAGTCCCACATCGGCAAAGAGTTCAAATCTTAGAAAAAAATTGTATATAAGGGTGGCCAAATTTCGAGTTTTACCTTGGGTTATTGACATGAAGCAACAAGAAGACAAAGGCGATAAATATTAAAGAAGTGCCAATAGAAATGTAGGCTATCCCAAGAAAATCATTATGGCCACCTAGCCAAGTAGATGTTGAGAGAACGAGCTTTTTGCTCCCACTAAAACTGTAGGTATTGTAATTGTTGAAGAGATTGACTGAGATGACATCATCAGCATCTAAATCCTCTTCGATTCTTCCGTACAACTTCCGGAAAGTGGGCAGAGCAGATGTACGCATCCATACAATAAGGTCCTCTTGATCACTCAACTATTTGATGCAATTTATTACAATAAAGAAATAAAGAAAAATGAGAAGAATAGCATTATTAGTTAGTTCTAAATTTAGAAGGTAAAGTCACTCACAGGAATGCTGGGATCAAGATTCGCACCACCAATTAGAGTACCGTTTTGAAAATTGACGGGGTAAACTTGTTTCCCAAATTTATGTTCACGGTCACTCTTCCACGCAATGTTTTTCCGGTTGACTTTTAGGTCAACTACTCCACGGGAAAAAGAGTATGTGTCGTTAAATAAACTCCAGGCAATGAGACCACATGGGACAATCGGGTGGCCATGGTTAGCATCTTCAGGGTGACAGGAACTTGCATCATGGTACTTTAGTCCATGCAAGAGCTGCTTATCGCTTCGACTTTTTACATACCTTCATTGAAAGGAAAATCTATCGATATAATAACAAGATAACAAGAAAGACATCATTTACGTGAAAAAAAAAGAGAGTATTTACCGTCTATGGTTCTGGTAGTAGTTGTCAAGCTGGTAATAGATATATATTGGAGCTTTCATGTGTTTGGGAATCTACATACAAATTTGAATCAACGGATTTCCATGTTAGGGCTTCCAAACATAAAAATAAATCAACGACGATAAAAGCTTACCTAACAATATCAAGTATGCTATTTTTAAGACAAGACTACTAGCTAAAGTTCCTAAGAAATTGCGCGACGAGAAACGCAGAGACACTATTTTCAAGGCGAATTGACAGGCTCACATTGATCATATTAAATAGAATCAAATTGGGGCCAGAAGATACAATATATCATTTGTATTTGAGATAAAGCTGATGGCAATAAAAGTTACTACCTTCAGGGATTTAGAGCAATTTTTGGATATGGAATCATCTTTAATATACGCCAACTTGTTGCTTCTGTATGGTTCTGGCACACATTCCCCGTCGTATCTATACACAATTTCAACAACCTAAAAATACAACGCCAACCAATATTCAAAACCAAATTTTATCTGTTACTTACATACTATTAAAATATACTCGCATATCAACACATTGAAGAGAAGGAAGATATTTTACACTTCTCGAAGCGTGAAGAGCGACAATCCCAATTGGAATAAAGATCAAGCCCACAACAAAAAATACCGAAATGACCTGTCGAGAACAATAAGCCAATTGAAACAAAGCACATAATTCGAAGTGCCGAAAATAAATTGAGCTAGCTGTTCGATCAATCATGATTCGTATCCATATGAACACGACTATTATCATTTGCTTACAAATGGAGGCGATAGAACAGGTTTACAAGCTGGGAGACTTTGTTGAGTAAACTGGTGTAAGACTGCAAAATAACAATAAATAACCATTAGTTACTACAAAGTATTAACTATGTGTAACTGGTAAATTATATCCCAATTCCCACCACCACAATTAATAAACACAAATTCTTCTTACAGATGACATTAACAGAAAATTTACATCAAATTCGTATACTAACCCCAAGAAGAAATTGAGATTTACATACATAGATACACACACACATACATACATACATACAAGGGTTGAAGGATGGAATTAGAATACTTACATTTGGAGCGGCGGCTCTGTTGGAGTGACACAGAATCAGCTACAATTCCAGCAGACGAAGAACTTCTTCCATCCATTTCCATTTAATCCCAATTCTCAGTGACTAGAATTAACCCTAACTTGTTCAATTTGGCGAACCATGAAAGCTGAAATTCTTCGCTGATTTCAGCTTCCTGCATATACAAACACGACGAAAACTCACTCCCATTGATGGATACAGAAAATATTGATAAATCAAGAGGAAGGGGGAAAATATCAGGGGGAAAAAACACCTACCGGAGGGGGCGTACAGTAATTGGTAAAATATCGGAACACGATTAAGAAGTAATCGCAACCTAGGAATTGATAACGGAGAAGATGAATAATTAACGGTGACGAAACGATCGGAGGAAAATGTTCATTGTAATTTTGATACAAGGCTTAAAGCGGGTCAACTCCGCCGTTTAGAACACGATTTTACCAGTAGTTGGTTTTGCGTTTTATCTTGACTAGCTGTTGATTGTGATAAACTAAATTGTTTTTTTTTTTTTTTCTCCTCAAAAAAAAATTTGTATTTTTTTTTAATTGAATTAATTAATCTATATATAATATAAAAAGAGGATCTATGCCCTCAATGATTGACATGTGGCAAATGATGATGTCATTTGTTAAAATTACTTAGTTGGAGTTCAATTGATGAGGTGGATTCTTCAATTGATTAGGTGGCATTTTTATTTATGGATGTTTTTAAGTTTTTTCCTATTTTACATTTACACAATCATTAAATAATTACCACATGTATATATATTATTTCCAAAGTTAATATTTTATAAATTCGAAATAAAAAAATCTTATTTATATTTTCAGTATTTCAAAATATATTTATTGAAAAAAATTCATGTTTTCAAAAAAAAGAAAAAAATTCACGAAACTCAATTTTTTTACGAATATTCAAATAATTTTCATAAAAAAAAATATTTTTTTAAATACTAAAATATTAAAATAAAGGAATATGTTGTTGTTGTTTTTTTTTTTTTTTTTAATTTTCAATATTTTAGAATATTCGAGTATCCATTCCATTAAAAATAATAATAAAAAAATGTTTTATTTTTTAATTGAACTATTTAATAAATATACAATATTTTTTGTATATAATTTTTATTATACCATATTTCAAATTAAAAATAATTATACTATTTAATAAATATGCAATATTTTGAAATTTGAAAATTTAATAATTTAAATGCAGTATATTTTAACAATTTAAAGCATATTTGTTGTTTTCTAAATTTTTTGTGATCTCCAGCCCGCAATTGTTAGGACAAGAAATTGTTTTCAAAATGCAGTAGTTTTAAAGTATATTTCGAAAACACTATTTATTATATAATATGTTTCGAACTATAAACCGGATTATGTATTATATTTGTCAATTACTATTTCAAATAAAATATCAAATCACCAATACAAAGGAATCTTTAATATTCCAAGATTCCTTCATGTCATCTTTGATTGATTTAATTTACACTTTAATTCAAAATTGAATGGTAAAAAATAAAAATCGTATCTTCATATTTAATGTTTTTATATTGCAAGAATTTTTTCCACAAGTTATTATTTTATTTTTTTGGGTTGTTTCCTTTATTTGTTTGATTTGATTTGATTTACTAATATATAAATCTTTTGAATTTTTAATTTTTCCATAGAATCTATATATAATATAAAAAGAGCATCTATGCCCTATATGAATGACATGTGGCAAATGCTGATGTCATTTATCAAAATTGCTTAGTTGGAGTTCAATTGATGAGGTGGATTTTTAAATTGATGAGTTGTCAATTTTATTTTGGTATGTATTTAAGTTCTTTCCTATTTCATATTTGCACAATCATCTAATAATTGCAATATATATATATATATATATATATATATATATATATATATATATATATATATATATATATATATATATATATATATATATATATATATCATATTTTATGCAATTCAATGTCCTACAAATTAAAAAAAAACATTTTTTTTATATAATTTTTATTTTTTAAAATATATTTTTCGAATTTAGTATGAATATTCAATTTTTTAATTAAACATATATCTTTTTGAATTTAGATTTTTTTTTTATAATAATCTTCAAAATATTTTATCAATTTATTAGTCATATTGTTTTATAAATATACATTAATGTATTTTATTAATGCATTATTATCAATAAGGATTTTATTAATGCATTAATAATTTACTGCAGCTATGATCCAAAGTAATAATATTTTTCATTTTATCACTCTATTATTGATCCATAACAATTTATTGCAAAATAACCAATAAGGAAAGGAATCAATTCTAAATCAATTTCAATAATGCCGAATCCATTTTAATACATGTCATTGTGTTGTCATTTATTTTAATTTACTTTAATTACGGAAAATCCTTCATTACTTTATAATAAGAATCATTATTATTAATTAAGAATACATAGACTCGAAATATGGTCAATAATTTTTTTTTTCAAGCTATTATACGAAAGTGTAGGTTTACCCAATGCACCTATATAGTTGGCTGCGGGTTCCTTCACTACACAAAAAAAGAAAAATAAAAATACATAGCTAATTTCATCTAGATTTACATTTTGTTAAAAAAATTCATCCATTGCTATATAGTATCTATATATTATATAAAAAGAGTATATATGCCTTCATTAATGACATGTGGCTAATTCCTATGTCATTTTCTTAAATCGCTTAGTTGGCACTCAATTGATGACGTGTAATACTCAATTGTTTATTAGACATTTTAATCTTGGTATGTTTTTAGGTTATTTCCTATTTAACATGTACACATTCATTTAACAATTACACCATATATATATATATATATATATATATATATATATATATATATATATATATATATATATATATATATATATATATATATATATATATATATATATATATATATATATATATATATATATATATATATTATTTCTTTAATATTTAAATTTTTCGAAACATATATTTTTCGCCTATATTTAAAAAAAATTCAGGAACCTCAATTTTTAATGAATGAATATTCAATTTTTTTATATTTGGTATATATTTTCATTTTTTTTGTATTTTTCTAATATTAATTACTCGAAATATAATATATTTATAGAATTAGTTTTTTTTTTTAATTTAGAAAACTCAATTTTTAATGTATGAATATTCAATTTTTTTATATTTTGTATATATTTTCGTTTTGTTTTTATACTTTTGTATTATTAATTCCTTGAATTATATTACGTTTATAGAATTAGATGTTTAAATTTTTTTATTTAAATTAATATATCAATTTCAATATATTATTTAAGATTTATAATTTTTTTATTAGAAAAAACATGTGTAGTCAATTATTTATATATTGATTTTTTTTAATTAAAACTAACATGTGTATATATTTTTTTCAAATGATTCAGAATCTCCTAATATATTTTCAATTAGGATAGTAAGTATTGGAAGTGTAATAATATCCACCAAAATGATGGGATTTAAAGTATATTAATATTCACTTCTTTAAATACTTCCTATAATATATATCTACAATATTTTTTCTCAATACAAAATATATCCTCCTTTTATTGTATTTAATGTTTTTGATATTATTACCATATTTAATTGATTGTTTCTTTTTTCATCGTTTATAGACAAGTATATAAACCCCCCACATATTCACTTTATTCCACCATCATTTTATTGTCATTATGTGAGTTAGTTCTTTCGTCATTTTGTATTGAGAATTTTTTTTCACTATTGACCTGTATTTGTATTTTCATCTCATAATTTTAATTATTTTGTGTACAATTCCGCTATTGAATTGTAATTTTTATTGTATCAGTAAATTTTAATTTGGATTTCTTATTAATTAATAATTGATTTTAATCAATATTTTAATATATACAGTGTTCATCTTTATGATTTTTTTTCTTTTCAGATAACTACAATGGCAATTGACGAGTCCGGACATTCTACACAAATTTGTATATATTATGCCGTTTGACGTATAAGTGGGGGCAAAAAAAATAATCTAGGTGATGAAACTTACAAAGGGTTGTCGAGGTTATCAGTAAGTTTTAATTTGTATTTCTTATTAATTAATAATTGATTTTAATCAATATTTTTATATATACAGTGTTCATCGTTATGTTTTTTTTTTCTTTTCAGATAACAACAATGGCAATTGACGTGTCCAAACATTGTACACAAATTTGTATATATTATGCAGTTTGACGTATAATTGGAGGCAAAAAAATAATCTAGGTGATGAAACTTACAAAGGGTTGTCGAATGTTGTATTGAATGGAGAAAAAATTGTGTATGCAGAATGATATAGTATTGTATTACATACATCATTTACAGAGGAGTTCCAAATACTACTCAAAGTTACAACCAATAATTCTTTTGTACACGATGTCAAATTTTTATATTAATTATGTTTCTCTAATGATGATATTCATATTTTGATGTATTTTCTTTTTATTCTATTATGTCAACTGATTATGAATTATTCCTTAATACTATCATAAATTATGTATTATTTTTATACTTGGAAACGTTTAAAATATAATTATAATAATAACATATTATGAATTAATAATATACAATATGATTTCTCTTTTTTCATCGCACCATTCTTATTATTTCTCTTTTTCTTTTAATCACAACGAAGATTTTTGAATTATTTTTTTCTTACTAATACTTTGGTGATGCACTATGATCCAATTTAACTACGTTTTGTTTATTGAATGAGATGTTAGTTGGCAACATATATTCGTTTGCGCTTGACAACACACTTAATATAACAAAAGTTACGAATATCGATTAAACTATTTTTTTTCTATTTGATTTTGTATTATTAATAATTAGCTGTTCGTTTATCTTAATATTATTACCTATGTTTGCTCATTTAAATCTTTTGTTATTTTTTATATTTTTTAATTGTTTACTTCGTATAAATTGTTTATGTTTTATCATTGTTATTTTTTAATACTGTTTAGGGATAAGAATAATTGTTAATTAATTTTTTCCACAACATTTTAAATAAATTATAAAACAATCCCCGCATAGTATCTATCTACATATAATACAAAAAAGAGTTCTATAGCCTAAATGAATGACATGTGTCAAATGCCTATGTCAAACCTCCAAATTGCTTAGCTGGCACTAAAAAAATTATGTGTATTAGTCAATTACTTAATCATCATTTTTAGCTTGGTATGTACTTAAGTTTATTCCTAGATTAAATTTGCACACTCATTTATGATATATATATCCGCATATACATGTAACATTTTCACATATAAAATTGCATCATTAATATAATTTACTAATATATTCCAAATATTATATTTAAATTTGTAAATGTATCTATTTATTACACGAATAAATTAATTATTTAGATTTCTTTTATTTTTATTATAATTATTTAATTCAGTTTAGTAGTATAAATTGTTAGATTAGTATTTTTATTAATAAAATTATTAGGGTCAGGATTAGCATTAGTATTAACATTAAAATTAGTATTAGCATTAGTACATGTACACTAGCATTAACATTAACACCATTAACATATTAGTATTAGTATTAGTATTAGTATTAGCGTTAACATCAGTCACAATATCAGTATCAGTATTAACATCAGTATAAGTATTACCATTAGTATTAGTCTTATTATTAATATTAATATTAATGTAATTATTAATATCAATATTAGTATTAATATGAATTTTAGAACATGTATAAATATTAGTATGAATATGGATATTAGTATTAGTATTACTATAAGTATAAGTAAAAATATTAGTATTACTGTTAGTATTAGTATTAGTATCAGTATCAATATCAATATCAGTACAAGTATCAATATCAATATCAATATCAGTACCAGTATCAGTATCAATATCAGTATCAGTATTAATATCAGTATCAAAATCAGTATCAGTATCACTATCTGTATTAGTATCAATATCAGTATCAATACCGGTACCAGTACTACCAATACCAGTTCCAATATCAGTGCCTATACATGTGCCAGTACCAGTACCAGTATCAGTACCAGTATCAGTACCAGTATCAGTATCAGTATGAGTATTCGTATCAGTATGAGTATCAGTATCAGTATCAGTATCACTATCACTATCAATATTAGTATGAGTATCAGTATAAGTATCAGTATCAATATTAGTATTAGTATTAATATTAGTATTAGTCTTAGTCTTAGTATTAGTATTAGTATTAGTATTAGTATTAGTATTAGTAGTGTTAGTATTAGTATTAGTATTAGTTTTAATATTAGTATTAGTATTAATATTAATATTAGTATTAGTGTTATCATTACTTTTAGTATTATTGTTACAGTATATTCCCCGCTAGGGTTTACCTTTAGGGGTTTTAGAAGAAAAAAAAAAAAAGGACGTGGCAGCAGAAGACCCACCCGGTGATAAGGAGCCATCATTGGCATTGATATTGTAAATAGTATTAGTATTAGTATTAGTATTAGTATTAGTATTAGTATTACTATTTGTATTAGTATTAATATTAGTATTAGTAATAATATTAGTATTAATATTAGTATTAGTATTAATATTAGTATTAGTATTAGTATTCGTATTCGTATTCGTATTCATATTCGTATTATTATTAGTATTAGTATTAATGTTATTATTAATATTATAATTAATAATAGAATTAGTAGTAGCATCAGAATTAGTATTAACATTAGTATTAGTATTTGTCACAATATTAGTATTAATATTAGTATTAGTACTAGAATTTGATTTAGTATTAGTATTAGTATTAGTATTAGTATTAGTATTAGTATTAGTATTAGTATTAGTATTAGTATTCGTATTCGTATTCATATTCGTATTTGTATTATTGTTAGTATTAGTATTGATGTTATTATTAATATTATGCTTAATATTAGAATTACAATTACCAGTAGCATTAGAATTAATAGTAGTATTTGTCACAATATCAGTTTCAGTTTCAATATTTGCATGAGTATGAGTATCAATATCAGTATGAAGTATGAATATTATTATGTGTGTCAGTATTAGTATGAGCATCAATATCAGTATAAGTATTAGTATTAGTATGGGTATTAATATGAGCATAAGTATGAGTATCAGTATCAATATCAATATTAATATCAATATCAATATTAGTGTTAGTATCAGTATCAGTATCAATATCATTATCAGTATTAATAATAGTATTAGTATTCGTATTATGAGTAATATTACTTGCAATGTTGTCTACAAGGAAAATTTCCAGCGGCTATGAATGTACATCACGAAAAATGTATATTGTCATTCAAATGCATTTTGTTGTTTATATTATTTATATGTATAATTATTTTGTTGTGTTAGATTTATTTCCACTTTATGTTAATTTTACTGTCGACTCCAATGATTTTTTTAATTAAGGTCATTTAGTATAAATTGTATTTATTTCTTACACTTTTTGGCGATTCATGTTTCAGTAATGTGTATCACTGATTGTATTTGAAGAATAAAAAAATGTGTATGTTAATCGCAGGGAATTAGACGAGTTATAGAAAATATCAATGCATGTGTTGTAAAGCACTACTTTGATAATTAAGTTTCACGTTAAGAATTTGAATGTCTTGGACAAGATAGTTTTAACATTTGGGTCAAATAGTATTTATTTTTTGTATCACAATTTTATAGTTTTTAATATTTTATTTTATCATTTATTTTGTTTCACTTGGTACTTGAAACAAATGGAACATATAGTATTTTTTTAGTTTTTGGATTATATCGTATTTTCATTTTTTAAATTGTACCCATGAATCGTATTAGCACACCCTCTTTTCATTCATAGAGGTATTCAATTTATATCCTTGACGTGTTTTAGTCGTTAATACATTTCAATCTTATAATAGATTCCCGTGCATCGCACGGGTAAGTTACTAGTAAAATGTTGAATTCTTTGTATTAGATCTATTACTAAAAGTGCTAGATCTGAAATTAAGTATGATATTATCTCAAAAAAAAAAAAAAAAAAAAAAAATTAAGTATGATGTATCAATAATATTCATATTTAAGAATAATCATACCCTCATTTGTCTCGTTTTATGAATAACATTGTGTTTTTTCTTCTTTTTAATCACTAACTACAAACTTTATTGCAAGAATCGAGAAGCAAATGATGGTCTAGCAGTTGGAGCAAGTGAACTTGTATCAATTGACCAAGGTTCGAACCATTTGCTCAACGGTCAATATGTCGAGCTTATCACACGTAGTTAGCCTAGTGTGGATTACGTCTCTCGTGTGGTTTACAAGCTATTATACGATATTTACACGTGTACGTTTATCCAACTAATTCTACTAACATTTTATTGTAGAATTCGATTTTTACAACATTTTGAAACGCAATTGTGGGAAATAAGTGTCATTTATGTGAATAATAAGGTAATGAAAATCTACTTGCAATCTTCCCCTGTAATAAAATCAAGAACCTATCAAATCTGATGAGTGATTTGATCGCTCGGTCCACCAATTATCTTCCCGAAGATTCTATCGATTGAAGGCCCCATTTCATGGACCATCTTAACAGATTCAGAAAGCCGGTGAAGCAGATTTATCAAAGCAATCACTTCATTTCTTTGCAGTTGCAGCTGAAATTTCGTTAATTTGGTCAGTTAAAAAAAAGATATTAAAAATTCGTTATGACGGTAAAAAGTATTGGCATTAGGAATGTCTTACACGCTCAGCCGGTAGTTCATCACCATTGACGGAGAATAAGATTTTTAATGCAGTGCCGAGACCAAGAATCTGAAGCTTTCCCCATAGACGACACTTTTCACATCCCACACAATCCATTATTGCACTGCAATTTTAATGAGAAAGCCAAAGCATAAAGTCATTACTGGAAAAATAAAATATATGAATGCTACTAGTTGAGGGAAGTGTGCTATTATCTAGCATTTAAAGAAAATAGCAAAACTTCAACTCCAAGAAGTTTGCGATAGTTTGAAATTTTTTGAAGCAGAATAATTTGTTTTAAGGAGAAATAACAACGGGAAAAGGCATAAATAGAAGACCTTATATTTTTGAATTGGCTCTGTATCTGCCTCATCAATTCTGGTTCACTTTGGCCTTTCCATAGTTTAGCTTCATCAAATGGTTTCGGACAAGCAGCTTGTAGCTTGTGATCGTAAAGCAGCTTTTTCATCATAAGTTGCGTATTCAGGTCCACCAAAGGATTACCAGTGTCATAGTCAGCTTCCTCCAAGTAATCTGCAGCCTAGAAAGTAATCAAATAAGATATGTGTCAAAAGTGGTTATAAAAAAAAAGAGGAAAAAAAAGGATTAAAATAGACACTTCAGAGTAAAACCAACTCACCTTTGTCACTGATCGAAGGACAAAAAGGAAGGCGAAGTATAAGTTTCTGACACGATCTGGATGTTTCAATACCCGATCGTACATCAGTGATTGATTTTGTCCCCACTGCAACAGGTACAAAAGAAAATTGTAACTAAGTGTAAAATCAAAGACAATTTCAGAGATCTAATGTGATCTTTAAAATATGCGATGTAACTGTATTTATATGCAACAGGAGTATATACTAAAGCGTTAAAGACCAAATAAATTAGCTAAGTGTTAAAATTACCTAAACCACTACATTACTATGTATTAGACATACTTGCTCACAGGACAGCATATGGCATATAGTTAGCATGAACAGCGTATGAACTACGAGGTCAAGACTGTACCATGTTTATTTTTTCATCAAGAAGGTACTCAGCACTGATGTGAATTGAGATGGAGGAGTGAAGACCAGATATCAACTTGTACAGTATTCTTTTCTCTTGGCACTCTCCGGATGGATCTAGAGATCATGACAATGATCAAATATCTGAAAATAAGGAAAATACTGAAAAAATAAAGGAAAACAAGTACGGTATTTGATCAACCCAATCCCTCCCTCCCTTGTAGTATCGGCTCTTAAATACCAGCACCACTTCCGAATAATCTTGATACTGAAAAACTATTGGCTTACATTTCTGGCAATTTTCCAAGTAAATAGCATCCCATATTCTCCTTGCAGATGGACCAGTATAGCCCGTATAGCGTTCAGGATTCAGTTGTAGATTTACATATGTCATTTCAGCTGGAAATAATAGATTTGATCAGATCATATATCACGAGGATTTGAGCACTAAAATCTAACATTTAACATATGCAGTAATGAGATCGCATTTGCAAACTTAAAAAACGAATTGGTTCAATGTATTTAATATCAAGAGGAAAAACTTCATAACACTGATTGCGAAAAAAGAGACGTGTACAAAGAATTAGGGGTTACCCTGATCGGTCTCGTCATCATTTGTCCATGGATTATCCACTTCAATCCAGCCCTTGAAAGATTTAGCATCTATAGTACGGTCGACAGTAGCCTGTGGCTTTCCCTCTTGACAAACTAGATTATCCGATGAGAGGACATTGCCATAAGGCTTCCTAAATGTTTCAGGGAACTCGTTTTCAGGGCATTCACAGACACTGCAATCTCTCAAACGGCACATACCGTCATCAGGCCAGAAAGGGCAGTCACACCACAGCTTAACCTATTGCAATATATACTTATCAGACAATCATCACGACACTAAGGCTGTAAGTAAACCTAGTGAAGTGGAAGCGCAATATATAATCAGATAGGCTTAAAAGATAGATGATAAAGTCGAAACACGATACTTAAAGGACTTCTTATTTTCTCTCATTTATGATAAAGTCTAAACATGATACTTAACTGGAACTGTATGATTCAAGAACAAAATTATAAGCAATATATGGATAGAACTTTCTAAATTTTCACACCTTGAAGTACCGGAAGAATGGATGTTTGACAATCTGTTCGAGCAATGGATGCAAAACCACCAAATTGATGCGATCCACCGTCTCGTAATCACAACAACAGTCCTCCACGAGTCCATGATATTTAAGCCCTTCCTACATGACATAAATAAATAAAAAATGAAATTCAAAAATTTCATGTTATATTTAATTTCAATCACCACTCCAGAAATCAATCATGCATCCATTTTTATAAAGCAGGTGGAATCAATTTTGTAGCTACAGCTTAAAGACATGGAGTACAGTGAAAAAAAATTCCAAAAACCCTAGCAATTTCGCCCAATACGACACCGTATCAGTTTACTTATTTCTACTCATGAAAAAAAATTATCTCGCGAAAGGGGAATCGAGCAGTTATAATGTACCTGAGAACAGTAACAGCTTTTAATGCGATGAACGAAGGAGGTGACAGAAGAATTTCTCGGAACGAATACAATAGCAATGACAAGAACAATGGCGGCCACTGAGAAAATCCAACTCCATTGATTTACGCGCCTTTTCTTCTCATTTTCGGATTTAACCATTTCGAGGCGATAACTCTCCGACGAAAATTTTAACAAATTACGGCGAAATTAGAATTGGAATCGGTTCCCCGGCGCTGCGCGTGTGATGTAAGCCGAGCTCAAGTGTGGTAATTTATGCACAGAAAAAAGAGAAGAAATGGATATATGAAAAATTGCGGGCGATTTGTTGATGGTATTTTGATTTACAGGTTCGAAGTTCAAAAACAACGGGTGTTTGGAATCTACTAGAAATGATTTGGGGGATTTAGCACTAAAGAGTCGCGTTTTGCCAAACGCGACTAAGATACATACTACAAATTTTAGGAATATCACATTTAAGAGTCAATTACGATCAACCCCCTAAGGTAATGTGATATAACGAAAAAAAACCCTCTTGTTTAGGTAATTACAACCACGTCCCTCAATTATGAATTTTCTTACATGTCCACTCTTATCGTGTTAAATTCGACGAATCTTCTAAATTTCCTGGAATGTACACTAGTTTGTATTCGTTTTGTGCAACAAGACTGTTTCTGATGCATCACAATCTGATATTTATTGTGTAACTATCAGTTTAAAACGGGTACAAATTGAATAACATTCCACATAATTTAGAAGATTCCACTAAATTCGACACTATAATGTTAAACGTGTAAGACGATTCATATATAGTTGATGAATGGTTCTAATAATCAATCAAACAAGATGAATCTTTTTTTTGTAATTTGACACTACCTCATAGGAAATCAAGTGATCAACTCATAAATTAATTGTTTAAAATTGATTTCCAATTATTGTAAGCACCCCCATTTTATAAATATAAGCAATTATTTCAAGTTTTATCTTCAATCACCATAAGACAACTTGGGGAAAACATTAAAAGAAAATAATAATAATATAATTATAATATAATAAAATATAAATAATAATAATAACCACCGTAAGACAAGAGAATAAAGATTTCTCTAAATCCAGTCCATATTAGATTATTAGTTATTACATAACTCATGAAGATTATTATAACACACGATGAACTACATATATATTAGCTAATTACTAAAACTAATTAAGGTGAAGAAATTTGTTAATATAATAATTAATACGAAGGTGCAATGGGGACGGCGGCCGGAGATCGATCAAAGCCACAGAGCTCCGACATCTTTGAGGAGAGGGACAAGAGTTCCGTTGATGTGGGATGCCATCACTGTTGGATTTTGGCCCAAATATGTTCTGGGCCATAAAGCCCAATTGCCATTATATATACACCACCATGAGTTGAGCCCAAGTTTGTTTAAGTGAGCCCAGCCCATTTAGTAGCCAGATCCATCCGTTGGATCTCAGGCTTAATCTGGACCGTTCATCGCCTCACTTAAATAGCTCTTTCTCTCTCTTCGTTGCACTCATTCTGAAACCCTAATTTTCTCCCTCTTCTCCGCCGCTCCTTCTGTCTTCTTCCTCCCTTGTACTGCCTGACTGAGTTATGGCTGGAGGTCAAAGTGCACGGTACAGTGCTGACTTTGACCCTCCGGTACAGCCTTCACCGGCTCTCTTTGACTTCAGTCCCTATATATGTTGGCATGGAGGCTGGAAGAGGGTAAGACAGAGAAAACCCTAGTCAGACCTAAATCCCTTCGTTTTTCTTCTTTGTGAGTTCAGAAATTGGGGTTTTGGTGAGTGGGTTAGCTTGAGTGCTTGATCTGTTCTTCCTTCGTGGTTTTCTGGGTATTTTAGGGTTTGAGTGTGTTTGAGAGAAAGGAGATCTGTTCTCCTTGAGGTACTCTGGTGGTGTATATTTGGAAGTGTGAATCTCTGGTGTGAAATTGGAAGACTGAGCTGAAATCTCAATCTATTTGATTTTCCAATCTGTTTCATACCTTGTATTTCTTTCTTCCTTTTATATTTTCATACCTATATATATCTATTCTCCTTGGCAGTAATTAATACTGCCTAAGGGGAATTCATATATTATTTACAGTAGGTTGCAAAATGGAGCTTGGCGATTTGATACCCTACAGTGGTATCAGAGCTATGGCTATAGCTTAGCTCTACTCAAAGCGGAGTAATTTTTCAAAACCTAACTTGGTTTTGTCAAGGTAACACCTCTGAAACCCTAATTTCGTTTCCTGTTCGTTTTGACCTGTGGAGATTGGGAGCCCTGTGTGGCTATTGAGTTGGCCCTGTGTGGCGTGGTGGCCCTGTGTGGCATTATTTGACCTTGCTTGATCTTTCCCTCTCTCCTACTTGCTTTTTTCCGCACTTAGTGTAGTTAAGGATTGCTCTCATCCACCCTTTCTTGTCCGGACCGCCTTAGTGTCGCAGGAATCTGGAAAGGGGAGGGCAATCTGATTTGTTACTGCTCTACTCTGTATTTTTCTGTGTGATTCTGTGTGACTGTGTGATTCTGTGCCTCTTATCTGTGTGATACTATGAATGCTTATCCCTTAGCTCCTTTTGATGGAAAAGGGGATTTTCCTATTTGGCAACAAAAAATAAAAGGTGTTTTAGTGCAACAAAAATGTTTTAAAGCTGTTACATTAGCATATGATGATAACACTACTGCTGCCAAAAAGGCAGAATTTGATGAACTTGCCTATTCTTTGATTATCTTGAACCTAAGTGACTCTGTGATTAGAAAACTAGGAAAACAAGATAATGCTAAAGTCTTGTGGGATAAATTGGAAGAACTTTATACTGAAACCTCCTTGCCCTCCAAAATGTTTTTGTTGGAAAAATTCTTTAGGTTCAAACTGGATTTAAACAAAGACATTGATGAAAACCTTGATGTTTTTACAAAACTGGTTCAGGATATTAAACTTACTGGAGACAAAAATATTGATGATTATTCTCCTATTGTTTTGCTAAATGCTATCCCTGATACTTACAGTGATGTAAAATCAGCCATTAAGTATGGCAGAGATAAGGTTTCTTTGGACACTGTGATAAATGGTTTAAAAAGCAAAGAACTGGATTTAAAAGCTACCAAGGGTAGTAAATCTTTTGGTGAAATCAACTTTGTGAAAGGGAAGCCTAAAAATCAGTTTCAAAACAATTTTCAAAATAGATTTCAAAATAAGGCTTCCTCTAGTAACCAAAACCAGTCTTTACAAAAACCTAAAAAGGGCAAGGGGTGGAATAAGTTTAAAGCCAAAGGCAGAAAGTGTTATAACTGTGGTAAAAATGGTCATTATGCTAATGAGTGTTCTGAGCCTAAAAAGGAAAGAACCAATGAACAAGCTAATGTTGTGACTGATAACCTTGGTGATGTGTTTATGGTTGGTGATGTAATGCATGATTATGTGAACTCTGTGATCTCCTCTCTATGTGATAATGATTGGATTTTTGACTCTGCATGCACCCATCATATGACACCTCATAGACATCTGTTTTCTTCTTATGTGAAACTTGAAAATGGAAATGTGTCTATGGCTGATAACAGTGAAAGAACTGTAGTTGGAATTGGAACAATCTGCCTAAAATTTGAATCTGGTTTTGAATTAATTCTTAAGAATGTTAGGCATGTCCCTCAACTTAGCAGTAATCTTTTGTCTGTTGCTATTCTTGAAGATAGTGGTCTGCATGGTAATTGGGGAGATGGTTGTCAAAGAATCATGATGCATGATAAATTTGTTTTCAAAGCTGTTAGAATGCAAAATCTCTATGTGTGTTCTGCTGAACCTGTTTTGCATGCCAACACTGTTAATCATGACATGTCTATTCTATGGCATAAGAGGTTAGGTCATATAAGTGGTAAGGGTCTTGAAATTCTGCATAAGAATGATTATCTGAGTGATGATTGTGTGACTGATTTACCTATATGTGATTCATGTATCCTTGGAAAGCAAACTAAAGTGAAATTTCCTGTGTCTCCATTCCCCAATTCTTCTAAATGTTCTGATATACTTGAATATGTGCATGCTGATGTGTGGGGCCCTGCCCCAGTTCCTTCTCATGGTGGTAATAGATATTTTCTGTCTATTGTGGATGATTTTTCTAGAAAAGTGTTTGTGTTTTTACTCAAGAATAAATCTGATGTGTGTGAAAGATTTAAAAATTGGAAAACCTTGATTGAAAACCAAACTGGAAAGAAAATCAAAACTTTGAGAACTGATAATGGAACTGAATTCTGTAATGCTGAATTTGATACTCTGTGTTCTGAATCTGGCATTAAGAGACATAAAACTGTTGTGTACACACCCCAACAAAATGGTATTGCAGAAAGAATGAATAGAACCTTGCTTGATAGAGTTAGGTCTATGCTAAACTCTTCTGGCTTGAAAAAACCTTTTTGGGGTGAAGCTGTTCTTACTGCTGCTTATTTGATAAATAGGTCTCCTTCTGTGCCCTTAAATGGGGAATTGCCTGAATCTAAATGGTGTGGTAAACCTGTTGATTTATCAAATTTGAAAGTTTTTGGCTGTACTGTGTTTGTTCATCAAAAACTTGATAAACTTGACCCCAGATCTGTGAAATGTGTTTTCTTAGGATATCCTGAAGGGGTAAAGGGGTATAGGTGTTGGTTGTATGGTGATCAGGGTTTTAAAACTGTGATTAGCAGGAATGTTGTGTTTAATGAAAATGAATTTCCTTGCTTATCTGTTCCTAATATTGTTTCACCTGATACCACTTCCTCTGAGGTGGAGATTCCACCTGTTAATCCTGTTCAAACTGAAAATGAAAACACTAATGATGAAGTTGTTAATAATGAGATGCCTGAAAACACTGTCTTTGATCAAAATGTTAATCTTGATGTGCCCTCTGTGAATGATCTTGGTGATTATCAACTTGCTAGGGACAGAAATAGAAGGAACATTGTGAGGCCTCCTCATTTGAATGATTACCAACTTGCTTCTCATGTGTTTCATGTGTTTGACTCTCTAGATGGTAATGAACCTAAGTCTTATAGGGAAGCTTTGAATTCTAATGAGTCTGTTGAATGGTTAAATGCTATGAATGATGAAATGAAGTCTTTACATGTTAACCATACTTGGATTCTTGTACCTAAACCTCATGCATGCTCTTTAGTGGACTGTAAGTGGTTGTTTAAGGTTAAACATGAATCTGACTCTGTTAGATATAAAGCTAGGCTAGTGGCTAAGGGGTTTACCCAAAAGGAAGGTATTGATTATACTGAAATATTTGCTCCTGCTGTGAAATTCACCACTGTTAGAATCATGCTTGCTTTAATTGCTCACTTTAACTGGGAATTAAAACAAATGGATGTGAAAACTGCTTTTCTGCATGGGGAATTAAATGAGCAAATATATATGTGCCAGCCTGAGGGTTTTTGTGATAAAAAACATCCTGATTATGTGTGCCTTCTTAAGAAATCTTTGTATGGACTGAAACAGTCACCTAGGCAATGGAACAAGAAATTTGATGCATGTATGATGTCTTTAAATTTTAAAAGGAGTTCATATGATCCTTGCTTGTACTTTAAAGAATCTGCTAAAATTCCTGTGTTCTTGCTTATCTATGTGGATGACATGCTTCTTGCTAGTCCTTGCATTCAAACTGTTAATCATGTGATTAAATGTCTTAGTGATGAGTTTGATATGAAACTTCTTGGTAATGCAAAAAGAATTCTTGGCATGGACATTATTAGAGATAGGACTGGCTGTACTCTGTTTCTGAATCAATCCTCCTATATTGAGAAAATCCTTGAAAAATTTTCTATGTTGTCTGCCAAACCTGTGTCTGTTCCTCTTGCTCCTCATTTTTTGCTAAGTAAGGACCAGTCTCCCAAGACTGAGCCTGAAATTTCTGAAATGAAAAATGTGCCATATGCCAATGCCATTGGCTCTGTTATGTACTTGATGGTTAGTACTAGGCCTGACATTGCATATTCTGTGAGTTGCTTGAGTAGATATATGTCTAATCCAGGTTTGCCTCACTGGGAGGCTCTAAAATGGCTGCTTAGATATTTGAAAGGTACTGTTAAAACTGGTTTGATGTTTTCAAAAGGTAAATCTGAGATTGAACTCTGTGGTTATGTGGATTCAAACTTTGCCAATGATAGGGACAATAGAAAATCTTCTACCTCCTATGTGTTCACCTTAAATGGTGCTTGTGTTAGTTGGAAATCTCAACTCCAACACATTGTTGCTCTGTCTACTACTGAATCTGAATATATAGCTGCTACTGAGGCTATTAAAGAAGCCATTTGGCTTAAAGGGCTGTTGTTGGAAGTTGATATGCTTAATTCCAAAGTGGTAGTATTTTCTGATAGTCAATCTGGCATTCAACTGTGTAAAAATCCTGTTTTTCATGATAGAACTAAACACATTGATGTGAAGTTCCATTTCATTAGGGATGTGGTTGAAAAAGGGATTATTGACCTTGAAAAAATCCCATCTGAGTTCAATCCTGCTGACATGGGAACTAAATGTCTGCCTTCTGAAAAATTCTGTTCTTGTTTGCAAAACTTGAACATTCTGTCCAAACCTTGACTTGCTGTGTGCTAGTTTGTAGTCTGTGTGACTTGGTATTTATGCTTTCTTTGTGATTGCTTGTTTAAATCTTTTTCTATGTGACTAAGATTGTGCTGTCTGTGTGATTGCTTTACTGCATTTATTTTAAAGTGCAGATAAGTTGTATTCTGAGTGAATTCAACTAGATATACTTGTATGAACTGTGTGCTCTTACTGGTGTGTCAAAAAATACAGCAATGATGACTTCCAAAAATTTTTTGTAAATTTTCACTAATGATTCACATTTGGTCCAAGGTGGAGAATTGTTGGATTTTGGCCCAAATATGTTCTGGGCCATAAAGCCCAATTGCCATTATATATACACCACCATGAGTTGAGCCCAAGTTTGTTTAAGTGAGCCCAGCCCATTTAGTAGCCAGATCCATCCGTTGGATCTCAGGCTTAATCTGGACCGTTCATCGCCTCACTTAAATAGCTCTTTCTCTCTCTTCGTTTCACTCATTCTGAAACCCTAATTTTCTCCCTCTTCTCCGCCGCTCCTTCTGTCTTCTTCCTCCCTTGTACTGCCTGACTGAGTTATGGCTGGAGGTCAAAGTGCACGGTACAGTGCTGACTTTGACCCTCCGGTACAGCCTTCACCGGCTCTCTTTGACTTCAGTCCCTATATATGTTGGCATGGAGGCTGGAAGAGGGTAAGACAGAGAAAACCCTAGTCAGACCTAAATCCCTTCGTTTTTCTTCTTTGTGAGTTCAGAAATTGGGGTTTTGGTGAGTGGGTTAGCTTGAGTGCTTGATCTGTTCTTCCTTCGTGGTTTTCTGGGTATTTTAGGGTTTGAGTGTGTTTGAGAGAAAGGAGATCTGTTCTCCTTGAGGTACTCTGGTGGTGTATATTTGGAAGTGTGAATCTCTGGTGTGAAATTGGAAGACTGAGCTGAAATCTCAATCTATTTGATTTTCCAATCTGTTTCATACCTTGTATTTCTTTCTTCCTTTTATATTTTCATACCTATATATATCTATTCTCCTTGGCAGTAATTAATACTGCCTAAGGGGAATTCATATATTATTTACAGTAGGTTGCAAAATGGAGCTTGGCGATTTGATACCCTACAATCACACTCTCCACGCCACCAAAGAACCTTCCTCCGACGAACACCGCCGGAACCACCAACTGCCTCTGGCCAGAGATACGGCAGAGGAGAGCTTGGAGCTGTCCACCGCCGCCGTCGAGCTCGAAGATGGTCGGGGCAACCCCTAACCCGAAGAGGAGCTGCTTCACCACGTGGCACATGCTGCAGCCGTCTATCGTGAATAACACCACCGCTTTGCCGGACACAAAAACCCTCAGTACTCTCTCGTACGCCGCCGCGTCGTCCGTGTTCGCCGCCGCCGCCGCCGAGACGACGACGTTCGTAGTATGCATGTAACTCTGATATATGCTACGGTGGTAGATGGAAACCGATCGTTCGCGAGACAATTGAGACTAATCGTATGTAATAATATATATGCATGAACCGCTGTATATACACAAAATTAGGAATTACATGCAGTGCCGTGATTCAATGTCGTACGTACTTTAACGACGTGGTCCATTAATGCCATGCAATTATTAGTCTGCAATCTGCATGCATGTACAAAATATTGAAGCCTTACTTTCGCATTCACTATTGACAGACAGAGACGACACAGTCACACAGAGAGAGAAAGAGAGAGATCTAGAGAGAGAAACATTCGTACTTTATTTTTTGATAAGAAATAACATTCGTACTTGGATTCTCAAGATTGTAGTGTTATTATCAGCACAAATATTTGTTTGTACGTAATAAAAGAAAATTATTATTTTTCTTAACTTACATTTAAAAAATCTTAACAAACTTATCACATATGTATGTTTAAAATGTATATAAATTACAGGCTTTCGGGGTCCTCTTATTAGCTTTCGAACAATTAAAAATTAGTGAGTTCATGCTTGGCTTGTCAGAAAACAGATAAAAATGATAAATTAGAGACTTTTAGTTCTCACTAATTGTTAATTATGTTTCTATACTAGGACGTATAATTAATTTTCCAAAAAAAAAGGGGGTAACTTACGGTCAGTCTTCTGAGGTAAGGTTAAATTACGAAAAAAAACCCATCTTGTTTGGATAGTTACAATCAAGCCCCCTCAACTATGAATCTTCTTACACATCCAACCTTGTAATGTCAAATTCTACATAATATTTTAGATTCCGTGGAATGTTCTCAAGTTTGTACGTTCATTTTGTGCAAAAAGGAATTTTCTGATACACCGCGTCTGATATTTACAAGCCAATAGACACATCTTATAATCATCTTGTTTCAAAATGTGGAGCTCGAGTGGGCTAAAACAAGGACAAACTGGAGAAAATTCCACAAAATTTAACCCTACAAGTATGGCCGTGTAAAATAAGGGATTATTTTGTAGACCCCCCTCATTTCCAAATTATATAGAACTAACTACCAAGTGGATTACACTCTAGGTGAAACCCCCCTCATTTCGAAAATATTTTGACATACCCCCCTGGACTACCCTGAAGTTCCTATAATACCTTTCTAAAATCAGTTTTAACCCTAGCCACTCACGGTCTCTCTCTTCTTCTCCCAGATTCAAAATCCCGCCTCTACAAACCTCTCACCGGCGAAATTGCTTCCCGGAGCCATAACTCTCTCTCCGGTGGTCGGAAATCGATGGTTTAACTACCGTTGGATTCCTCTCGTCGAGCTCTTTCTTTTGGTGGTGATTTCATTCAGTTTCGAGCGCGGATCTGTTTCTGCAAATTTTTTTCATTCGAGGACGGTGGTCTTGCCGGAGCTTTATTTTGTGTTCCACCCGTCTAAATTTGACGGGTCATCCACCGTTGGATTCCTCTCGTCGTGATCTATATTTTGATGGTAATTTCGTTTATTTTTATCTTTTCAGATTTATTTCTATATTTTTTTGCGTTTCCCAGCAATAACCTCTCTCTCTATCTCTCGATCTCTTAATGTTTGGTGATTTTTGAGTGTTTTGATGTTTTTATTCAAATTAATTTGTTGATTTGCACTAAATTAATTTCTTTTTGTTTTGATTTTGCAATTGCAGCTTAATGAAGGCCATTGATCCTTTCCTTGAAGGTGTCAATTTTTTGTTTTTTTAAGTTACATCAGATCTGTTCAACAAACTGTATACATTACTATACATTACTATAGTAACATGTAGTTACATGTAGTTACATATGCGTATATTTATGTATTTTCGATTCGTATTTTATTGGTTGTGATGTGATTTATAATAAAAATATTTAAATTTGTAAATTTTTGTTGGGGTTTTATGAATTTATTTTGTATAAGTCAGTATTCGTGTGTGTATACGTACAACTGATCGACTAAAAATATGGGGAAAAAACGAACATAACTATGAATTACTATAGTTACATGTAGTTATTTTCAGTACCGTAAATATATTGTTTTGAAAATTAAAAAAAAAAAAAAAAAAAAAAATATTTATAAAAAAAGTTAAAAAATTAAAAAAATAAATAAATATATATATATATATATATATATATATATATATATATATATATATATATATATATATATATATATATATATATATATATATATATTTAACAAACAGATTTATAAAAAATAAAATAAAAAATAAAATAAAATAATAATAAATAAATCAGCGAAAATGATAAATGCAGGACCATAAATGTTGAATGCAGTTTGGCCGAAAATTGCACATAAGGGTAGTATAGTACTTTCGCTTCCCCAGGGGGTATGTCAAAGGATGATTTGGACTTGGGTTTATCCCTAGTTTATTTGGTGGCTAGGGGGGTATGTAAAATAACCCCGTAAAATAATTCATAGTTAAATGATGTGGTTGTAATGATTTTTTCATAATTTGATATTGCCGTACTTAACTCAAATAGAGAGAATCCTTTATTTTTATCTTTTTTTTTTTTTTTTTGAGAAACTTTATTTTTTATGTGATATGTGAAAAAATCCGTTGGATAATATTATTTATTGGACAATGATTTACTAAGGCCTAAGCTAGTACAGCCCGACCCGTTATAATGAGCCCATGAAGTGCAGATTGGCCCAATATATTGGAGTTGGGCCAACCCATAGTGGGGCCGAATGAGCAACAACATTTTGGACCATTACTGAATTTGAGTCGTAGTGCCCTTTTATCTCAACTAAGAACAACTAAGTAGTTTTTGGTTTTGAAAAACCTTTGCAAATTTGCTAAACACCTTCGAGCACTAATTATACACTAATACTCTTTCAGATCTGACAATCATATTTTCACATTTTGCTAAAAGTCCTTCATAACTTAGTTGGACAGTTTATACTGAAAAAACACGGTTCTCCCTCAACTCGTCCCTCCTAAAAACCACACTCACTCGCAAAAACGACTTTTCTTCCACTCTTTCGCATATCCCTATCAGTCCCCTCCCGTTGACCTCCTAATTTTCGCCAACTACATCATTGAAAAAATTGTTATTTTCATCGATTTTCGGTTTAAAATGTCTATTTTCAGTCTAAATTCTACTATTAAGCTGTCCACTTTCAAGTTAGAATGTCTATTTTCAGTCTAAATTTTGCAACTAAATGATCTATTTTTAGTCTAAACTGCTCGAGAAATTGTAAGTAAATTCAAAATATACGTGCGAACTCTTAACTATACAATATTATTTTGAGAGAATTTTAGCCAACTTCCCCATAATAATAATATTTGGTGGTGTAATTTGTGATCTAACTATAGTTGGCTTCTTTTTAACCGGCAAGTGGCTCACTCGGCCTTGAATTAGGAGAACATGTCTTGGATTGAGCTATTGCTATATCTACCACAAATCTATGTTTTTCTAATGCATCTCTCCTTTAATTTTTTTTCATTAACATATGATTAAATATTAACACAAATTGGATAAGAATCATGATATATTATTGTTTCAACTATTGTTCTAACAAAAAATTGAAAAATAATATTTGTTGTGTACCTTAAAATGACCCATGATCAACAAGTATGCATTAGTTTAATGGTGAAAATGGCTTGAGGCAATTGAGGGTCATCATTATTGTATACGGACAATATTTTTTTAATTTCATTTTTCATATTATAAAGTACCATTTGATATCCTTAAAGCCCCTCTTGGATTATTCTTAAGTACATGGAACCGAATTTAATTACCTTTATTTAAGAAAATAATTTAATTAGTGTGGAGTTTGGGAGTGAACAAAGTTTTCTTGACTTTTGGGTGGTGGAAAAGACCTCTTCACTTTCTACACCACTTTTGGGAGCATGGTGCCACTCATTTTATAACATCTACTTGAGGATATTTCAATTAGGTTTTGAAATTATTAAATTAATCATAGTAAATGGCTAATGGCCAAAGATTATGAAATATAGCAGAACATCGATAAATGAGTAACCTCGTCAAATTAATAAATTTTTGCTAGTTCCAACTGTATTAATTTATACATATTTAGAATTTAAGTTGTTGTAGTTGAAAGTTACTACTCAAAGGGAAAAAAAGTTGATTTAATTGATGTAGATGACACTAAAGAAAAACTCGTTTCGTCGAAGAAACGCGTTAGATGAAGTGTTGTAAATACCTGACGATTATCCTTAAACACACAATTCGACATGGCTAGTGTAAACACACACGAAACTCGTAAAATTTGTAGAATAAATCACTAGGCCAAAACTGCACTCTGGCGACGAAAAAATGCGACGAAAATTACGTCGTTGCGACGAAATTACGGATCTTGCGACGAAACATATTCGTCGCAACAGTGGCAAAAAATCGTTGCTCTGTGTCTCGTCGCAAATACTGCGACGAATTTATTTTCCGTCGCTTCCAATGCGACGCAATTGTAAAATCGTCGCAATATTTAGATTTTCCTATAAAATTAATTTTATTTTCTATTGCGACGATACGTAATATGTCCGTCGCAATTATTTGCGACGTTTTCTTATTAATCGTCGCAATTAATTGCGACTATATAGTACAAAGCGTCGCATAATATTGCGACTTTAAAGTACAAATCGTCGCATACAATTGCGACTGTAAAGTAAAAATCGTCGCATACAATTGCGACTTTAAAGTAAATATCGTCGCAAATGTCGTAGCTACATTAAAGTCAATTTGCGACGATTGTGGTTCCATAAACAGTCGCATACATGTAGCTCTTGCGTCGAAATACATTTGGTCGCAAAAGTAATTTGTTTGCGACGATTTCAATTTTCGTCGCAACTGAAGCTGCTAATTTTTTCCCGGAAAATCAGATTTTTTTTTCATTTTTCCTAATGAAAAATGAAATGTACATCAATTGCAATAAACTAAAATTAGCTAATACACCAAATATCAAACCACATTAAAATTTATGTCTTACATTAAAATTAAATATTAGAGAAATACACAATCATGAATTCAAAAGGTACATAAACACAAAATAAAGTCTTACATAAAAACAAATTAAAGTCGCAAACAAACATGAATCCAAAAAATACATAAACAAGAATTTAATCTTTGTTTATACTCCATCATTTCACATAGTAGCTTTGATCCCTTGTTGTCTCAAACTCTCAAGCAAAATGTTCACGGTTTATTGAAGTCTTTCCAACGAGCATTAGTAGTCTCATTGAACCATTTCTTTGTACCATCGTTATCAGGAAGTTTCCAAGTCTCCTAACAAGCGTAAAAAACAAAAAAACATTTGTATCCAAATAATATAAATAATAGAAATAGAAATTTGCATTGTTATAAATTTAATTACCTTGAACAGTAACCACAACTCCTCAACACGCCCATCCTTTTTGTGCTTAGGCCATGAAATCCATGGACTGAAAATATCACAGTGAGTAACCTGGCTACGGATGGCTTTCACCAACGGGCCTCTTCCAGGCTCAATGGGAATACCATTATCGTCAAACTACACATCAACAACTTTACAACCCATGCGACTACGAGTACCTTGCTCTGACATCGAATATGCACAAATAATACACCTGAATTATTTTTTACATAGATACAAATAAAGTGAAGACAATACATATGCATAGAAGATATAAGATATAAGATAGATATATGGAAATGAGCTAACAACATATACAACTGACATAAGCATCAAAACAAGGTTAACTCAATTCATTCATCACTAAAGTTTTCAAAAAAAAAAAGGTATATGCCTTAAATATTTGATCAATCAATACAAAATAAGAATTACTCTTCCATATCATCTATATCATTCATGTCATTATTTATCGGAAGTATCTCCAAACACACATCTTCAACTTTAGTGCGATTTTGGTTTTCGTCAAGAATTTGGCTGAACTTTGGATTCTAGCCTCATAAATTAAGTTTTTTAACTAAAAAAAATTAGCCATTTACCAAATAATCCAGAATATATAAAGCTCAGCCCTAATTTTCCCTAAAATTTTCAGTTATCTCCTAACACAGCTATATTTAACTAATGTTAAAACATGTTTTGTTAATGTTGGGATGTTTTATATTTGTTAGGACATATTTTATGTATATTATGACTTATTTTATTTGTGTTACGTATGTGTTCTAAGTAGTAAGTAATAAATATATTTATTTTACAATACATGTATTTCACGTTTCCGATTTTACTACCCCTCTCCGATTTCACTTAAAATCCCGATTTTAACTTACCTTGGAAAAAAATTACAAAAAACAGAGCAGACAATATGAAGGAAAAAAACGAAAAAAATGAATATGTGCGGCAAGAGATGAAAATGGCACCAAGTTAATTAATCTGGATAAAGGAGACTTCACAATGAAAACCCAAATCACACAACAGCAAACCCAAATCCCTTAATTATATTCACCAATTATTAACAAGAATAAAAACCGAGAAAAATATAGGGATGTGGAGAAAGTAACTCACGCTTTAGAATATATATATGTGGGCGGCGGAATACAATCTGCTGAATCTCGACGGCGGAGTTGGCGGCGGAGTGTGACAACAAAGATACACCGTCGGAATGGGCTAGGGTTCGAGCTGCTGAGATTCGATGGTAGAGTGGCAGGAGGAGTGTAACGCCATCCGAGTGGGCTGCAATTGAAGCTCGACGGCGGAGAAGTAGGCAGAGTGTTACGCCACCGGAGTCGGCTGCGTGGCAGGGCCTGTTGAAGCACGACGAAGGAATGGGTAGCTGACGCAGGGGGAGAGGCGACGAAGAGATGCCGTCGCCGTCGGATTTGTGAAATTATGAAGGGGTCGCCGCCGTCGGATTTGTGAAATTGAGAAGGGGCTAATTTGAGAATGATAGACGGGAAAAGGAAACGATTTGGATTTTGGAGATGAAAGGCACTTTAGGGTTGAAAATTAAAAACCCCTGCCACGTAAACCACCACACCGTCGCATTAAATTAAAAAAAATAAAAATTATTGCGACTTTTTTCTTATTCGTCGCACAAAGAGGCGGACTTTTTTCAGAAATTTGATTTTTGCAGACAATAAAAGCGCGAAATTGTATTTTGTCCAAATTTCATTGCGACGTTTATGTAATATTCGCCGCCACAGTGTTTTAAATTTATATAAAATTTTAATTTTCTAATGCGACGTTTTAACTTTCGACGCAAACTTCGTGAATTTAAAAATTCTGCGACGTTTCTGTACGAATCCTTGCACCTGTATAATTACGAAAATAAAATTTTAATTTGTATCATGCGACGTTTTTCCGGTTTCGTCGCAATATTATTTTTTATTGACCTAAATTTTTGATTTTATTATGCGACGATTTTATTTTTGACGCATAGGTTCCTGAATTAGGAATATATGCAACGATCTTGTCCCAATCGTCGCAATCTTGTAATTATTAAATTAAAATTTTCATACTTTTCTTGCGACGATTATCCGATTTCGTCGCAATAGTGTCTGTAAATAATTTTATGGTGCTCCTTGCGACGTATGTCCGGATTCGTCGCAATTATTTAATTTTTCAAATGTTGAAATATTATTTATTACGTCGTTTTGTTAATTATCGTTGCAAATAATTTTTGTAATATTTTTTTTGTTAATAGTTGCGACGATATTCCGGTTCCGTCGTTTGCCTGCGACGATTACGTAGAATCGTCGCATTTGTTTTTAGTTAAATTGCACCTTTAATCGATTGCGACGTTTCTGGTGAAATATCGTCGCAATAGGGCGACGAAATGGTAATCGTCGCAATAAATTTCGTCGCCAGAGTGCAGTTTTGGCCTAGTGAAATAAACAAAGTATCTTAAAATTTTCCTTTAGGTTGCTAATTGAAAATTATGCTTAATTGTTTCTCATCTATTATTATTACCTTTAATTCTAATAAAATCAAGGTTCTAAAAGGCGGTTATCGGGTACGTGGCGGTTAGGGACCGCCACACGATAAATCGGCGCGGCGGTGATTTATCGGAGATAAATCGGAAATATATCGGTTTTTAAATTTAGTGTAATATATTTCTAAATATTATTTGTAAATAGTCAAAATATATATAAAATAATATATAAACATAATTCTATCCTATCATTCATATGTTATTATATAATTCTAATTACTCAATAAATTAAATAACAAAAATTTAAAAATAATAATATCATAATATAACAAAAGATTACTACGAAATACAAATACTACGCAAGTCTTTCGCATCTACAATTAATATAAACACAACAAAGCATAAATTGCGGGGTAGTATTTGGTTTGGTTTTGGAAGTTGAAAGAATTGGAGAAAAACAAAAAATCAAAACATATTTTCATTTTAATTTAAATTTAAAAAAAATAAAAAATAAAAAATAAAAAGATTTGTTGACCGATATATCGGTTTGACCCGCCAAAAAACCGCCGCAAACCGCCTCGCCGTAAAAAACCGATATTCTAAACCGCCTCAACAAAATCGTAAAGATTTATAACCGATACCGATATGGCGGCCGATATATCGACCGCCACGACCGCTATTTAGAACAATGAATAAAATGCATGTTCTTATTCTCTCTCTCTCTTTGGATTTTGGTTGGATTGTTTGACTGATATTTTTCCAATTATTTATTTATTTGTAATTATTATTTATTTATTTTAATACTTTTATTTTTGTAGCAGTGCTGAAACATGATACCTCTGAGCAAGTAGACAGGCTTTGGTTATCCTTTTTGAAAGCACTGCAAATGCAAAGCCAATGCTGTGCCCCACTCCACCATCGTCTCTTCTTCCTCACCTTAATTTTTAGTCCTTTCTCTCTCTACATATATATATATTTATGTTGTATGTATGTATATGCCACTACATACAAAAGCCAAAGTAGTATGTATGTATATATGTGTAGTTGTAATTAATGCAAAGAAAGGCACAGTCTTCTCCACATCTACGTACAGCCACCCAACCTATTTCTCTCTCTCTCTCTCTTCTCTCTTTCTCTCTCTATCTCTCACACTCAAAACCCTAGCTTAACTACCTCTGCAAAATTCAGATTAATTAGCTAAAAAGGATCAACAATGGTTTCGGAGGAATCGTCCCGACGAAAATAGGCCAGACGACGACTCACAAAATGGACGAACTGAATCCGGATGAAGAAGAAGGAGCGAACAAACGCCGGCCCCCAAACGACGCCGTGCGTGGCGGTGCGGTCGATCTGTACGGCGGCGTTGCTAGATTCCACGGCTGGCCGTCGTCGCGAATTGTTAGGGTTTCGAGAGCTTCCGGCGGAAAGGATCGGCACAGCAAAGTTCTCACATCGAAGGGGCTGAGAGACCGGCGGGTACGCCTCTCGGTGAACACCGCCATCCAATTTTACGATTTACAGGATCGATTAGGGTTGGACCAGCCGAGTAAGGCGGTGGAGTGGCTGCTGAAGGCGGCGGCCGCCTCTATCACCGATCTGCCGCCGATGAGTAATCTATTTCCTGAAAGCCCTAAGCAGCTGAGCGATGAGAAGATAAAATTATCCAGCGCCGCCGGCAGTGATCTGCTCGCGTTCGATTCCGGCGAAGTGGATATGGATGGCGGTGAAATCAGCTACCTCCGGCAGCAGATGCCGACGAAATCCTCCGCCTGTAGTAACAATTCTGAAACTAGCAAGGGTTCCGGACTTTCTCTCTCTAGATCTGAAAACTGGATAAAAGCAGATAAGAAGGAAAAAGAGGGAGAATCATCTCACGTTGCCTCTTTCACCGAACTTTTGAGTGGAGGAATCAACAGTTTCAACAACGCCCACAACGGCGGCTCGTTTCGTCAAAACCCTAATAGAAGAGGCGGCGGTGGTGGTGGTGGTGCAATTCAGTCGTCGGATTACTTCAAAACCGGACTTCTAGGGCAACTGCAGTTTGCAAATTCGCCCAAATCAGTAGCGGCGGGGAGCAACCACCACCACCACAACCACAACCACAACGCGGAGTTCCAGAACTTCGCCTTCCCTGCCGCCGGAGGGAACGGTGGCAGTAGCGAATACAATCTGAACTTCACAATCTCTTCTGCTAATAATTCGCCAAGCTTCACCGCCTTCAATAGGGGGACCCTTCAGTCCAATTCTCCACCGCCGTCTCTGTTGTCTCATGACATCCAGAGGTTCAATAATCCTCCAGCAGACGACGGATCTACACCAAACTTCTTCATCAGCGGCGGCGCCGCCGCGCCGGTGGAGAACCACAACCATTTCCTCTCCGGATTCGACGCCGGCTTGCATCTCTACTACGGCGACACTCATTCTAACAAGGGGAAACTGGAAAAGAAGTGAGTGTCAAAAACATTTCTCCTTTAATTCCTGGTAATTTCAGTTTTCTGGTGTGTGTGTTGTGTGTGTTTATTTTGAATTTTTGATTTCGGTTTTTTATTAGAATAATTATTATTATTATATTATTATATCCATTTTATTGAAACCTGGGAATGGGAATCGGCTGGTTGTCTCCATCTACGGCGGCGGAGACAGGTGTTGGTGTGTGAGTGATGAGGTGCGCATTTTAGTATATGGTGGCGCAAAATTTTTAAGGTTTTATTGTTTGGGAAGAGAAGGGGAACCTTGTCTTTATTTCTTATTTAATTCAAAAAATGAAAAAATAAAAAAAAAATTAAAAAATCCTGTCGCCTTTTATTGTGTCTGGTCTGTTTGAAGAACCCCCATTGATGAGTGACAGAGAGAAGCCCTAGCCGGAGATCAACACTTGTCCTTCCCTTGTAGCGGCGCTCTTAATTCTAAACCAACAACCCTAACAATGCATAATTATTTATTAATTACTGACAAATATATTTTAATTTATAATATATGATAATTTAATTTATATGTGAAGAATGTATGTCAGCATATTTTGATTCTTACGTCAGCATACTGTCATCTCAGGAAAAGATTGGGCCACTTTTGAGACCAAAAGGATTTTAAAATAAGCCCATTTTGTGGTTCTTACGTCAGCATACTTCATGGCCCATTTTTAATCCATGAACACATTTTAGCCCATGTTTTTGAACTTTAAAATTGTGTAGATGATAAATAGGTCAAATGACTTCTATTTGTAATTGAGATTTTCTTTTTTTTTTCGAAACCGGGATGAAAACTTTATTTGAATTTGAAATTTTGGAGTTTCGTAAATTGTAGTAAACAAACTCGTTCCAAAAGTGGGTTATGTTTTGTATTGGAATAGACGAATTCAAATCTAAAATTTTGTTTTTGTATCCATATTCGCTGTAAAATACACAATTATATCCATGATATTAATGTAATATTCGGAGAAAATTTTAATTTTTTTGGAATTATTTTCAAAAATTAAGATTGAAATATTATATCCTATATTTCAACTCCAATCCAAGATAAAATGGATATTGGAATGAAGAGTACATTATTTAATAATCAAAAAATTTGAGATCGGTAGGCACATCATAATTCAAACGTAACTTTTGCCTTTAGGGCATGACCAAATTTCCAAAGCAAATTATGCCACTGGCAATTAGATATGTACAAAGTGAGTGGGAAACCATATTAATCAACATAAAGCAAATTGCAACTAGTCAAAAAGCCACACTTTCAGTAGTGTTGCTCCCTCCCATACGTATGTATCATCGCACGTTAAATAAATACGGTGGGAAATTAAGCGTATGGTAAACGAGGGCTGAGCGAGTAAAAAACGAAGATCAGAATTGCGGAAAAAAATAGAAAAGAAAAACAGCGATTTGTTACATATTTATTCTAGCAGTTAGTGGAGCTAACATGGAATATGCAGCTGAAATTGATGATACATACTCGAAATGAACCTTTTAAAAGGACATTACATAAGCATACAATATCCGTACCTACAATATTCACAGATACATAAACTAATTATAAGCAGATGAAGAAGAGTCAAAAGGATATATTAACTCTTACAATATAATCCAAGTTGCAAGCAAAATGAAAGCAGATTGCTTAGGTGGATAGAAGCGAGAAAACTCTGCTGGTTATTAACTTGTTGTGTGCTTGTTCCGAGTGAGTATTATACCCTGCTTATCGGAACTTGAAAATCCTCCTTCGTTGGAAAACCAAAAGAAGTGCGGTCTTACATGCAAGTACCTACATTAGGTGATGTACAATAGAATCGAGAAAAACAAAAAAGAAAAAAAGTCAGGCATTACATTATAGAGATATATCGTGCGTAATGCAATAATCAGAGAATCCGAGAATGATTTTCAAGATGCATAGTAACAAGCAAAAGCCATTGCAGAGGTTTGAATTTCAGTCAACGTGTTGTTAATGACTAGCAATGATCACAATCAGCCACATTATGCCATCTTACAATCTTTAAAATGAGAGCAATATGAATTCTCGATACAGCACCACCAGATAAAGAAGAATAAAGGGTAACCATCTAATTCTAATTCGACCATAAGAAAATTGGGATTTCATTTGACATATGCAAAAGACGAGTTTAACAATAACAAAATCGGGATCTCATTGAAAGTAAAACAGACTGAAGTAATCGAACATCGAAGGACGACATATAGAGAATCTGATTACAAGCCGACATATTTGGAACTCTATATGTTGCACTAGATTCCCCGCACAAAATACTAGAGAAAGCTAATTAATGAGGTGTACAATCATTGGTTAAGTAATCGCAATGGTATAGGTACTAAAAATATATGCCTTACAGTAAAAGGAACTTGATTAACCAATCAAAATCACAAGAATCCAGGCACACACACACACACACCCACACACACACCCACACACACACACAAAAGCATAACAAGCCTGGATAATAAAGATTGGTTATGTTTTGCATATTTCACTTAGAAAAATCTATGCAAACTCATGAAACGTCCATTCGTAACACATTAGCAATAAGGCATAAGCTATATGATTTACTGTGAATCCCAACTCAGTTTCTTCTTTAGCTTCTACAAGAGCAATTATTACATGTAAACACAGATATCACAAATATGATTTCAAAGAATGATCCCATTACCTCAAAAACACACCCATTTCAGAACGAGTTCATTTCGAGACAGTAAGTCCTCCTCTTCACCAACATCCTCGAAGCGGTCCTAAACGGCTCTTCAAATGCCGACGCAACCCAATTCCCATCGGAACCAGTCGCCTCTTTCTTGGACTGCTCACTAGGCCTTATAGCAACCAACGTCGCCCCTTTCAAAACCATACCGTTTGGCAACTCCAAATGTGGGGCATACCACAACCTCATATTAAGAGCCGGAACAAGTGTCCTCTTTGATGCCAACGAGGCTGACAATGGCTTCACCCTCAGCTCCTCCAACTGCTCTTTGTTCATCGACAACACCCCTTGTCCATCTGCGTCTGTCAGTATCAAATTCTCCAACGTCTTGTGCTCCGCTATTATCGGCTGAAGCAGAAAATGCCTGGCTGAGGCTGCAATCAACGAGCTAATTGTCCACACAACACGCAATTTTAAGCCTCCGTTTGTGTAAAATGACTCCGGTATGCTCCCGTTATCGTTCTCCACCACGGCGTTGTTAGTATTATTGTTATTATTATTATTACAATCGCGGCCATTGTTGATGTTCTGAACGACGCTAGAAGCTCCGAGAATAACGCAATTATCGAGGGTGGATCCGAAATCGGCCTTCCATTTGAGTAGAATACCATCGTCTATTCCTAACTCACCGCTCGGAAGTTCGATCCTGAGGAATTTGATTTCCTTGAAATTTTTCAATACCTGAGTAGGGGAATGGTGTGTGACGCTGCTTTGGTCGGATTCGGAGTCGAAATCGGCGGAGAGCGAGGGGAGGCGGCGGGCGGAGGGAGTGATGAGCTGAGTGAGGGATTGCAAGGGTTTGAAGAGGCCGGAGAAGATGCGGAGGAGGGAGGAGATAGGGTGGCGGAACTTGTCGGAGGCGGCGGAGGAGGCAGACGAGGCGGCGGATGGATCGTCGTCGGAGATGACGCAATCGACGCGGACGATGACGTCATCCACCTGGGGAACGAGGGAGTGGAATCTCCTCGAAACGACGCAGCATCGACCCAACGCTTTGACGTCACCGATTTTGTTGAAGATCAAGAGGATGACGGAATCCGGGAGATGGTCGAAGTGGTCGATCGGTTCAGGGTGGATTCTGCCTCCCAGATCTGCCCTAATTGAACCCATTTTTTGCTGATAAAAAAAATTAAAAAAAAAATTAAAATTAAAAAATTACAGATCCGATGTAGAGATCCGTAGCTCTCCTTTGTTCGTTACCTTCTGTAAGTGAAGAAGAAGAAGAATGGTGATGGAGGGAGAAAGTGTGGCGGAGAGAGGATACACGATTTGTGTGTGTGTGTGTGTGTGTTTCAGTGCGTTAGAGAGAGAGAGAGAGAGAGAGAGAAGAGATATGCAATGGGGGGATGGGAGTGGAGAAGGTAAAACGACAATGTGACGTGGCGTTTGGTCCATAGTTGCTCGTTTTTTAACCCCTTTCGGACAAGATTATTTATGTCAAAATTGATTTTTTGCTGAATTTTGTTTATTGCCAAATTTCTTTTGGGAAATACCAAATTAATGGTCGTTCTCAATATCCATATGGGTATGGGCCGGGTTTTGCAATTCACATTTGGCTCTAAAATCCTCGAATTTTATAAGTAGGTATTCCAAAACCCGCCATGTCAAATTATCACGGGTGCTTGTCCGCAAAATCCTCGCATTTTTTGAAAAGATTTCAAGCGGGGGCGATGTGACCGTGGTTCTGTAAAGAAGAGAAATGTGAGACGGCGGCAAATGACATGTGGAGAAGAAAATTTGTCAAGCGGTGGTGATGTGCGGCGATCTGAAGAAGAGAATATGAAACATGTTTTTTTTCTAAATGAATCGAGTAAGAACTAAGAAGTGTGAAGAGTGATGGAAGTGCGTTGTGGTTGTGGTGTTGGTGACGAGCATAGTTTAGATAATTATGATTTAGAGTTAATAATGTTTAAATATTTAATTATTTATATGGTGTGGGTATCCAATTCCAATCTCATATTTTTTCAGGACAGATAATATCCGATTTTGAGTCGGGATGGGTCAGATTGTCATCTCTAATTCATAATATTGGGCTAGTAGTGTAGATTTTTGGATCACACGCCCAATTTGTGTGTGTGTGTGTGTGTGTAAGAGTTATTGTGCAATATAGTCCAACCAAAATTAATTTACAATAAACCCATAAATCACTTAAAAGATGGGGCAAGTTGAGAAATAAATGTAAAAGTTGGGGCTCGAATCATATAAAAAAATTAGTGTATGTCCTTAGCTCTAATTATGCAATCTTCCAAGTGACTCTCATCTTGTTTTCCGTACAAAAATATACAATACAGTTAAACCTCTATAAATTAATACAGTCGGAGGGAAATTCTATTAATTTAGAGAATTATTAAATTATCGAGTTAATAATTTAACACGTTTTCACCGAATCAGGAAGAAACTATTATTTAATCAATGTTATTAATTTATCGAATATTAATTTATCGAGGTTCTACTGTAGTGTCAATACATTATTGCCGTCACTCATTCACTCTACATAATCAATTGCAATAAATAAAATTTATTTGATATTAAATTATTTTGTTATATATAAAATTGTATTCGTCAGGTTTACTTTATTTCTTGGTTCAACAGTAAGCAAAGTGGGATCATAAAGATGAAAGACTAACTAACAATTTTTTTTAATGTAATAATGAGATTATTATTTTATTATTTTATTATTTTTCAATAAAAAAAAGTCAAATAAGAGAATAATATTGACAGCAAAAACAGGGCAGACAAGTCACAAGGTAGGAGAGATATTTCCATTAATTACTTAACAATTGTGTTATATTAATAAATAACTAATTAATAACTAATCCGATTTTGATTTTCCTAATAGTATCTATTCACGTGCACTGATTGCAAAAAGCCCAGCAGATTTCTCTTGGACAAAAGTGATCATGGAAATAATTAATTAAAATTATGAAACACATCATATGTGCTGTATTTTATTATATACTTTTATATTAAATTTTCGACACCAATTATGTAGCATAGAATCTTCAACTATTAAACGTTTCCACGTTTTGTATCCGATACTCGAGGACATCTGTTGGACATCTATGGGTCATTTTTGTAATTTCTAAAAAGTTTGAAATATGTTCGAATAACGAATTTTCAAATATTTCTATTGTTTCCCTTACCCTTATTATTTACATGGTTTAATGATCAAGTGCACATTAATAGCTGATAATAATATTTATTTTGAAAATATTATATATAAATATATAAAATAAATTTATATGTACATAAAATCTTATATATGTTTAATTGTTTATATAGTAGCATATTTATAAATATACCCCTACACTTTTAGTATATACACATTTTCTGTAAAATTCTCCGTATCGCCATTTCTGTGCTCGTGTTCTGTAGTGTGCAATGTATAATATATACAAAGATATATTCAATAATAATAAGATCATGTCTAGTGCAAGTCATCAATTTTTACCATGTGAAAATGTGCAAACCCTAGATCTCATTTAATTTTGTTGTCAAAGTATAGAACTCGTACGTTAAGGCATGTGTTCGTGTCTTTTCTTTTTTATTTTTCCATTGTTTATGTATTTATATAATTAATTTTCTATTCTTTAGAAATATCTAAAAAAATTGCAATCTTCTAAACAGGGATTGGAGAATATTATCCTTTACAATATATATGTAGATAAATATACAATCTACAAAGCACGAACACTACTAATTAAGTACGGTGTATAAGATGCTATACTCGGTGAGATACAGTGGAAGGTTTTACACCATCAATCTATACAAATAACTATCGACTAAAACAAATAATATTCGAAATTATTACATCTTAAGTAAAAGAAATGTATGAATTAATTTTGCATCTGGATTAATAAAAATGGAAAAGGAATGCACCCACCACCTTGCTTCAAAAACCTTAAAAGTAACAAGATTTATGAAATCATATACATACTTTACACTTGTCGATTTTTTATATTTTATTTTTATATTTTTGTTGGGTGATAAAAAATAAAAACTTTGTATTGTCTCCATCAAAATAAATTCCATAATTTTAATTTGCCTGCTCTTTTTAGGTCATGGGTAATAAATAATTTGGTCCATATCACCATATAATATTACAATTAGTATACTACAATATATGTATAATCCATGTTGATGAGGGCCAATTTGACAATTTATTGGACTTGTGTTTTAACATTTGGGTTTGGATTCTATTGATGTCGTGATCCAATAATATTTTGTTTAATAGATCAAAGTTTGATCAAATTTCAAGAATATGTATGACTTATAAATATCGCATATTTGCTACCATAACATGTAGGCTTTATTTACACACAATACACTCTTCTACACACACTAAAAACACACATTCAAACAAACAAACAAAAAAAAAACATCTTCTTAGATTCGTTTTCTCTATTTTTTTTTCAGTCTTTTTTGAGTTGTTTCCCTAATTACTTGAGCGTCGGAGTTTCACCCCTGAAACTTCAGGTGAACGAAGTAATTTTCCGACAATTGAGGATCGAGGAAGATGTTAGAGAATAAGCCAATTTTAATGGAGGTTAAATTGACCTCCATCATATAAATATATAGTGATTATTGAAAAAGACTTTTGGTATTTATAACATAATTAAAGGAAAAGAGGGCATCCCCACAAAGCCTTTGGATGCCAATCCGAAGGAGACAACCGGTCCCTTTCAAACCCCACACTTATAATTATCCTCAACTATATCATATTAAACCCCATCATATTTATTATTTATTATGTATGTATGTATATATATAGTACTACAGAAAATGATGTTTCCATACAAAGATAATAAAATTAATTAACTAATTAAATAAATAATGAAGACGAACATATTATATATACTGTACTCACCTTCCATACATCAATAAAACTTTTTGGGTAAAAGTTTGCATATTTATTTGATACTAAATGGGCCAGGCCCATTATGAATATTTAACAATACAGGCTTCAATTAATAATTTGGTTTCATAGGGAAAATCGAAAGGCCCAATAAATTAATTAACCATAAAAAAATTGGTTTCAATTATTATCATTCGATGAACAATTAATTATTAGGGTCTTTCTAGGGTGAGATCCCATGTTTTAAACTTTTACGATCCAAAATTGCATCAACCTGAATTCGAGACTGAATTCGAACTCGTGACCAACTAAAAACACACAAGAATACTTACCATTGAGACACAACACATAATTGACAATAAACTAACAATACGGATATATATCACAAAGCTACAATTTATAATGGTTATAAAACTTATATAAATAATGTTAAATAAATTATTAATTCTCATATAATTATTATTATTATTATATATTAAAAATATCCCATACTAACAAATCTTTATATAATATAATTTAAAAATCTAAGTAAATGTTGTTCGACTCGTGTAATTTAAAAATTAATTTCGAAAGAATTTGAAGTTTGAATTGAATCGTAAATTGTAAGATTTAATTAAACCGTAATATTTGAATCAATTAAACTCATGTGTTTTCAATTCAAAAACAATATTCAAAGATTTGATAGATTAAGCTCAACTCATTTCAATTCGTAGACAATATTCAAATATTTGAATCGGTTAAACTCAATAATTTATAATAGCGTATTAATCAATCTGTGTATAGTTAAAGTTAATTAGTAACTTTTTTTTTATTGAATTTTATTATAAAAAATAATAAAATTTAATTGGTAAAAATCGTAAGATTTAATCGGTTCATGGTTAGATTAAATCTTACGATTTACGATCTGATTCTTACGATTTTACGAATTAAATTATTATTTTGTTGTTAAAATTGAATTAAAAGGATAGTAGACTTTAATTATAAATAGTTAACTCGATTAATACGTTCTTGTCAGTGGTTGAACTTAATCGATTCAAATTTTTGAATAATATTTACAAATTAAAAGGATTTGCGCTTAATTGATTCAAATAATACGCTTTAATTAATCTTATGATTTGATTCTTGCGTAATTTAGGAATTATTTTTTTATGATAAAATTGAATTAAAAATGTATTACACTTTAATTAATAATAGTTAATTTGATTAAGACGTTCTTGTCAATAGTTGAGCGCGCTAATGAATCGATTCAAATATTTGAATAATGTTTACGAATTGAAAGGACTTGAGCTTAATTGGTTCAAATATTACGCTTTGATAAAATATTATGATTTACGATTAGGTTCTTACATGTATTAGGAATTAAATTTATTATTTTTATGACAAAATTGAATTAAAAAGATATTAGACATTACTTATAAATAGTTAAATCAATTTTGTAACATGTTATGTCAATAGTTAAGTGATGATGCTAATTACTAGCTCACCTAGGGTGGTGTAGAAAACTAACTGGGAGAGCAAAGCAGATCAGTAGCTTGACAACTTGATGATCCTGAGGTCCCTGCAAAATGAGCACACATGAATTAAGCCGGGGGTTGATCCGGCGGAAACCCCTCCGACGCTCAAGTCAGACGTGCTGATCATATAAATAGTCCAGAGAATACAGTTGATAGTATTGCTCAGTTAATAGGACGTACCTTATGGAATGAGTTCAAATGTGTATTTATAGCTTAGTTGAGATTGTCGGGCCCAAACCTTGCTTGAAGGTGATTGGGCCTCGGTGATAGTGGTCTTCGATATTGGGCTCGTGGCCCAGTAGGTAAATAATTTGTAGGCTCATTGGGTTGGGCCAATTAGGCATATCATTAAGCCCCCCACTCTCGAGTCGATGTGGGGGCCATGTTGAAATGGGTGACATATCGTGTCGAGAGTAAAAATTGTAGTAGTCGATGGTGTGCAAAAACGCATCGGATCGTGTGTCGGAGGGGCGTGAAGGCGCGTTGGCGCGTAGTGCAACCAAGTTGTCGCGATGTAAGTTATTTGAGTCGTCGGTGTTAACCCGCGACGATGTAATAGCTCGGATCAAGTTATCTCCTCGTGGGAGTTGTCTCGTCGTAGGGTAATAGAATTGATCGAGTTAATTATCTCCTCGTGGGAGTTGTCTCGCGATAATGTAGTAGCACAGAGCGAGTATTCTCCTCGTGGGAGTTGTTATTTATCGACATTGTCAATGTTGTGACGCGTTGCTTGTATGTGTTTACATATAGCTTTGTGCGTGATGTACTTGAGGAGGGGATCAGGCTCTCAAGATTTTTATATGGGGATCGTGCCCTTTGTTAGACCCCGTGGGTCGTAAATATGTTTGGACCGTGGCCACGTTTTAATGAAGGACCCATCGAAAACAAGTAGATAAATTTGAGTAATCAAGCTGGCCAGGCTATATAGATTCCCATAATATTTCTAAGTGTTTCTAGGGTGTTAATCGTGCTAACTTGAGCATGCGATTATATAGTGAGTTTCGGGCAAGTTGTCTCCTCATGGGAGTTGTCTCGCAGCGAAGTTGTAGAATCATTGGATGACGCGCGACTGACGAGTGTGTGGATTGATGTCGCTCTGAGCGATTTTTTTTTTTCTCGTGGGAGTTGTCTCGCAGCGAGTCGTATTATTGAGCGAGGTGGCTGCACGTGGGAGTTGCCTTGCAACGAATTTGTAGTGTCGAGCGAGTTGGCTCCTCGTGGGAGTTGGCTCCTCGTGGGAGTTATCTCGCTGAGGGTTCGTAGTACCGAGCGAGTTGGCTCCTCGTGGGAGTTGTCTCGCTGCGGGTTCGTAGTACCGAACGAGTTGGCTCCTCGTGGGAGTTGTCTCGATGCGGGTTGTAAGACGGAGCGAGTGGTCTCCTCGTGGGATTTTCCTCGCAAGGGGTTGTAGGTCCGAGCGAGTTGTCTCCTCATGGGAGTTGTCTCGCTGCTGGTTGTAGGACCGAGCGAGTTTGCTCCTCATGGGAGTTGTCTCACAGCGGGATGTAGGACAGAGCGAGTTTGCTCCTCGTGGGAGTTGTCTCGCTACGGGTTGTAGTACCGAGCGAGTTGGCTCCTCGTGGGAGTTATCTCACTGCGGGAGGTAGGACAGAGCGAGTTTGCTCCTCGTGGGAGTTGTCTCTCTACGGGTTGTAGTACCGAGCGAGTTGGCTCCTCGTGGGAGTTATCTCACTGCGGGATGTAGGACAGAGCGAGTTTGCTCCTCTTGGGAGTTATCTCGCTGTGGTTTCGTAGACCCGAGGGAGTTGACTCATCGTGGGAGTTATCTCGCAACGGGTATAGGACGGAGCGAGTTGGCTCCTCTTGGGAGTTATCTCGCTGTGGTTTCGTAGACCCGATGGAGTTGGCTCCTCGTGGGAGTTGACTCGCTGTGGGTTGTAGGACCGAGCGAGTTGTCTCCTCGTGGGAGTTATCTCGCTGCGGGTTGTGTAGGGCCGAGCGAGTTTGCTCCTCGTGGGAGTTGTCTCGCAAGCCCCCCACTCTCGATTTGATTCAAGAAAGGTACCGGATCATGTCGAGAGTAGATCGGTGATGTAGTATTCCGTTAATCGTTGGCCTGGCGTGGAGGAATAATAATTTTTATTTTCTCTGCGGAGAACGAACGCTATTGGGTGGGGCGCATTGGAATCCTTGCGCGATTTGGTAGAGCGCGTTGAGATTCCCACGCGATTTGGTGGTGCGCAGTGGAAGTTGTGTGCGATGAAGTGAGTGGAGAGAGGCGCACACGCGAATTGATGTTCGTAAGACCGAGCGAGTTGCATCGCAACGGCTGTGGAGCGATGTGCGTATCTAGGACACACATGTGGATCGATGTCGCACGGTGGAGGATCACGTGGGTCGAGGTCGTACGGTAGAGGATCACGTGGATCGAGATCCCGAGCGCGAATAAAGGTTCCGCAGTGGAGAAGGAACACACACACGTAGCGCGGTTGGAGATGTCGGAACGTGCACAACGCGATTGGCGCGGAATCAAGTTCAGAGTAAATCGGTGTTGTAGTTTTGTCATTGTCGTGGAATAATGATAATAAATATAATAATATTCATTCTCCCTTTTTTTTTTTTTTTTTTTTTTTTTTTTTGGCGTAGAGCGCGCTCATGATGGGGCGCGGGGCGCAGATGTGCTGAGTGCACAGGGAGCCGAGCGCGGGCGTGCTGGGCACCCGGGAAGCCGAGCGCAAAGCGCGCGCGCGGGGCAAAGGGAAAGGAACGCGCACTGCGTGCGGCAAGGGGAGCGTGGCGCAAGGCGTTGGGGAGCGGGGCGCTACTGGGCGCGCGTGTCGGGGAGCGGGGCGCGGTCGGGCGCGCGCGTGTTGGGGAGCGGGGCGTCGGCGGGCGCGCGTGTCGGGGAGCGGGGCGCGGGCGTGCATGCGCATCGGGGTGCGGGGCGCGGGCGGGCTAGGCGTGCGCGTGTTGGTGCGCGGGGAGCGCCCGCGCGGGGCTGCCTGGAAGCGTGGAGCGCGCGCGCGGGGAGCGCGCGCGCGCGGTGTTGTTGGAGGCGGGGGGCGCGCGGTCGCGGGCTGCTGGGGAGCGGGGAGCGCGCGCGCGGGGCTGCCGAGAAGCGGGGAGCGCGCGCGCGCGGTGTTGTTGGAGGCGGGGGGCGCGCGGTCGCGGGCTGCTGGGGAGCGGGGAGCGCGCGCGCTGGCTGCAGGGGAGCGGGGCGCGCGCTTGCTGGCTGCTGGGGCGCGGGGCGCGTGACGCTACTCAGTTTTTTTTTTTTTTTTTTTTTTTTTTTTTTTTTTTTTTTTTTCCTACTTCATCTTCCTCTTTTTTCTTCTATTTTTTCATCTTCTTCTTTTTTCTTCTTCTTTCTTCTTCTGTTTTTACATCTTCTTCTTTTTTCTTTTTCTTTCTTCTTCTGTTTTTTCATCTTCTTCTTTATTCTTTTTCTTTCTTCTGGGGTTTCGTGTGCGCGATTTTACCCATTTTTTTTTTTTTTTTTTTGGTGGTTGATGTTCACCCCTTGGGATATTCTATTTTTTGAGTAGGAAGATTATACTCGTCTCTTGCGATGTGATGTGAACCCACTTGGGGTTGAAAGGTAAGGGTGATGCCCAACCTTGGGATGGGTTAACCACCCACAGCAGGATGAGGCGCTCGAGACCTATGGTCTGAGGTGAATGCACACGATTGTGTCGTTGCTTCAGTGACAACACGAGTTGAAGCTTTCGCGGTCGTATGCTGAAGGTCCTTGTCGGTTATCTGAACCGTTAGCGGAGCAAGTAGAAGTTGATATTGTTGAAGTTTCGGCGATCATACGCTGAAGGTCCTCTTTGGTTATCTGAACCGTTCGAGGGGGGGCGCAAGTAGGCCCCCAGAGAGTCGATGACCCATGGCGAGCAAAATATTTTGGGGACACTATAAATCCCCAGGGAGTCGATAACCCTTGGCGAACGAAATATTTTGGGGGCAGATGTAAGCCCCCAGGGAGTCGATGGCGGTGGTGCCATAGGTGGCTCCACATGTGGAGCAGGTGTTGGTATCGCGTTGGGAGCATTTGCTCCCATCGTGGCGATATATTGGGTCATGGCCTCTGTGGCAGCGCGAGTTGAAGCTTCTGCTATCATGCGTTGGAACGCATCCTCGGTTATTTGAACCATTCGAGGAGCAGGGAGTGGTGGATCGGCGAGTGGTGGGTCCCGAGGGGGGATCACCTGAACCTCGCAAGGCGGATCCATGAGATGTGGAGGAGGTGGCAAGCCAGAGCCTCCACGAGGTGGGAGGTCGTTAGCTGTGTCATTTTTTCTCCGAGCAGACGCCTCAGGAGGATTTTGTTGGCTACGTGATCTGGTTTGCATGATTCCCACAGACGGCGCCAAAATGATGATGCTAATTACTAGCTCACCTAGGGTGGTGTAGAAAACTAACTGGGAGAGCAAAGCAGATCAGTAGCTTGACAACTTGATGATCCTGAGGTCCCTGCAAAATGAGCACACATGAATTAAGCCGGGGGTTGATCCGGCGGAAACCCCTCCGACGCTCAAGTCAGACGTGCTGATCATATAAATAGTCCAGAGAATACAGTTGATAGTATTGCTCAGTTAATAGGACGTACCTTATGGAATGAGTTCAAATGTGTATTTATAGCTTAGTTGAGATTGTCGGGCCCAAACCTTGCTTGAAGGTGATTGGGCCTCGGTGATAGTGGTCTTCGATATTGGGCTCGTGGCCCAGTAGGTAAATAATTTGTAGGCTCATTGGGTTGGGCCAATTAGGCATATCATTAAGCAACTGATTCAAATATTTGAATAATGTTTACTAATTGAAAGGGTTTGTACTTCATCGATTCAAATCTTACTAGTTGATTAAATTAAATATTAAAAGAAAATTCGCAATATAGTATTTGTAGTATATAATTTTATTTTAAAGTAAGAAAACTACTACTTGGAATGAGTTATAATTTTTTCTTCTTCTAAATAAACATATTATTTTAATTTGTATTCGGATTTGCCACACTATCGACTAAATAACATAAGTGAGTTTGAATTAAGTTATGCATTTTTTTTATTTAATTGAGCATTCTTTACATTTTTAAATTGTGGATTTTATTAATACTTCTAATATTAGATAATTAATGATAGATGTTTGGCGTATTGAACTGCAATTCTTTATATTTTTCAAACTTTATTTTATTAAATTTGTTAATAATTTATTTAATACCATTTAATAATAATGAATGTTGCAATTAATATTTGCATTAACAGTATTTATACAATTATGGTTAAATATTTCATAATAAGTTAATTTGCTTGGATGGTTAGGAGTGAAAAATGTATTAAGAGGTTACAAGTTCGATTTCCAATTAATGCATTTTTTCGATTATTTATCAAATAAAACTCATTCACAATGAATTTAAATTAATTATTTAATTAAAATATAGTGGGGGTAAATTAGACAATTCAATGTTAATCAATTTTATATTAATTTAATAAACAAAATAATCGAAGGATAATTTGGTAAAGTACTTCATTTTTTAGAACATAAGCCATGTTATTTTCCTAGGGTCCAGATTTAATCTTAGAAAATTAATGGTAATTAATGGATATCTCATAAAAGTTTAGAACATGGGGTATCTCACCCTAGAAAGACCCTAATTATTATGCAGATATCTAATGTAATCAATATTGTCAATGTTGGAGTTAGGTTCGAGTTGAAGCTGAGTTCGAGCCTGAAAGGATCAAGGGAATGGAGCATGCATGCAGTTAAGATTGCGTCATGTCGAGATGCTGAGGTGGCATAAGTTTGTTTATATATGCTATTAGTTGTTATGAAGAGATGATTCTTCATTCACTCAAAACGTGTGTGTGTGTGTGTGTGAGAGAGAGAGAGATCTTGTAACAATAACTGCCACATTGTTAGGGTTTCTGAAAAAAAAATAGGATAGGATAGTGTGTGCACTGTGTGTTGTAATCCATAATTGCCTCAAATTCGTTGAATAAATTCAGATATCATTATATTGCCCCATGGATATAGGATTATTCTAATCCGACCCACGTATATTGTGTGTTGTGTGTTGCGTTAATCGTTGGCATGGCGTGGAGAAATAAATGTTTTTATTTATCCGTTTGATAGCGAGCGCGATTTGGAGGAGCGCGTTGAAATTCTCGCGCGATTTGGTCAAGCGAGGTGAAATCTACGCGCAATTTGGTAGAGAGTAGCAAAAGTTGTGCCCATTTAGGTGGGAGCGCGCGCGATTTGGTGAGGCGCATTGAATAGCTCGAGCAATTTGGTGAATCGCATTGAAAAATTCGCGCGATTTGGTGAAGCGAAATGGAATCTGCGCGCGATTTGGTATAACACGGTAGGATTCGCGCGGATGGAGGAAGGTGGGGTGAACCGCGCCTTTAATTGATGGAAGAGAGGAGAGTGGGCCGCGCGATGTGATTGATGGAGAGAGAATGTGAGTGGTCACGTGGGGGTGTGTTGGGTGAGAGAAGAGAGAGAGATGAGGGAGGGGTAGGGTAGGGTAGGGGTAGGGAGGAGAGAGAAAGAGAGGGATAGGGAAGAGAGAGAAAGAGAGAAGGAGAGAGAGGGGGTAGGGTGGGGCGGGTGGGCAGGGGGCGGGGTACCCCGTGCGACGCGCGGGTGGGTGGGGGGTACCCCGCGCGACGCGCGGGTGGGTGGTTGGCGGGGTGGGGGGCTGGGGTGGGGTGGGGTAGGGCTGATTCGCGCGTGAGGCGCGTTATTGGTCATTTTTCGCCCGTTTTCGCGGAGCGTCAACTTGTTTTTTCTCCGGATCATAATTTGGCATCGAATAATGGAATTACCAATATTATAGATGTGTTGGTGCTAGTAGGAGACGTTTTAGATCCCAATTTGTAGATTTTAGGAGTGATAGTGAAGAATCAGAGGGATCCGAGAGTGATGTAAATCCGGATGGAGATGTGGGATGTGAACCCGCTTGAGGTTGAAAAGTAAGGGTGGAGTTCAACCATTGAGATGAGATGCCCAACCTTAGCGTGGGATAACCCCCAACTTAGGATGAGACGATCACGTACCCTTGGGATGAGATGCCTAACCTTGGGTGGGATAACCCCCAACTTAGGTTGAAGCGATCACGTATCCTTGGGATGAGATGCCTAACCTTGGGTTGGGATAACCCTCAACTTAGAATGAGGCGATCACGTACCCTTGGGGTGAGATGCCTAACCTTGGGGTGGGATAACCCCCAATTTATGATGTGGCGATCACGTACCCTTGGTGAACGAAATATTTTGGGGGCCTTGTAAACCCCCAGGGAGTCGATAACCCTTGGCGAGCGAAAAGTTTATGGGGAACGGTAAACCCCTAGGGAGTCGATAACCCTTGGCGAACGAAATATTTTGGGGGCAGAGGTAAGCCCCCAGGGAGTCGATAACCCTTGGCGAACGAAATATTTTGGGGGCAGATGTAAGCCCCCAGGGAGTCGATAACCCTTGGCGAACGAAATATTTTCGGGGCAGAGGTAAGCCCCCAGGGAGTCGATAACCCTTGGCGAGCGTTGAAGGGCCTCCTCAGTTGTCAGAACCGATTCAGGGGCGGGAAGATGTGAATCTTGTTGAGGATCTAGTGGGACCTCCGAGGCATGTCTCATGGTGGATCCCAAGCACGAGGAGGAGGAAGTTGCAAGCCAGAGCCTCCACAAGGTGGGAGATCGTTAGGTGTCACACTCCCCCTGAGCAAACGTCTCAAGGCCATCATGCGCGCTACGTGATTATGTCTGCCTTCCCACAGACGGCGCCAAAATGATGAAGCTAAAAATAGATCACCTTAAGTAGTTGAGATCGAAGGAGCTGGGAGAGCAAAGTGGATCACTGCTCACGTGCTAGATGGCCCTGAGATACCTGCGAACAAAGAATACGTGAACTAGGCCGGGGGTTGATCCGGCGGAAACCCCTCCGACGCTCAAGTCAGACGTGAAGATAGTCGGTGATTGTAGAGAGAATTCGAATAGTAGTATTACTCAAATAATAGGGCGTACCTTTCATCAATGAATTATGTCGTTATTGGGCCTATTGGGCTCGTGGCTCAATAGGTAAATAAATTGTAGGCCTATTGGGCTGATCCAATTAGGCATATCATGTGTGTTTAAATTCTTTACGTTTTGATCGTGATCAACAACTTGATTTTGCAACAGTCGATTTTATTATATTACGTACGTACTCTGTGATCTTATTTTTATGATTATAAAATCTGCCGAAAAATCAATTCAATAAAATGTGATTAAACAACATACACATGGGGAAAAAATAACAAACAATTCAATAAAACGTGATTCATTGAACATTATTTATATAATTCACACACACACACATAAAATGTATGTATATCGATTTTATTGACTGGAATGTTTGGTGGTAATAACAGGGTAAGGTGACGTGGCTTGAGACCGAGTTTTTCTCTTCTGGAGAAACATTTTCAGTGATCTCTTCATTGAAACAACAGAGCTTGGACTGTACATTGAGGGAGATAACAATGGTGATGAAACCGGGTCGGATCCAGGCGACCCGTTCGTTTTATCTTCAACTACTGCATGGCTCGCTACCCATATTATTGCTCTTGCCTTCATTCAAATCATCAAACAACAAATTAATCAATGGATCAAGTAGTAAAATATATATGCTATATTTTCGTGCAAATTTTTTTTTTTTTTTTTGGTTTCAAATTATTTATTAATTTAGGTTTCAAATGATCTAATTTTTTCATATATATTAATTAGATCATCAAATTAATCTATAACTATAACTCATGTAATTAAGGAACAAAAGAAAAAAAAAAAAAAAGAAAATCGAATAAAATTGTCAAACAAATTAAAAGGCAGGCAATGTTTACCTGAAGTTCAGTAGCATCACAAACAGCAACTCTTCCATTGTAAAAGATAGTCAGCTCCTGCGTGTCGTTTCGATTATTCCAGTTTACCCTATATACAGTTAAATCTCTATAAATTAATATAGTCGTCGGGCTAGCAAAATTCTATTAATTTAGCGGAATATTATTAATCACGTGTATCATGAGTTTTCCCTCCCCACTACCTAAGATTTGTGACGACTCAATTGCTTTCACGCTCCTATTAATTAAACACGTGCCCTAATTTTGCCACGACTACTGCACCTTATCTCGAAGGTTGAAATTTTGCAATGGCACTGTATATTGTTGGATGGGTGCAAATTTAGAACGAATGACCTGTTTTAATAGGAAAATTAGGTGTCTTATATAGGATAATTGACACATGAATAGTTTAAATAAAAATATACTTAGAATTCTAATAATTGAAAAAAAAAAAACCAGCATAACCAATAACCACTCTAATCCTAATTATAATCAGTGTGATTTATTAAAGGGAAAATTTGACAAAACTCCCTAATTATATAAGTGCAATTACAATGGGTCCAAATTTATTTCTTATTTTTAAGATAAATCCAAAACATCTTTTATTAATAAAAATTAATTAAATATCACAATTATACCCTTACTTTATTATAACGTATCTTATGGTTGAATATAAATATGCGTAGTATCTGCTCCTTTAATATCACGTTCTCAATCACACCCACAAATTCCGTTCATTGAACATAAATAACCGTGTATCTCTTTTTTCTCTCTAATTTGATTTTCTCATATTTTTTCTATTCATCCCTCCGCCCCTGTTTCTTCTATCCCCACCGGCGCCGCCCCAGCCCCCACTCGGCACCTCCCAGCCTCCACCCGACGCCGCCCCGCCCCCGTCCCTATTTCTTATCTCTTCATCGTCGCCGTGCGATATCGATGCGGGGTAAATTTTTTTTATATCTATGCGGTGTAGAAAAAGGTAATTTTTTTTGTCTTTTCAATCATCTTTCAATAGTTTTAGGATTTGTGGGGGCAATCCCTATTTGATAACGATATTGTGAAAAACGCTATTAATTCTTATAAATTAATATTTTTGTAATGGCTTTTTTTTATTCTCGTTTCTAATTCTGCTGTTTTTTCAAACAACTGCTGGCACAAAAAAAACTCTTTTTTTATGTTTAAACTTTTGTCAAACCGAATCGTAATTTCAAAATTCATCGGTTTTCAATTTGCATTCAGTTTGCTGTTACTGTCTTTACCTTAATAATTAGCGTGTGCCTTGCCCCATTCTCAGGGGAGGGATTGTGTAAAGTCAATTGATAGCTGATTAGCAATCTTCTTTATGAGACTGGCATTTGGAATTACGATTCTCACATTTTTTTTCCCTACAGCTTACATGAATTTGATATTTACTTTATTGTTGTCAGTTCGTCTGTGTTCCAATATGAAAATTTATGTTGTAGTTCATAAATCGTAATTTCAATTGTAAACAAGATTTTGATTTGTATTTCATTATGTGCATGTTTTTTTCTTAACGGCTGATTTTTGTTCTTTTAATTTTTGCATTGTTTTTGTTCTTAATAATTTTTTTGACGAAATTGCTAATAGGAGGAAGAAGATGATGGTCTTTTCAAATAGTGGTTTACGTTTCAAATAACGAGAAGAAAATGATTACACGGACTATGCTCTAGGGTTCATTGGAGAGAAGACGGTGTCCTTTATAGTGGTTTTATAGCTTCTTTTTCGCAGAATTTTTGATGTTTTCTTGTTAGAATTCATAGTGATTTTCGATGTTTATATAGTTGTGTATATAATGTGGTTTTCATGTTTATATAATTGTTTTATATCAAGTGGTTTTCATGTTTATATAGTTGTTTATACGGAGTAGTTTTCATAATGTAAGGTTTTGTCTTTGATAAATTTATAGTGGTTTTCAACAATTTTATAGTGGTTTTCAATAATTTTTGTACAGATTTTTATTTAACTTTATATACAGAGTGGTTTTTAAGTTGACATAGTTATTATAAAGAGTGGTTTTCAAGTTTACATAGTTGTTATACAGAGTATTTTTTCATGTTATATAGTTGTTATAGTGGTTTTCATGTTTATAGAGTGGTTTTCGTGTTTATATAGAGTAGTTTTTATTTAAAAAAACTGGAAAGAAAATATTAAAACCCATTTTTAAAAAACTTTGAAATAAAAAAAAAACATGAAAAAATGAAAATAAAAATAAAACCATTTTTTAAATTAAAATAAAAAACATGAAAAATATAAATAAGAAAAAAAAATAATTTAAAATAAACAATCGAAAAAAAATAATAATATAATTACAAAATTTTATTTTAAATGAAAATAAAGAAAACCATTAAACAAAATAAAAAAAGAAAAGGGAAAAAAAACTGAATTAACGTGATGAGGTGAATAATTTTAGGAGAAGATTTGGGTGTAGATTATGGGTGTAATTTTTTTTAAATTAAATAATTATACTAATTAATAGTTAGCGGGGGCATATATGGTTTTTCAAACCCATTGGATTTATCTCAAATATCATTTATTAAAAAAGGATTTATCAAGAATTAAATTCCGAATGAAGGGTGTTTGGCATATTGCCCCTTTATTAAAAGTTAAGACATAAGATTGTCACATGTCAAAAATTAATAGAATTCGATTTATATTAAATATTTGCTGATCCGCTCAAAATTTAATGTCTAGTTGGATTTGGTCACTAACTTGACTTCTCTTTCGGTCTTTAAATTAATCCATCAAAGTTCAATAATATTATTTCAATTGATGGGTAGAGAGTGTTGCAATTGGGCCAAAGGCCCAAAATGAATTCTTAATGAGTTTCGGTCTTGGCCCACTAATTGAGTTCTTTAAAATTTATCCAATACAATTATTCATTAAAGAATCACCAAATAATTTGCCCATATTTAAAATAAAATAAAATATAATAATTACTACATGTTCGTAGCGAAATCATTTTGTTACAAAATGTGGAGCTTGAATGGAATCAAACGGGTACAAACTGGAGAATATTTCACTGAATTTATCACCGCAAGGATGAACATGTAAGAAAATTCATAGTTCAGGGGAGTGGTTTTAATTATCCAAACATGAGGGACTTTTTTGTAATTTATCCACACAAAATAATGAAAAATATATATTAATCGGGTTTCACACTTCAGGACGCGCGCAAATGGCGCGTCGAACCCAAAGTGGTGCTGGACCAATTGATGATCTTCCACGAACCAAAATTATCATTCATTTCCCTTCCAATATAGGATGTGTTTGATAAAACTAAGCACTTAATGTTGAATGCTAACATTAATGCTGAATATATAGCTAAATGGTTAAGAATATTTAATGATGAACAAATAAGTTCGTTTGATAATTATATATCTGAATAATGTATGTAAGATACGATATTATCCCTAAGGATAAATTAGATATTAGTTGAATTAATAGTACTTTTTGTTTTAAAAAAATTCATAAAATATGTGGAGTTAAAGAATCCTACATTTCTTTGTTCTAAAATAATATAATTAAAATGAAGATTTTACAAACGCCAAAAACTAGACTATTGTAATATTACGGCCACAATATAATAGAATAAAAAATTGGTTAGTGGTACAACCCCAAGACCACAACAACCACCGTCACCGCCTCAATTTTGTCTGCTCACGAGAATTTTTTTTTTCATAATTATTTTTAATAATTGCAAACTCAATTTTTTGTAGGGATAAATGTGTCAAAAATCCGTTCAGAGAAGCTCTGACTCAAAAAGCGAGCGTTTTTTGACTGATTCGGTAAGTGGTAAATTGAATCATTAAAATATCTACACCAAACATACTTAAGGAGTTATGTGTGACAGATTCAGAATTTTATGCCTATTCAGAGCTCATTAAGAGCAATCAAACACACCCATAATTCTTTCTGCTTTGTCCGTGTCTTCACTTTCCCCCTTTTGGGTTTTTGACATTTGAAATTGTTGAAATCTTATTGTGTATTTGGGATTATTACAGTGAATCTTTCAATAAACAACTGAGGTTTAATGAGTCATGTATTTATGATTTTTTTTCTTGCTTTCTTTTTCAGTTAAGGGAAAGAGTTTTATGACTTTTGGGGTGAGCAAAAGTTGTGGCTGGAGTTGTATTGAAGAAAAGTAATCAGTTTGTTGTTTTTTTCACACACTCACACAGTGATGTGTCATCAGAAAGTTCTGTGATTTTCGATAATACAAAAATTAGTGTGCAATAGAATTCGGAAAAAGTTTATGGGGAGGAATTTATGAGCACTGATTTATTCTGATTTGAGGAACACATACAAGTTAGGTGTATCAAGATCGGCCTTTTAACTCTTGCTGACTATTCGGGTTTAATTTCGGAGTTTGTCGAGCGTTCGGAAGAAACATTAGGGGATTTTTTCTTGCGTGTATATTCAACTAAAGAGAGATGCAAAGAGTGCGAGTTTCGTCACAACAAGCTGCCGTGCACAAGCTTGGCGATTCACAAATGACCCTCTCACCAAAGTTTCGATTACCCGCAGCGCGTTCCACCATAACCGACCACGCACTAGACTTTGATAATTCTCTTACAGGAGAGCCCTTAATCCCAGGATTCCCCGATGATGTGGCACTACAATGCCTCCTCCGTGTACCGGTAGATCAACACACGTCATGCAAATCCGTATGCAAGCGTTGGTATTCATTATTCGGAAGCAAAGAGCACTTCTTCACTTTGAGAAAAGTGCTTGGTTTTCACGATTCATGGCTTTTCGTATTCGCGTACCACAAATGCACCGGAAAAATCGAGTGGAAAGAGCACTTATTGTTATATGTTTACTTCTATTGAGCTATCTAATCACATTTTTCATCCAACTAATGTTTATTGTAGAGATAAATAATATATAAAATATCATAAAAATCATAATAATGAAAATATTATTTTACTCAATATTTTCCTATTATCCATGCAAATATATTTATAATGATGTTATACACGGTGACAATATCATCTTAATTCTCTCACCCCCTACATTTTGATGTTTCTTATCATATCTTATATCTTCTATATAAAAAAGAAAGAAACGATATGACAAGTTAAGAAACTTTAGGGGCGTATTGGTAAAATAAAATTAATATATGTGTATATATAATTCCTTTTAATCTCCTATTTTGCAAAAAAAATTTATTATTACTTTAACACCAAATATCGGCTAGCACTAGTGGTGGATCCACTATGGTTCTAGGGTGTGCAACTGCACACCCTTGATTTAAAAAAAAAAATATTCCTTATATATTTATGGTTTATATTTGTTTCGATGTGTTCCTTTTGTATAATGTTGTTCTAGCGTGAATGGTAAAGCATTATAGTCAATATTTGGGAGGTACACTGTTCAAAACTCATATTGTGCATTTTTACATGTTTTTTTTTTAATATTTATAACTTTTTTAAATATTTAAGGCACTAGATTTTAAATATACCTTTAAATTCTTATTTTTTATATATATTTATGGTACCACTATTTAAATACACATTTTGCTACTAGAAACTATAATTAATTTACAGTTTTTTGAACATTTTCACCAAGTTTATGTCCAAATATTTTCTAAATTATACTAAAATTTATAAATGATCTTTTTATATTTGAAGTTTTACATATTTGTATTATTTTATGTGTATATTATTTATTAAAAAAAAATCAGGGGCGCTGCCCCGAACCCCCGTCTCGCACCCCCTTGGCGAAAAACCTGGATTCGCCACTAGCTAGCACAATCACAAATCACCACGTTTAGATTTTTGTGGTACATATAATATAATTTAGGAGTGCAAAATGTATTTAAGCCGTTAAAAAAAAAATTTGGAATTTGCTAGGGGTGTTCTGTTGAGGCCATGTACGACTAAACAAGATGCGGACAAATTAATTACCAAAAAAATAAATAAATAAATAGCGTACGTGCTTTTATTTATTATGGGCCGGAAATGTGCAATAAAAGATGGGCCATGCAGGCCTACTAATATTAATATTTTAAAAATATAATTTCTTTATTTTTTGTATTAATTTTAAAACTTTTTTGAAGAGTTGTTGCGTGTTAAATGCAAGCGTGAATAAGAAGGGGACTAAACTAGAAAAAAAGAAAAGTTAGAGGTCTGACATGTAATAACGGTGGAGAAAAACACGTATATAAAAAAAAAATCTGAAAGGGGTTTCAGTTTCACAGTAATAGGTTGGGGAAAAAGATAAGCTATGGAGGATAAGGTGGCGAGGTTGTTAGCAGAAGCGAAACCTAAGCTGGAGAGGAAATACAGTGTTCTAATTTCTCCCCGCGCTTTTGATCTCGCTGTTCACGGCGTTAGAACATTCAAATCCAAGTTGAGTTCCGGTTTGTTTTTCTCTTTCTCTTCCCATCAGTGATTTATTTTCAAGTGTTTGGCTGAGTGATTAGGCATGTTTGTTTTTTTTGGACGACCTAAAAATTGCTAATTAGGGTTTTTATTTCTCTCGAGACGAACAACAAAATCGAAGACAAATATAACCCTAGAAATTTTGATCATATTTCTCTCCTGTTGGTTCTTATTATTTTGTTTTCCCCCTCTCATCGTGATTTATTTTCAACCGCTTAGTGATTAGGCATTTTTTGGAAGAGTATTGGACCTGAAACAAGGAACCTGTAATTTTGATATAGAATTGTTTTATTAATAATATAATTTTGATATCACCGCACAGCCCCAAAAAAAGGTTTCGAAATCTTGGATGAGGCATGCAAGCTGGTTAGCAAAAACTTTAGAAATTGCGCCCACGAGTTGGCCTTCAATGACAAGGCATACGAGCTGCGCCGTGCGGTTGTCGAACTCGTTGAATTATATAGGAACTACCACCCAGATAGCAAATATTGGGTGAATAGGTTGTTGCGTGAGCGTGATTCTGCATCGTTCTACCTGAACGAGTTCTTAGACAGATGGGACTTCGAATTTGATCCATTGTCCGACCAAACTATCTATGACAAGATTAGATCACTCCAGGCAAATCTGGACTGTCCTATGCTGAACAAGACCACCTTGGAGGAAGCTGTTCTGTTTCTTGATGTTGTACAAGATAAATTAATTTCTCGATTCCGGTTTCTCTTGACTGTCAAGGATTATCATGTTGCTGAGGTTTGTCACTATACATTTTAAAACTACTTTACAGCTGCGTATTGCCTGTTTTCATTTCTGTTAATATAAGATTCTTTAGAGCAGGTATACTTTTTTTCCTTTTCATGGGATGCAATGGCAGCATATATACATCTTTATTGTCTACCTTGCTAACATTTTAAGCATTGTTAGGTGCTGAGCAAGCTCAATGATGTCCCACTCACTCAGATTGTTCCATCTTTTAAGCATCGCTACAAGAAAAAGGCGATTTATATGACAAATCGTAGGGTGGTGAATCAGATGCCCGTGATTAATGAAATTTTTGGAACTCTGGTATCCGAGAGAAGTACTAGTACATGCCCTAGGGGTTCGTTTCTTCTTTTGGGCCCGTCTGGAGTTGGTAAAACAGAGATTGCAAAAGCTGTTGCACAACATTGGTATTGTGATGCAAGCAGACTTGTAGAGATAGATATGGCAGAGTATGCAGAGCCTTTGGTTGAATCAGCAGCTTTTGATCTATCGGAGTGGTAGTGTGTGGATTCTTTAAACTCTTTTGATTCGTATTATTTAACCCCTTTTTGTATCTCTCATGTTTTTGGACCTTTTCGTTCAGGTCAAGGAGTATACGTGGTGATTTTTTGAATAAACTGACTGAGGTTGTGACAAAGCGTCCTTATTCGGTTATTCTTCTGGACAAAATTGACAAGGCTTCCTCCATTGTCACAAGGGTTCTCATTGAGATTTTGAGTTACGGAAAAGCAGGTGATATTAAAGAGAGGAACGCTGTTGACTTGTCGAAGTCTATTATTTTCATGACTTCAAGTGTGGGATCCGATCAACTTGAATTGAGTTGCACAGGCTCTAATTTTATCGATCTTTTGAATCGGTACAGACAAAATTCCCTAGAACTACGTAAAGTCCATGAGTGTCCTCTAAAAGACAGTGGTCCTGAAAGAGTTGTCATTGAGGTACATGTTTTTTTTTTCATTGCTTCACAAGATTGATGATTGGTGTATTTAACTATTTTTTAAATGGAATTTGTAGGCGAGAAAAATCTTGGGTGCTGATCTGTTAGATTCCCTTGATAAAGTTCTTGTCGTTAAGAGGTTCTGCAATGGGCAGGCTGTTGCGAGGCTGCTTCTTAGGGAAACTGTTAGAGACGTTTATGGAGAAAGATTAGTTGTGCATGCTTCTACTGAAGCAATAGATGTCTTATTTCTCAAGGGACCGACACAGCGGGTAAGTAGTTATCTTATTTATAAACTGGCTGTAACATGGGGAAGAGTTAATGGGAAGAGGTAAATAATAACAAAAAAGTGGGAATCATAAACGATAAAAGAATTTTGAAAGTGATCACCAAACATACCTACTGCTCAAGCTACAAAACCGTATCACTGAAACTCCAAAACTGATATCCGTCATTCATAATGAATAATAATGAACTCCAAATATACTGTTCAAATTCAACAATTTTTTTATTAATTTTGTCCACAAATCAATCTCCGACCGTCTCTTTGATGAGAACTGCTCCTCTGTAAGGCCAAAAATAGTTTCGAACTCTCCCCTAATAATCCACCTCATATTTAATATTAATGACAAACAAACACACTCAGACCGATCAAACCAGAAATGAACAGCCGATCTTGGCACAAATTCTAAACAGCTGCGCCTATTTTTTTGAAATTTTTATTCTTTCATCTTCTGATGGATTTCTGATGAGACGAAAAAGCTGTCGGGCTAAGAATAATAATTGGACGAAAATAGAGGAAACAACCACAAAAGACAACCTTAAACATCGTGCCATGATATAGGTCAAAAGGCTCTTATTTTTTTTATGTAAGATAAGAAGACTAATTTATCGAGTTCCTAACTAGTTATTTATGCTGAAGCTTCTTTAAAAAATTATCCAACTAGTCTGTACTGATATATAGTATAATTAATTGGATCCATCATAGTTTAGATTTCTTCATCTATAATGCCCCCTTGTAGTAATCTTCCTTGTTATAGCAATTTATGTTGGGAAAGCCGGAAATAATTTTACCATGCCGCACGATCTTGATTGCATAAAATCCCATCAGTTGCCATTTTCTCATCTTAAGTTTTTTTTTTTTTTTTTTTTTCTATTTAGATACTCTTCTTGTCTTTGATTGTTTTCTTGTCATATTTCTTGGTAGCTTGAAGCTGGAAAGGCTTTCCGAGAAGCATTGCTTGAGCATGTCATTCCACAGTTATCATCCACAGAAGGTTTTAATTGTGGTTTTGTATGTGTTGATACACTTGTTGGAACACATGAATTGTCGTTTAGATTTCAAACACAAGTACAAAATGTGGGTGATTGGTATTTCAAGCTAAACGATGGAATATTTGATAATTTTATGTCTGAGTCGAAAAAAAAGGTGGAAGCAGTGTGTAGGATATTTGACTTACGGAGTGAATGCTTAGATTTGTTTCAATCGGGCCAAAGTTCATCTGAGCTGAAGAAGTTATTATTAGATGCCTGCAATGACCTGTCAACTATTTTCCGGTATCAGTTTCATGACTCACACATGCTAATAAGATATGTATCTAAAGAGGTATATATTTATTTTATTGCTTATATTCCATCACTCTTTTTCCTTGTCAGCCTGAGAGTTGATTTCCTATATCTTATGTTATATATGCTGTGTATACGATGACCAAACACCTAGGTTGCATCATGCAATGGTAATCTTCCTATGGATGATAAGAAGAAGACGCTCAAGATGCATTGCACAGAATTGGAAAGGTATGATACGGGTATTGGTAAAGCAACTAGAACTATATTGGATGCTCTATTGAAGGTGTGTGATGGTGATTCATTGGAACCAACTGGAATGATATTGGATTCATCGAGTGATTATGATCCAGTGGAAGGGTCAAATTTGCCAGCGAAACATTACTTCTTTGTAGGTCTGAACCATGTTGCCAAAGCAGGGCTGATTAATTCTCTTAACGAGTTTTTGGGGGAATCGTTTTTCGTTTACGTCAAATTAGACAACAACAGCAGAGGTGAGGAAGTGAAGGAGTTTCTTGTCGATCAAGTAAGGCTGAGGCCATGTTTGGTCCTTATGCTCGATGGGGTTGAATATGCTGACGATGCTCTTTATAAGAGCCTGCTCGAGATTCTTGACAAGGGTACTGTGGATGACAATGAGGGGTTCGGTGTTGAATTCGGGAGAATTATTCTTATCCTTACATCAGATGTTGAAAATAAACGTAGAATTGCTGGTTCTGCAATGTTTAATCATCAACGAGATATTATATCTAATATTCTGACGAATCAAAACCAGGTATTTTGGTTAATCACATAATTTATTTAGTTTTTCTATGACGACGTTAATCACTTAAAATAAAATCTGTTCTGGCAGAATGTGAAAAGATTCAGGACTGAGTTGCTTTACCGAGTTGAAGGGATAATGTTCTTTGATCCTCTATCTGGAGATGGAGGAATTCCTTCTCTGCGAAAACGAGGTGGCAGAGTCAAACCACCCTTTATTGAGTTGACTTTATCTAGTTTTCTCCGTCTTATGTTTGAAGGATGATTTGATGCAACTTGTGTTTAGCATCCAGTTTATTTATTTCCATCTTCTTTATCAAACAAAGTTCTGAATTAGGTCGAATTGTTGAATTGTTGAATTGTCCGTTAATCTTGTCAGTTGAATAGTTTAAAATTTCCATCCCTGATTCAGTTCATCCTAGATTATTACCAAAAAAACATAAACAAACAAAAAAACCAAAATATATTCTACTTTTGCACGTACTTTCGTTGAAAAAATTCACCACAACGAAACATATTTTTTTTTCTACACCTACATAAAACTAAAATACCCCTTCATCCAAACATATTCTCATTTTCTACACAAAAAAACCAGTAAACAACTTTTTCCATTAGAAATTTTGAAAACTAAAGGGGATGTTTGGTTATGTTTCCAATGGGAATTTCTAGTTTTCAAAATTTCTGATGGAAAAAGTAGTTTATTGGTTTTTGTGTAGAAAATGGGAATATGTTTGGATGAAGGGGCATTTTTAGTTTTATGTAGGTGTAGAAATGAGAATATGTTTGGTTGTGGTGAATTTTCTCTACGAAAGTACGTGAAAAAGTAGAATATAATGATTGAGGATGATGATAGTGATGATGATTATTATTATTATTATGATTTTTTTTTATTATTATGATTATTATTGTTTATATTCTTATATTATTATAAGTATTATTATTTTATTATTTATTAGTATTATTATTACTATTACCATTATTATTATTACTACTTCTACAATGAATATTATTTTTAATAACAATATTATTATGATTATTATTATTATTATTAATAATTTTTATTATTATTATTATTATTATTATTATTATTATTATTATTATTATTATTATTATTATTATTATTATTATTATTATTATTATTATTATTGTTGTTGTTGTTGTTGATGTTGTTGTTGTTGTTGTTGTTATTATTTTTTTTATGGGTGAGCATTTGGACCGGACCACCCGTTAATAAGGCATAATCGAATTCCATCCACGCATTGACACGTGTCTATGTTTCCTTAGAATTGGAGAATTGTACTCCCACTCTAAACTAATCGGCTGAAGGTTAAATGGCTGAAGGTTAATTTAATTTGGTCATTGAAATTCTTTTATTTATATTTTTTTTGTATTTATCTTTGTGCATCTTTTTATTTTATTTTTATTTTTCTCCTTTTATTTTATTTTTCTCATTTTCTTAGTTTACATGCTATTTTTTTACCATATAATATTAATTAAAAAGAATATCACAATTAAAGTTCTACCACTAAATCAACTCGGAACTAACAAAAACCCGAAAACCGAAACCTGAAAACCCGAAAACCGAAACCGAAACCAAAAAACCCAAAAAAACCCAAAACCCGAAAATCGAAACCCGAAAACCCAAAACCCCGAAAAACCCGAAACCCCAAAACCTAAAACCGAAACCCAAAAACCCCAAAACCCGAAAATTGAAACCCGAAAACCCAAAACCCCGAAAAACCCGAAACCCAAAACCCCGAAAAACCCGAAACCCAAAAAAACCCAAAACCCGAAAATCGAAACCCGAAAACCCAAAACCCCGAAAAACCCGAAACCCAAAACCCCGAAAAACCCGAAACCCCAAAACCCGAAACTCCGAAAAACCCAAAACCCCGAAAAACCCGAAAACCCGTCTGTTGAACATAAGGTTTTATATTATTATTATTATTATTATTATTATTATTATTATTATTATTATTTCGTTAGTTGTTAACCCTTTTTTGCCACGTGTCAAGCTAAGCAACTTTGAATATATAGTTTTTCTTCTTGAATCAGTACACGCAATATTGTATATTACTATTATATATGAATTATCTAAATTAATATAAGTAGTTAATACCACGTGTCACATGTTGAGTGGACATCCGATTAAGATCAATTAACGGATGGTCCGTTTTGAATTTATTCTCTTTTTTTATTATTAGAAGAAGAAGAAGAAAGAGAAATTATGAGGAGAGAGAGTGTAGATATTAATGAGGAGAGAGAAATTTGAGGAGAGAGAGTGTAAATATTAATGAGTGATGAATAGAAGGAGAGAGAAATGAGTTGGTGGAATAAAATATATAGGTTAGTTAGTAGGTTTTAGTAGGTTTGAAAATTGAAAAAAATATGAATAGTGAATTTCCAATAGAAATTTGAGAATGGAAAATGGGATTTTCGGGATAAATTGTCAAACAAACATAATCTCGGTTTTATGAATAGTATAAAACTGGAAATCCATTTTGGAAATAGAAACAAACATCCCCAAAAATTCTCATTGGAAACATAACCAAACATCCCCTATATTCTGCTAAATGCTACACATGATCAATACCAATTAGTTTTTCAATCGTGATTTAAAATAACAAAGCAAATATATTTTATTGTTTTCGTCTATGGTAATACATAATTCGACAAAATTTCTATAGTGTAGCATAAAATAAATAAACAGTATAAAACTAAAACATCTATATTGAATACTATACGATTAATATCATTTTCATAGAAAATAATGAAATACACTTCTAAATGAGTATCTCTTTTCACTTTTCACAAGAATTAAAAATCTCAATAAATATGACCCCCTTTTTTTTTGGGTAAGATCAGTAAATAATACTTGATTTTAAGAAAAATACATAAAAATGACTAAAGTAATATTTATTATTTAATCATTTATAATAAATAATTAATATTTAGAGTTTAATTAATAATATTAAAACATGGAAAATGCAGAGAGAGTATATATTATTATTAATCGCTTTCACACTTGTCATAAAATTGTAAGAAAACGCTTTAGGACGCGCTCATTTGGCGCGTGAGACTTGTGAATCCAAAGTGGTGTTTTGCCGCATAGGCTGGAGTCTGGACCAATTGATGATCTTCCACGAACCAAAAATTATCATTCTTTCCCTTCCAATATAATCAAGCATGTTAAAGCCATACATTTTTTCCAGCTAATTAATAAATACCTAATTAATTAATTAATAAATAATTAATTCTCCGGCGAATCATTTGTTTGCGTAAAATCTGCGAGGAGTCCTTGTTTCAGTCAAAACTGTTCGTCATTCAATCGGTGAGTTGAATTTGTTTTTTCCTTTTCAATTTTTGTTCTTTCACTTTGCCCTAAAAATAGAAAATTACTTTCTGCTTTGTCCGTGTCTTCACTTTCCCCCTTTTGGGTTTTTGACATTTGAAATTGTTGAAATCTTTCAGCTTTTCGGCCGTGTGTTTACTTCAATTTTTCTACTATGCTGGGGTTTAATTTTTTTTAATTTATTTTTAGCTTATTGTGTATTTGGGATTATTACAGTGAATCTTCAATAAACAACTGAGGTTTAATGAGTCATGTGTTTTATGATTTTTCTTGCTTTCTTTTTCAGTTAAGGGAAAGAGTTTTATGACTTTTGGGGTGAGCAAAAGTTGTGGCTGGAGTTGTATTGAACAAAAGTAATCAGTTTCTTGTTTTTGTCACACACTCACACAGTGATGTGTCATTAGAAAGTGCTGTGATTTTCGATAATACAAAAAATAAGTGTGCAAATTGCAATAGAATTCGGAAAATTTTATGGGGAGGAATTTATGAGCACTGATTTGCTCTGATTTGAGGAACACATACAAGTTAGGTGTATCAAGATCGGCCTTTTAACTCTCGCTGACTATTCGGATATAATTTCGGAGTTTGTCGAGCGTTCGGAAGAAACATTAGGGGATTCTTTCGTACGTTAAGCTCCGTATATTCAACTAAAGAGAGATGCAAAGAGTGCGAGTTTCGTCACAACAAGCTCCAGTGCTCAAGCTTGGCGATTCCCAAATGACCCTCTCACCAAAGTTTCGATTACCCGCAGCGCGTTCCACCATAACCGACCACGCACTAGACTTTGATAATTCTCTTACAGGAGAGCCCTTGATTCCAGGATTCCCCGATGATGTGGCACTACAATGCCTCCTCCGTGTACCGGTAGATCAACACACGTCATGCAAATCCGTATGCAAGCGTTGGTATTCATTATTCGGAAGCAAAGAGCGCTTCTTCACTTTGAGAAAAGTGCTTGGTTTTCACGATCCATGGCTTTTCGTATTCGCGTACCACAAATGCACCGGAAAAATCGAGTGGAAGGTTCTAGATCTTACTCACTTATCCTGGCACACAATTCCGGCTATGCCTTGTAAGGATAAAGTTTGTCCTCAAGGTTTTAGGTGTGTTTCGATCCCACACGAGGGGGCCCTTTTCGTATGCGGGGGAGTGGTTTCCGATGTGGATTGCCCACTTAATTTGGTACTAAAATACGAGGCTCGTAAAAATCGTTGGACTGTGATGAAGAAGATGGTCACAGCGCGGTCGTTTTTTGCGAGCGGGGTTATAAACGGAATGATATATGTTGCGGGTGGGAACAGCACGGACTTATACGAGCTCGATTCTTGCGAGATGATGGATCCAAAAAACGGTTCATGGAGCCCCGTTTCGAATATGAGAACACACATGGCGTCGTACGATTCGGCGGTTCTTGATGGGAAGTTTCTTGTGACAGAAGGGTGGTTTTGGCCGTTTTATGTTGTGCCTAGGGGTCAAATTTATGACCCGATGACCGATAATTGGGAGAATATGCCAGCTGGACTTAGGGAAGGGTGGACGGGATCTAGTGTGGTGATCCACGGGAATCTTTTTGTGGTGACGGAGCATGAGAGGACGAAATTGAAGGTTTATGACTCGGGGAATGATTGCTGGGAGGTTGTTGAAGGGCCGCCTTTGCCGGAGAATATATGTAAGCCCTTTCGGGTGAGTTGTTGGGAGAGTAGGGTTTATGTTGTGGGGAGGAATTTACATGTGGCTGTTGGGTATGTTGTGGAGAATTACGAGATTGCCACCGGTGGAAATGGGAAGAAGGGGGGTAGGTTTTGTGTGAGGTGGGAAACGGTGGATGCTCCTGGGAGCTTGTTCGATTTGACGCCTTCGAGCGCCCAGGTTCTGTTTGCTTAGAAATATATATATATATATGTTTGGTTTGTGTTTTTCTTTTTTCTTTTTTTTTCGTTTGTGGTATGTGTTTGTGTTGGTGTTGGTGATAAATTAAGTCGTACGAGAAAGTACTGTAATGTTAGAGAGATTGTATGTGTGAGATGGCTGTTGTATAAATATATAAAGATATATTTATATATCTAAAGTTTTTCTTGAATTTGTATGTGTGTATTTCGCGTTCGGTTTGTATGTTAGATGTAAATATTGGTATTGATCGTTTCTTCTCGTTATGCGTTTCGAATGAGATTGTCTGGAAATGTATTTCCTGCACTAAACAAACTTTCCAATTTTTGGTTGCTGTTCTTCGGGTGAAGATGGCTGTGCACTCGGATATTCTTGTTATTTGTGCCTTTGCTTTTCCTACTAGTTGTGACTTGTGATTTAATAGTTGAGAATTTTCATGATTTTCCTGCACAATTTTCTCATTGTATGACAGTATGAGACATATTTTAAAACGAAAATATGACAGCAGAAACATAAAACAGTTGCTAATCGAATAAAAATAACTAAATATTACTTATACTCGTGATATAAAAACACAGTAATTAAAAAAGGATAAAAAAAAAAAAAAAAGACTTGGTTTCTCCATGTACTCGGACAGAGACGGAATTCGAGAGCATATCTGAGGAAATATACTTTACAGTTATAACTAAACATCACAATAAAAAAAGGAAAAAAAGAAGTTTCTATACATAATTTCGATTTATCATGGGATTTTCATCAACTTCCAGCATCTCGGCAAACATTTGCATTTGGATTTGCATTTCCATTGGAACGAGGAAAAACTCTAGAACTTGTGATCGACATCACTCTTCAAGCAAGATAGTTGTACACTTGTGGGTTGTTTTTGTCACGCTCAAGGTACTCTCTGTCTATGAGGCTCTCGATTCTTTTCTTCAAATCAGCTGGTTTTATTGGAAACTTGAGCTGTATAATCATCAATCAGCACATCATTTATATGCATTTGAAGCAGAAGAAAAACTGAGAGATGTGAATATTCTTGTTTACCTGCTGAAAGAGTTCAGTTATCAATAGAGTGTGACTCAGCATTTTCCTTGTTTTCATTATACGAACAATGGCAGCATCAACCTGTGTATGGAAAGTGCAGCAAAAAATAGATTTAGTTTATATTTGAGAGAGGACAATTTACACTGTATCAGTCATATCACATTCAAATGTGTTGGGAAAAGGATATTTTAGAAGAATTTGAAAATTAAAGCAATATATATTTGTATTCCAAAGAGAAACTTTTGAATTTTTTTTTCTCGAGATTTTGAAGATCGATTTTGAGAAGCTGTACAAACACAACTTTACCTGGTATTGACGGTCTTGGAACACCCTTTCTGTAGTGCTGGTATTCTCCTCAATTGTTTCCTTCATCTGAATGGCATTGACCTGCTCATGATAAATATATATAGGTCAGCCTATTAGTACCATGTTAATCCAGTAAGCCAATGACTACCCAATTGAGAAACGAAATTCATCTATGTAAAACTCTCGCATTTCAAATTTCAAAAAAACAATTCACCTACCTTTATACGATATAGAGGAGCAGCAAATTGATCGTTGAAGACAAAGGTATCATCATCTTCCACGTCTCTGCCTTTAGGCATCTGCAAGGCCGAATTTTTTATTATTACTCATCAAATGAGAGAAAATAATTTTTTTGTGTCAGCCAATGAAATTAAGGGAAATGATTTCTCCAGAAATGAATACTCACTTTCTGAAGAACGCGGAATTTTCCACATGCAAGGGACTGCAAAGTTCTACGAAGCTCTTTATCCTCAATACCAGTAGATTCCTTTATATCTTGAAAGCTGAGCTTTTGTGCATCATTGAACAGCATCAACACAACAGTCTGGGAAATAAGACAGCAGATGCAATAACACGATGAAGTTAGATTGTAATGCCAATGAATAAATATGAACGAGGAGAAAAAGTTATGAGCCAACCTGAAATAGAGAAACTGCTAGCTCCTTTCTTCCTTTCGGAAATTCTGCTTTTAGGACACAGTGACCCAATGAATTTTGCCACATTAATCGCCTCCCACTGTACTTGCTTAAATAGAACTCCTTAAAAATATCCTGAAGAATTTTTTATTGCAAAAAAAAAAAAAAAGGTGTAAGTTTACAGAACATTATGCTTTGAATCAAACTAACTGCATACATATCCACTCCTTCAAACCTGATACACGTTGAGTTCATGAGGCAGCCGAACATCCATGGGAGGATAGGTCGGCCAATACCTGCAATCAGCAAAACCATACATGTGCTTGGTACTCAGAAGACTTGTAACAGAGTTAAAATTTGTGCAAGATTAAGAGAAATACAGAAGCAGTGAATTACAGCAACTTACCCAGTTGTTAAGACATGAACACTCATCTCGATTCCAGATGGCAGTTTCGTTCGAGCTTGGGATGATTGCTTGAATGATTCATTAATCTCTTTTGACAATTCAATGTCCTGAATTAATGATTTTCAATGTTATTAAGACATTGATTTAGTCTTGGTTGATAAAATAGAATAGAAAGTTAAACGGACTACTACAGAACAGTTTGATGGGTATCTTTGGTATCTCGGTTTTCTTTTTTTTTGCGCTTTCTAATATATGTCTAAAGTAGACTTAGCAGGCTAGGGAAAGGAGTAACTAAGATTCAGCAAAAGTCCCCTACGTAGCATTTTGGAAAACCATGTTGAAGTTTTTAAAAAGGGAACTAGTTGCTCCAATTTGTCCAATCTCATTTTCTAAAAACTCTAATTCAGCACAAGTGCTGTAAGAGATGATACTCATTCAGTTTCATGGAAGGTTGAGAAACATGTCACTTGGTTTCTCTGAAAACTTCACCATAAAAATTCCAAGTAAAGCGCATCAGGCTTTAACGCCAAAATAAACACGAACCTTGAACATTCCTTCAAGTTTGTTGGTAAATTGACTGCCGCACTCTGTTTTCAACTGCAATAAGATATTCCATTTTTTTCATTTTGCGTATATATTAAAAATTTCGGTGGCGATTGAAGAAATATCAGAAAAATAAGAAGTTTTACCTTAGAAATCATTGATTTCTCTGCATCAATAGATGCACTTTTACCGAGCAAGAGCCTTTTAGCAAGATCTTTCTTATAGAATGCTTCAAATACATCCTTACCCTGCATGACGAGTGACACAGAAATTATAAGTACTTCAAAATTTGTATGGCAATATAAATATATACCAACACTATGTCTACAGAGATGAAAGCTTAGTAGCATCCATTTACCTGTATAAATCTGAACAAGACCAAAACTTTGTCTAGTGTGCCCTCCAATTCCTCCTCTGAGGTTCCCTTATTTCCGGCACGAAGTTTCTCATCAACAAACTTGGCAATTAACTCAGCAGGTCGGTTCTGAAAAAAATTATAATACTACATGAATATTGTGTAACTGGTTACAGATAAATATCAGTTAATGCCGAATTCAGATGCTAATATTGATTAGCTATGATAGTTCAGTCCGATCCAGAAGCACCAAGAACAATTTTATGATTTTCTATGATTCCAACCTCAGTAAGACTCACACCTCTCACACTGCTATTGGACTTTCAATTTATTTCATGATTCAAGATGAAAATTAACAAATCCAAGCAATGACTACGACTAACTAATAATATAGTCGCTATTACTTCATAGATGTGATGTCACAAGTCAACTTGTAACCAATATACACAGCAAACATGAAACTTCTATATTTTCGGATGGTATAGTTTAGGATGTTTTTATGCTGGAAGTAGAGTAGGAAATCATACTAATGACAAAATTATAGTACCTGGCGAATATTAATGAGATGCTCAAACGCATCCTTGATGGTATTGCTAAATGAATCATTTTTATAAAAGCTTTCTTCCCATATTCTATCAAGATTTGCCTTGAAATCCAATAAGCTAGACACCATATCTTTGTCCTTTTCTTCATCCATGACAATACTCTGGCCAGTTTTTCGTATGTATTGATTAAGGGACTGCCTCAATGATTCAAGGGCATTGACTCTGGAGAAGAGCAAATACATTCTCTGAAGGTCGTCAATACGCTTACCGTCCATTAACATCATAAAACCCTGCACAAGTAGATCGGAAATATTAAAGCATACATATGCAAGTCCAATAACTACATATAGATCTAATTTTTTATCTGGAAATAGCCACCTTATCCAGAATAGCAGATATATGACGCTCAAGAAGTTGCCTTTCTGCAGTTGCTACTAGTGGCTTTCTTGTACTTGCATCGATGTAGAGTAAGCATCTTTCATTTTCTTCTTGCAACCTTATCTGGAAAATCATATAACTGAATCTTGTGAAGAAGTGGAACAACAATAAATGTAAACATCCAAGATCTAATGACGGAAATCTGAATAAAGAGCAGAAGATAAATGCAGCATGAATTTGTACCTCTACATGCTTTAAATAATCTGGAACATCTGCCTGCTGCATATATTTGACACCTTCAGCTGCATAAAATTCAGATGTACGTTCGAGGAATGGCTTCTCAAAGCTTTCAGGGTAAATTCCCAATGCAGTGAACATCTTGAGAAGATGATTAAGGAGCGTCCTATCAACTGATTCCCCTAGTCTACATGAGCAAACAAAAATAATAATAATATTAGAACATACATGTAAAATCCTACGTTTTGAAAACCGGGCTTGTTCACATTCCAAATAGCATTTTTAAAATGCAGTCACTAATAAAATCAGATGAGATTCTTTAATACAGACAAATGTCTAATAACTATAGAAATATAATAGATCATGTATGTAAGAAAATTTTAAGTATAGATAGATTGTGGATTACCTCTCGCTCTCAATCATTTTTAGAAGACCAAATACAGTTTTGTGCTCCACTTCTGCAGCTAGAGCAAGATGTTTGTGGAAAAGCTGCAAGCCCATGTCCCACAATGAACGTACATTGGGAGTTTGCTTCACGTATGTTCTATCAAGAAATAATGCTATACCCCGGATCATTAACATCTGGTCGCAAAAATCCTGCCAACAGTTCTCTACAAGTGATAAGAAAACCACCAGATCTTCACTTTGGCCAACCAAAGATTGTAGAGCGGCAGATATGTGGAATTCACACTCTTTTTCAATTCTTTGATAGAGATTTCCACCCAACTTGTGCAGGCAAAGGTTATTGACAGCCTTAATATCACACGATGGTCAATCAGCATTTATGAGAAAGTGCATAACGGAAGAAAAAAGGAAAGCAACTACACTTACCTGATAGAGCTTCTCCAAATCACATGGATTAGGCTGCTTCAAAAATATAGTACTGATAGCAGACTTGAGTATTTCCCATGTAGTTTCCTCAAAGTTACTCGGAAGAGTCGGTTTGGCTTCAGACAAGAATCACAAAATTAACAGTTAAGAATATTTCCTTGAAGTAATAGACAAAATGTTTATCCACAATACTTCAGAATCTATTGTTATGAGAGAAACCAAAAATTAAAAATCAAAGTGAATAGTGACCTTCAGAGCAACTCTAATCGTAAAGTTTAAAGCAGTTAAGTGTAAGTGTTGAGATATGAGAAACATGTACACAACAAGAAACCAAAGAACAAACTCCAATACTTGTTGCTTATTATTATGTTGGAATTATTTGTCAGAATTAGCCCCTTGAAGAAAACTATAAAGATTGAACCACCGAAAAGTTTTGGCCCAATGTTCATCTACAATAAGAAGCCACACTAGGTTTTTGCTAAAGTCGTACATTAAAAAATGTAACACCTGGCAAAAGAAGTTTTAAGACTAAATAGACAATTTAAGTAATTAACCCAAAACATCTAAAAATCCAGTGTTAAAACGCATGAATCAGCTGGAACAATTTAACTCATGATTAATTATCAGCTTAAAAGATTTCTAATTCATACAATTGGAAGTGACAGAAACACTTCTTAAAAGCTGAGAAAATACCAGATCTTCACATATTACCCCCAAAAGAAATAGAACTACATTAAACATAAAAAAATTCTAATGATTTACAGAATCCACGAACAAAATTCCCATACCAAACGAGCCAATCAAAGACATGAAAACCCTAACAATTTCACCTCAACTGGAGAAGCACAAAAAGTAAAAATCGGATTGAGAAGGTCACGAATCTTTTCCCAGAAGTGAGTACACATAAAACCACTAACAAAAATCGCACAATCAGAAAATTCCCAATGCAAAAATACCAACCTCTAAAGAGCTTAATTACGAGTTTTTTCGTGGGTTGAGGCGGCGTGGCCTTCTTCCGGGACAAATTAGAGGTGATTCCTCCGCAGGAAGTAGCACCGACGCGTCCGAAAGCGCTGGACGGTGAGGAGGCATCCAATACGGCATCATTCGGATCGTCTTCAATCATCGGAGAGAGAGCGGGGGTTTCAGCGAAGTGCACATGAGGAGTGGCCTGCTGCTGCTGCCCGTTCATATTCCCGTCCGCCGAGCACGAGACGCCCTGCGACTTGGCCTTTTTCAATGCCGGAAAAATTGGGGATGCGGCGGCGGCGATAGGTGTGTTGGCGTTGGGGTTAGAGGAGGAGGAGCGTTTATTGGGGTTGGTGGAGCTGGAGTTTGTGCGTTGAGACATAGAAGAGTGGTGAAATCTCAAGGGGAGCTCCTCATTACAGGAGAGAAATATAGAGAGAGAATTAACAGAGTAACGCTCCGAGATGAGGAGAGGAGAGGAGAAATGGGAGAAATTCCCCTTTGCAGTAATAAATTGCTAACAGAGACTTCGATTTGATTTTGATTTTATTTTTTTATTTTTTATTTCTGAGGGTTTGGGCCTTGTATATGGGCTTAGGTCATCTTGGTTCTTCGAGCCCATAATTCTAGAACTTTATAGATGTTTTTATATATAATATTGGAAAAGGATATACAATATTGTACTAGTGAAATGAAATCATATAAAGGTGTTGGAAAAGGAAATTTAATATAAAAATATGAAAATAAATTAATATTTGCTTGTCTTTTAAGATCATTTTTTTATTATTTTTTTATTTTTTTTCAAGTTGAAAAATATGAAGACGTTGCCAAACACTGATTGATTTACAATTTGGATTAGAGGGTTTATTTCTCTACCTTCTTTATGTATTATTATTTTAGAATATATATATAGGTCTCTCTTGAAAATAAAAATTGAGTCTTGATGACATTAATTAGTATAAATATGGTTTTTTTTAATCCGGCAGGCATCGGACGAGGAGATGGTGCCATTAGTGGAGGAGGGGAGGATGGTGGTGGTGGTGGTGGTGGTGGTGGAGGAGAAGAGGAAATTGAGAAGTTTTCCGATTTGTTTACTGTGTGTACTTGTTGTGGCGGTAGCGGTGGCGGTGGCGAAAGTAGAAGCTATTGTTTGACACCTCCTTGTTAAGAGAGGGATAGATGGCAGCGGGAGGTAACGTATGAGAAGTGGCGATGATTATCGAGGTAACGTATGAGAAGTGGCGATGATTATCGAGGTAAGGTATGAGAAGTGGCGATGAATTGTTATATACATTTCAAAAATATATAAATGGATGAGAGACCCAAATAATACTATTTTTATATCTAAAATCCTTGCTCAGTTTAATTAATGAACTAGGAAGTAGTGACATTACATAATTAAATAACAAGAAAAATCTACTCATTCTACATTTAATTTCATTATGCCAAACTCAATACAAACTACTAGCAAGAATGAAAGCATATGTCCTAATTGCCATAGCCAAGGCACCTACGAAAAATCCCTTTATCTTAATAAACCAAAAGGCAAACAAGCAAAGAAAGGAATTCACCTCTTAATTTATAGTCTCTTTCGATTTTCTTTTCATTCCCCCTTTCCTCTCTCTCTCTCTCTCTCTCTCTCTCTCTCTCTCTCTCTCTCTCTCTCACACACACACACACACAGACACACACATTCCTCTTTCCCTCTCTCACATGGAAAATTTTGTTAGCAGGATTACTATGTTAAATGTTCTTCTCGGCTTATTTCTAACTTTATCTGGTATACATGCCCACTCTTTCCTCTATATATAGATTGACTTCGATATATTGATTAAATTATTCTTATAAACTGTGAAACTAAGATAAAATCTGAACAGGTTTTCATTTTCCAAAACAAGTGGAGGCGCTGGGCATCAACTACGGCCAAGTGGGAAACAATCTGCCGCCGCCGGAAAGAGTCCTCGACCTCCTCCACTCACTCCGGCTGACGAAAGCCAGAATCTACGACACAAACCCTCAAATCCTGACAGCATTCGCAAACTCCAACATCGAACTAATCGTCACTGTAGAAAACCAAATGCTGCCCACTTTAACAGATCCGAACCAAGCCTTCCAATGGGTTGCCACCCACATAAAGCCCTATTTTCCGGCGACCAACATCACCGGAATCGCTGTCGGGAATGAGGTTTTCACCGGTGGTGACACCTCACTGGTTTCTTACCTTGTACCAGCATTGGTCAGCATACACAACGCTCTAGTTCGATTCGGGTTAGACCAATTCATCAGGGTTTCAACCCCTAGTTCGTTAGCGGTTCTTGAAGAATCTTTCCCCCCTTCAGCAGGTCGTTTCCGGGTCGAACTTACCCGGATAATGCCCCAGTTCCTGCAGTTTTTATCCGCCACAAGAGCTCCATTTTGGATGAATGCCTACCCGTATTTCGCGTACAAATCCGACCCGAATAACATCTCTCTAGACTACGTACTTTTCAACCCGAATACAGGAGTGGTGGATCCATACACAAATCTACATTACGATAATATGCTGTACGCTCAAGTGGATGCTATAATATTCGCTATGGCGAAAATGGGCTACGGAGGAGTGGAGGTAGGGGTTTCAGAAACAGGTTGGCCTTCGCGGGGCGACCCGAATGAAAACGGGGCGACCCTGGAAAACGCTGCGGTCTATAACGGGAACTTGTTGAGGAGGCAGGTGAGGAGAGAAGGGACTCCGTTGAGGCCTCAAACGGGGTTAGAGGTTTACATGTTTGCGTTGTTTAATGAGGATATGAAACCGGGCCCCACTTCAGAGAGGAACTATGGTTTGTTGGAGCCCGATGGAACCATGGCGTACAATATCGGACTGTACGTAGATTCCAGGACCAACGAAGTAAAACCATAGGTTCTTTAATTTATTTTCCTACAGTTTATTGTTCACACACAAATATAGATATGAACATGTAAATAAATATACTGTGCTTCTTTTTTTCTACCTTGTTTATTTGGAATTTATATATTATCAAACAGGTTAAACAAAGAGATGAACAAGTATACACAGAACAGAGCATGAGCAAAGTATGCAAAATAATTCAGATATGTATTGCTAAATGCTACAGAATAATTTCATTTCAGACACTCGATTGACTTTGACGAGTTTACTACTAATCGATACAAAATTTCATCTGATAGTAAAGTAAAGTTTCTTGATTTATCGTTACCCCGCAACATAATCAAGCAATTTGCAACGGATCAAGTCAAGAGGGTTTAATATAGTACCATTATAATAATGTTTCCTATAAATATAACAGTCTATTCGGCAATATTAATCAATAAATATAGACAAATTTATAAAGTTAAAAATAATCACACCTTCTAATGCATACTACCAGGCAGTAATAAAGATAGAAAATCACTTACAATACAAGAAGTACATATATAATACAGCCATATCACATGTAATCACATCATTCCTATTAATACATGGGTTCAGCCAGAACCTTTATTAACAATAACCTATGTTCGTTAAATTTTGAATAGCACACTGCTTAATCGTTTAATGAATAAAATGGATCCACATAGAATACAGACGAGAACAAAAGTATCGTTTGGGAGGACAGTGATGAACAAATATGATAAAAAGGACAACAATTTCAAAGTGGTGAAATATAAAAGAGATGTATGTGCACCTTCACTGAAGTATTTGGCTGCCATAATCGGAGTTAAATTGGTCGTAACGGTGTGCATGGAGATGCGCAGAAGGCCTGGTGTTCCTCAGTGCTACATCTATGTCTCCAGGTGTAATTGGTCCAACCTTTGGTAACTCTGCATGCCGAAGTTACTATTAGTGTACCAATTTATAATCAGCAACATTAGAACATACCAATCTTATTCTTTTCTTTTTCTTTTTGGATAAAGTGGTTTCAGTGACTGATTATGTAATTTTAAAAAATTCCAGTTTCAGTGCCGTAATTGAAATAGCATGTTTTGTGTTGTGTTCTTCATTCATATTTTAAGGGGACCAGAATGACAAAGGATGACATGTAAAAATTACTTTTTTTCCGAGTGTGGGCATGTAGTTGCACAAGAACATAACTCATTAGAAGGATGGAACATTATTTTTAGAGGGTTATTACAGCTATTGATGAAGCCTAGCCTCTAGGATTTATATTTTTAACATCCACTTAGCGGAAGGATGTGTAGTAACTTTTAAGACAGCAGCACAAACTTTTAAGATGCCCTTCAAGCTAAGTAAATTGCAAGTTGCAACGATGCTAGGGTTCTCTGCAATATATGGTGAAGTAAAACGACCTAGATTTGCATGTTCGATTCATCCCTTTTTCTCTTATTTCCCTTTGTTGCATTCTTTCAATAATCCCAACCAACAAGTCTCCTAAAAGCAATAGTAATCACAGATTTAACGTAAAAGCAGTAGATTATAGATTAGTAAAGCATACCATCCTCAGGGACCAGTTCCTGTTTATCCTCAAGAAATGTCATTATACGTCGCAATGGTTGCATGGCAGCTTCTTTGCATAACAGACGAATATCTGAACCTGAAAAACCTTCACTCCTCTCCACCAATACATCATAAGGAAGGTCCTCGTTAAACTTTGACGGCAGTAATTCCTCAAACATCCCTCTTCTTGCTTCTGGTTCGGGAAGAGGTACAAGGATCTAATCAACAGAAGAGGAATATTACAAAAAACAATGAGGAAATTATGAAATAGTCAGCAAATTAAGAAATGTTTGACACAAGTCTTCCTAACTAGAAACTTGTCAATTAAGTTACCAACAGAAGGAAAAACAAAGGGCTAAAGCAAAATATGAATGTATAGGTGTTGATAAAAGTTGACATAAGTGCATAATGATTTTTCTTATACCTGTGAAATAATTGAAGCATCAGATTATCAAAACATACCCGTTTTTCGAGACGCCTAAGCATGGCTGCATCTAGTTCCCAAGGGAGATTAGTTGCAGCCAGAACAAAAACAAGTTCATCTGTTCGTGTCAAACCATCCATCTGTAATTTAGTAAAAGCCATTATTTTTTTGTTAGGCACAGCTTTAACTCAATCTCTCTTAACGACCAATATAAACAGAAGAAATAGCTTTGTGGGTTAGTTAGCCCTACAAACAGATAAGATACATCTTAATTAGAAATTAAGAATGACATTTTGTCTCAGTATTACAAGTTTTAGATGCGTTTTCTGTATATACAAGGATAATCATCCTTAACTAGCTCAATTGGCAACTTCAATGTGTATGCAACTATGCATAATTATGTTATTTTTCTATGAACCACTTGAAATAAAGGTGCATGGGAATAAGGAAAAAAATTATTTTATCAATAATTTTTACATTTATAAAGTATAAGACGTAAGAATAAGCTTACTGAATCCTAAAAAAGGGAATTCCTTTAAAGTGGCAGTATGAGTTAAAAAATCCAAGGACATCATAGAGAAGGACCATACATACTGCTTCAGAAAATATGCAGCAGTCCTACAACGTTTCACATTTATTATTGGGGTCATCAAGCATTTTTTGGTTGATGATGAATAAGACTAGCATCACTTGTTACTTTGTAGACAAAAAAAATAAATAAATAAATAAATAAATAAAAAATTATATGACATCATAGAGAAGGACCATACCTACTGCTTCAGAAAATAAGCAGCAGTCCTACATGTTTCACATTTATTATTGGGGTCATCAAGCATTTCTTGGTTGATGATGAATAAGACTAGCATAACTTGTTACTTTGTAGACAAAAAAAAAAAACAAATAAATAAAAAATTATATGACCTGTATAAGCAACTCAGTCTTCAGACGCCTACTTGCTTCATGTTCACTGCGAGCTTCACCTCGCTGGCTGATAATTGCATCAATTTCATCCAGAAATATTGTTGAGGGTGCGTGATGCCTAGCAAGCTCAAACAATACTTTCACCAATTTTTCAGAATCACCTGCAACGAAATACATTTTATCTCAATGGAACATGAATGCCGAGGTAAATGTTCATCTAGTTTTCTAAAGTTACAAATCGCGAAATCCTCTTTTTAACTTTTAGTCTTTAGAATCTCGAATACTTGAAATTTTGAGAGGGTGGTGAGTTATCTTAAATAATCCTTATAAACCAAGTCTAGCAGATAACAATCTGCAGAAAGCTAGAGCTGAAGGTAAAGAAGAAACATAATCATTGAAATTCAAAAGAAATTGCATCAAAGAGAGTTATTGCATGCCTCAAGAAGGTAACCAATATCATATAGTGAGTAACACTACAAGTCTACAAGTATACTTGATATTAGCTTAGAAAGTGGTCTAGTTAGTCCTAGTGAAACTGAAACATGCATTTCTGACTGAAGTATAACCAGCAAAGAGGAAGAAGAAAACAACTAAGATTACCACTGAAATAGAATTACAGCAATATAATGCAGCCAATAAATGTTTTACTAGGAGCCGAGTAGGTGACAAGAAAGGATGATCATAGGCGAATCAATAAAGCACAATATCTTACCCCTCCATTTGCTGACAATTGATGAGGCAGAAATGTTGAAGAATGTAGTTTTGCATTCTGTTGCAACAGCTTTTGCCAGCATAGTCTGCAAATTTGAAGGGAGGTGTAGAACATATGATGTGTTTATAGTAACAACCATTATTTATTTTCAAAATAGGGCAAATTAGTACTGGACAATATGACAGAAAACAGGGGATTAAAAGAAAAAGGATCTAAGAAAGTGGCAGAAAATAAATATTTTACTACAAAGCTTAGAGTTGGGCTCTAACTTGATATCGTTAATACTTATTACAAGTGACACCAGTATCCTGTATTCAGTTTGCAATCTTGAATTCAATTTCTATGCAATCATGCGAGAAACAAACTTAGACAAATAATACATATTCGATGAGCTTGGATCAATGCACCTTATGACCTAAATCAAATCTTCAAAAACCATGTCTACCAAGTGATAACAGATAATTACATACGGAGAATCAAGTACATTTTACTGTTCAATACACAATTACTTGCACTGAGAAGTGAGAGCAGAAAACAAATGAAGTGGAACACAAACCTTTCCCGTTCCAGGGGGGCCGAAAAGAAGAATGCCTTTCCATGGTGATAGAAGACCAGTAAAGTACCTGTTAAAGGAAGACGTGCAAATCAATTTCAAGAAGCCAAACTTAAATATTCTGCATAAAATGAACACTCCAATTATAAGACTGACTTTGGATATTTTATTGGCATCACAACAGCTTCTTTGAGAAGCCGTTTAGCATTTTCTAACCCTTTTATGCTATCCCAGCTAACATCTGGGCTACCACGAATAATATCTCTGCAAATAATGAAACAAGAGAAATATGCACAGATCAGTAAACATGAGAAGTTCTCAAAAAAAAAAACGTAAACATGAGAAGTTGATCAAAATGAATAAAGCTATCCAGTAACAGAAATGGGTACTCATTCGTGTGAAGCCAACAGTGCCATTACTCACCTACACAAACTCTCTGCCAAAGCACGTACTTCTGCTGATTCGAAAGGAGGAAGTAATGATTTCTGCCTGAAAGTGAACATTAGATGTCAGGGATGCCTAGACAGGAAGGGGATTCTTCAAAAGTTATCATGCCTCCAGAATTTAGCTACGCCGACTAAGTTCATATGACACATTTGCGGTCAGGTGGCAAACTAGAAGAAAATTGTGTAAAAGCAAGATATGGTACTCGGGTAATTTGTAGGAATAATAATGTCTTCAACCAGTTTATCCATTCATGAAACAAAGCTAAGAAAGTTTAGAACCATGCATTCATTGTGAGAACCAATAACTCTAGCTCATCACACGTACAAATTCACATAGGGAGAGACTAAAGACTTAATCAAACTAAAATTGTTCCTCAAACGACTCCTCTATTGGCCTTTGAGAGGTACCATTTTTAGCAAGTAAACTTAACATACAGCACTCGGGATCAAACTCATCTTATATGAAGGAAAATATCTGATCTACTTAGAATGCTCCGAAAATCTACTAGCTACTGGAAAGCCGAAGATTAAGAAAATGGATTTGTGCATCCACCAACAAGAAGTACCTTACAACAACTCTTAACTTCAAAAGATATTGGTTTCCACTTAGTAAATTCTTTGTAAATGCAGATGTTTATTTCATAAATATAACTTGCCTTTGTTCTTGACATATAGATGCATGATAACAGTTTATAGGTGGGAGCTGGGTAAAATTGCTTGAATCAATCATTTAAGTTACTTGATTATGATCTTTATCGACTTAAGGATCAATATCCTGTACACGATATCACCATGTACAAATATGGAAGGAAAAACCTATTAAATGAAATACCATATAGTTACTGCAGAAGACAATATGTTCCAAATATCCTTATAGGTGAATTCTGAGAAGGACAAAAACCGTTTTGCCTTCTGCAATGCAAGCTTACATTTAGGATGAAACGAATACAATAGCTTGAATCCAATCATCCAAGAGAGCTAAAAAAACAGGATATAGACTTCAACTTCTTTTTCCAGTATAAGATTTAAATAAATAACACATAAACTACCAATTCTAAGGCGTTTTTCCTAGGTGAAAAACAGTTTTGCTGGTCGCCATAAACATCTTGGTTTAGATCACTCATTACTAGATAAGTATATATCACTTGTTTCGTTCATGTTTGGCATGGCAACATTCATTTAAAATTAGTGGCAAAGTATGAGGGAGGAAGATCATACGGCTTTTCATCAACTCCAGCAAGTGAGGTTCCATTAGAATGCACCCCATTCCCGCGACCCTAGAGCATAATAATCATGTCAAAACCACATAAAACCAAATTTACATCAATCAAGTGTGAATCAAAATCTAAAATACCTGGTTGGCATACTGTTCATAATTAGCCAAGTTGGACGTGTTGTTCACACGCTCACTTCCATTTGATGCCCCATTCGTGTAACTCCCGTTATTCACAGTTTGACCGTTTGCAGGCATATCTTTGGCCACAACTTCCTTCTTCCTCCCAAATTTGGAATCGTAGAACAACTTGAATTCCTAGATCGTACACCCAGCAGATGAATTCTATATAAATTTTGGTATTCTCGTCATTCGATTAGACAACATAACCATAATTTGGTCATAGATCGATTCATTTGCACAGATTTGCACTTCATTAGCTATATACCTAGTTTATGTACAATGAACCATGTAATACAAACAGAAACAAGTATTGATTAACCACAGAAATTGGGAATGGTTTTCAGCTACTATATCATGCTCGTAAGGTTATACAAAAGGGAAAAAGGAGTGAGTAAATCTGAGAAACTACAATATTCCTATAATGGCGACGATTTACCAACACATAAGAACAGGCCATAGAATTCAGTGCTTCTCCGGTTGTACCTTAGCTGCATCAAAATCTCCGGTACAACGGTAATGCTTATACGGTTGTACCTAATTGAATCAGCGAAGATAAACAAAACTAAAATTCTGATGAATTCGCCGACTCACAGTCCTAATAAGTCAACGCACAGCACCAAAATGCAAAACAGATAGATACAGGATCACCATGGAAACGCAAATGAAGGAAATTCGAATGTACCTGAAACGACAAGCGAGTGGGCATAGGCTCGTCGTCGGCCATCAGAAATGCAGAGGAGAGAGAGATTTATTGGAGATACTCTTCAGCCGTTTCCCCTCTCTAGAACATAACTCACACACACACCCGAACGGATGCGTGTTTGTGTGTGTGTTTGTGTGTGTTTGTATGTGTAAGTATAGTTCGATCTCCAGTCGGCACAGTCTATGTAGATGTGGAGATCGAAGCACGTGCTTTCCCCTTTTTTCTGTTCAGAGTTAGTGGCAGGAAACGGGAAATTAAAAAATATTAAAATTAATAAGAAGTAGGAGTAAAAAATAAAATATTAATAATAATAATAATTCACCTGAAAAAGGTGTGGCGCAGAATCTTTTCCAGTGAGTAATGACTTAATGCATACTATAGATTATAGAAGACAAGGGCACCAGTGAAACTGATTCCGTTACATGGCGGTACATCAACGACCAATGAAAATGACTCTTTTACTTAACCTATGTTTTAATTAGGCCGCTGTATAACACGTTTAAAGAGTGTTTAACTTTTAAGTAGGTGTGCGTTGGGTTTACCAAACCCTCGTGCTACTACTATTACCGAGATTAATAAATTTTGAAATTTTGGTACTAAACTCTTAAACACGAATTAAATCACAATTAATGAAACCATGAGCTAACCTTTGGACTAGGAAACTTAATGACATAAATGGCCTTGTCGTTATCCTACTGCAATAGTTCTTCCTAACTAAATTGAATAACTCATTTTTTTTTTAAACAATATATAACTAATTCTATAGATATTTAATTTTATAAGATTTTCCAATAATCAAAATAAACTATTTAATTTATAGTAATGGATCATATTTTGACAATGGGCCCGGACCAATAAATAATGGGCTTATGCATGTTTTACGGGCCTAAGAGAACGCCGGTAGCAGCCCGATCCATAATTGTTGCTTACCTATTTGCTATTTCAGTATTTCTTAAAGAAATCGTCTTCTTTTTTCACCTGATTTTCTACAATAAATTATTATTAATAATAATAATAATAATAATAATAATAATAATAATAATAATAATAATAATAATAATAATAATAATAATAATAATAATAATAATAATAATAATAATAAAAGTTCCAATGTTGATAGATTTACTTCATAAGTGATGTTGTATCAATTACTTTTGGTAAATTAAATAAAAATTCTAGGATAATTCGCTGCAAGTGAGTAGATGATCTATGTAGAGTCTTCACCACGCGGGGAGCATAAAATGCTTGGATCTAGAATCTGCAAGGGTAAGCGCAAATGTAAACTAAACAGGGGTTGATCCGACGAAAACTCCGCCGATTCTTATGTCAGTAGTTGCCTACGCAAGCATTGAGGAAAGGTCACACGAATTCTAAAAACTCGGATGAATATGAGTCGTATGCAGGGGCGGATTCTCAATAGGGTAAGGGGCAGCCCCCCAAGAATTTGAAAAAAAAAAAGATATATATTACTTATATATACATATATATAATTACACTCTAAATATTTAATATAAAATAAATATTAATACAAAAGGAAGGAAGAAAAAGGAACAAAGTCATCAGGCACACAACCAAGAAGAAAAAAGTAAAATTGAAAAATCTCATTGATTAATTATTAAGATATAATATTTTCTTAATTGTATTTTAATTCTTAAGAGAAAGATTTTTAAAACAAATAAAATTTTATCAATATAGGAATTGGTTTAACAATAGGTTTCTTCCCTTTTAATTCTCTCAAAATCTCAAAATAGTACAGATTCAATAATAGATCGATGAATTCTATTCGAAGAAAAAACATAGAGCACAACTTAAATGATTGTATTATTTTGGACGTATTTATTTGAAGATTTGTTTTATTGTCAAAAAAAAAAATTAAACCACATTTATTTATTTATTTTTACGTTGTTTATATTTTTATTATTTTTGTCATAAGCTCAGCCCCCACTTAATTGTCTCACGATCCGCCACTGGTCATATGGGTTATTTACATTGTAATTACTATAGTCTTTGTCAATAGAACTTTTAAGTATGATTAGTAAATCTCACTAAATCATATTAATCTTATAAACCTCTTATTAGTTGAATTGGTCCATTAATTAATGATTTTGTAGGTGGACGCTAGGGGTGGGCATTCGGGTCGGGTTATTCGGGTATAACCCGACCCGGTCGGGTAATACCCGACCGGGTCGGGTAATTTTTTACGTAACCGGGTTTTTCCCGGGTTCGGGTACCCGGTGCTCCCAAACCGGGTCGGGTCCGGGTATTAGAAATCCTACCCGGGTACCCGATCGGGTACCCGGTTGAATTTTTTTTTTTTTTTTTTTTTTTTTTTTTTTTTTTTTAATATATATAAAGAGATATATATATATATATATATATATATATATATATATATATATATATATATATATATATATATATATATATATATAAATGTATATCAATATATGTATATATATATATATATATATATATGTATATCAGTGACAGTATATGTTACTATGTATATGTCTATATATATATATATATATATATATATATATATATATATATATATATATATATATATATATATATATATATATCTTAAGTAAATTTAGTTATTGTTTATTTAAAAAAAAAAAAAAAAAAAAAAAAAAAAAAAAAGAGGAAAATAGCAAAACCCGAACCCGACCCGAACCCGACCCGAGATAACCGGGTACCCGGTTGCCGGGTACCCGGTTATTTCGGGTCGGGTTCGGGTAATTTTTTTTTTGCAAAAAACCCGAATAACCCGACCCGAATAACCCGAATAACCCGACCCGACCCGAATGCCCACCCCTAGTGGACGCCCACTTGAACTTTTTAGATGGTCCAAATATTCATTGACATACTGGACCGGGTCAATAGGTATACCAATAAGATATATACAATTAAAAAATAACATATTCAGTTCATATATTATCTACTAATCTCGCACTTTACTAAGTTCTAACCATAATAATTATGTAAATAAAGTAGGATCAAGAATCCAAATTCTTTTCACTTTGAGACATTTACCTAAGTTAATCTCCACCAAAACAATTAATGGGTCAGTGAGTAAAACATCAAGATTCAATATATGATAATTAAAGATCAAGTCAAATCTAAAGTTTAATCAGTAGTAATCAGTGATCTGAACTCCCAAAAATTAACCCTCATTTTTTTTTGTAAATTTTATCCAAAAAAACCAGTTCCCATAAAAAATGTTCTATGTGGGAAGAATAAAATATTGTGGGCTAAACCGAAAACAACGTGAGAGTGGGTGGTTGGGTGTGAATACCAGCGAAGCTGGTAAGGAGATTTTAAGTTCGGAGGCCTCGAATGCATGGGGGGCCTTGACCCCCTCCTCCGACCCTACACTGGGTGTGAACCAAAGTTGGACGGCTACAAGTGGAATCTCGAATTCTTGATCGATGAGTACGATTGATGTATCGAAATTAAAAAAATTGACCCTCCAAAAAACAAAGTGTGATCTTGAGAATATTTGGAGACATATATACTTGTGTTTTATGACCGATAGCTGTCTGAGACGACCATAATATGTTCGGAAATGTTCTTTTTCTTTGAACAGTGAACGGTCCAGAAGACAATGAAAAGGGTATGGGGGAATAAATTTATAATTTAATTTCAAGAATGTGAAATTAAATAAAATGTCTTGCTTCTGTGATATGGACTGTCACGATGTGTATTTCTACACCATTTCTATTCAATTATACTTTGGTACCAATTGCATGCAATAGCTAATGGGTTGTGGGCATCGATAACGATATATTTATGTGGTCCTTTTAGACATAATGCGAAAAATATATACTTAAGTCAGTACTTTTTGTTTTTTTAAATAAATAAGTGACGCCTGTTGAGTGTAGAAATTAGACTCAATACGTTTAATTTGTATTTGTGCACTAGTAGGTGAATTTTGTGGTTTATAAATGAAAAACGACAATATGTCTAGAAACTTTGAAAGAAGAAATCTCGCATCAGATATATCCGAAAAAAAAAATATGCGATTACTATATGTGATGATCTCAGATAGCTCACGGTCTTAAATTAATCTATGTGGCCAATTTATTAAGCGTGAAATTATGACAGCTTAAATTAGTCAATCACCCATTATCACACAATCCAAACATGCCCGGGGTGTCTAACAAATATTACAAATTTCACATTAATTTATTGTAATTTCCATGCATGAAATGAATGAAAGTATTTATATATTGTCTTGGAATGATGAGTATGAGTATTTTTTATTACAAATTTAACATTAATTATATTATATTACTATATTATGTCAACTTGCATCTATTTATTGTATTAAAAATATTGTGTCCGAGTGACGCATCTTCAGTTGCAGAAAAATTGGTCTCATTTAATTAGTGACAGAGAGATGATGACATGCATGCATGTATATAAGTCTGTAGAGTAGATAACAATTGCATTAATTCTGGAATGGTGCCTTTCGATTGTTACAACTAAAAATACATCAATCATACGTTTAAGGTGACGAGAGAGAGAGAGAGAGAGAGAGAGAGAGAGAGAGAGAGAGAGAGAGAGAGAGAGAGAGAGAGAGAGAGAGAGAGAGAGAGAGAGAGAGAGAGAGAGAGAGAGAGAGAGAGAGAGAGAGAGAGAGAGAGAGAGAGAGAGAGAGAGAGAGAGAGAGAGAGAGAAACCCTAGTGGTTGCCACGTAAGGAAATGAAAGAGAATTAGGTCAACCAGTTTTGGGAGATCGATGTAGTACTAGATTATTTCTCGAAAAACCCCAGCCTGTCATCACCCAACCTTGTCTTGTAAGCAGCATTCTTGTATTCAGACCATGTGAATTCCTTGTACAAACTCACTTCACCTTCTTCCAATATCGAGGGCAAAGGCGTAATTTTCTCACTCAAAGGTGGCCCACCAAAGTAAATCATTGAAACCCTCGATTTGACACTATCACCTGCCAACACTCTGTGCTTCACACTCCTAAACCTCCCATTAGTCATCACCTGTAATTAATCAAACTTTTTTATATTATTATTATTATTTTGATAAAATATTTACCAATAACCAAATTTGTGCCCCGGTTACTGATGGAAAACGGATGGATCAGATCGAAATAAACACTTTCAAAAAAATTCATCGGAATCGAAATTTCAGAAATTGAATGAAAAAAGTCAAAAAACTAATTATAAAATTGAAATTTTCGGAAACTCCAAATTTTCAGTCACTTGTAATAATATAAAATACATAATAATATTACTATTTTAAGTGTCATTTTCAAAAAATAATCGTATTTTTCAGAAATTAAATATTTTCTAAAATCAGAATATGAAAAAAAAAAACCCAATTCCGATTAAAAAAAAAAAAAAAACCCGGAATTGAAACTTTCAAAATTCGTAATGAAAAGTATTGTTTAAAATTAAATTAGGATTAGAATCAACAAAAATCGAAATATTTTGTTCAAATCCACTCCTAGTTGGAACTTAAAAAAAAAAAAATCGATAAAAATTCAGAACGAAACAAGTTTAAACAGACATGCGTTCGGTAAATAATTGAATTAAATACAATTTACCTGTAAGGAATCACCAACAATGAAGAAAAAGGAGGTGGGATCAGGTGGGACAGCAACCCACGTACCATCTTTGAGACAGATTTGAAGGCCTGATGTGTTGTTCGATTTGACGACAGATATTATTTGTGGGTCTGTGTGTTCTCCGAACCCGATCAAATCCTGACCGTTCATTAGTAACGGTTGAAGAATCTGATGATGATTATTATCCGGGCATGGCGGATAGTGATTTACCCTAAAACAAGAATCACTTTTCTCATTCTTTATCAGCTTACTTAATACATCTTTATTATTACTTCCAATTTTCAGTTCTTCAGCTATCATTTCCAGCACTTCACACACCATTTTCCTCACTGCACAAACATACTCATTCACTAGACACCTGCAATAATAATTAAATAATATTTTTTTCAATTATTATATTGCCGGTTTTGCCCTTGTCGTTATTTGAAGAGAAAAGATCATGCATGTAATTAATAGGTTTAATTCTTAATTTAATACATCAAATCTTTTCTTTATCACTTCATTAATATTTTTTTGTCTTTCATTTAATAAAAAATATTTGTTCTTGCAATAAAAGAAACAGATGGAGTTTAATGTATGTATATACAGTAGAACATCGATAAACTAATACTCGATAGATTAATAACATCGCTAATTAAATTTTATTTTTATTCAATCCCAACTCGGTGAAAAGTGAAAACGTATTAAATTATAGTTCGATAATTTAATATTTCACTAATTAAATTAATAGAATTTCGCTGGTCTCGACCGACTGTATTAGTTTATATAGATTTAAATATTTATATATATTTATCACACATGTGTATAATCAAAGAGTAATTAAATAGAGAAATATTAAATTATTTAATTATTACCAGAGAGTGTCTGAAATTCCGGGGCAAATGGCTTTGGCGGCGTCGGTGGAGAGAAGAAGATACTCAACCCATCCCACATCACCGTTCGGCCCGATTTTCTTGTTACCATACCCAAACGGGCTCGGTGGGCCCGATTTCTCCTTTTCTTGCTGTGGCAATTTGAAAAACTCGACAACCTCGGATTCAAGTCTGTCCAGAAACTCCATTGAAACGCCATGGTTGGTCACCTTAAAGAACCCGAATTCCTTGCAGGCTTCGAGTATAAGCTTCTTAGCATTGGAGTAATCTGAAAGATCCACAGCTGGAATTATATTGATTTCACCTGTGGGCTTGCATGTTTCGAAGTGGGCAAAATTGTCAAGAACTGGCTGAGATAATACCACCATTTTTTTTGTTGGGGAGGATTAATGGAGTTTTAGAGAGAGAAAGAGGAAGATTTAAGGTTGCTGAAAACTATGATGCATGGAAGAGAGATGAGAGAGTAGAAGGAGAAAGGCGTTGGAATCTATGGAGTGGAGGGACATCTGGCTTTGTGTGTGTGTGTGTGTGTATATATATATATAAATAAATAAATAAATAAATATGGGAAAAATATAGTTTTCGTCCCTCAAATTTGAATTGATTCCACATTTGGTCCTTTATATTTCAAAAATTCAACACCTTTAGTTATTTTCGTCAATTTTCTATTAAAATTAACGGAATCAAACATGTGCCCATCACTACTCTAACTGAGAGGCTTAGGGAAAATTGACGGAAATGACCAAAAATGTCAAATTATTAAAATATGAGAGACCAAATGTGTTTTTTACGAACATAAGGGATCAAACGTAGAGTCAGTGCAAACTTGAGGGGTGAAATTTGTAAATTCCCCAAATAAATATATAGTATGCTTGTCAATTTATGATGGGAAGAGGGAGTTTTCCTTGTCTAAAAAAGTGAAAACAGGAGAAATAAATGAGTCATATTCGGAAAATCACATTACATGCGAGAATATACATATCAGATCCTCTATCTTAATTTTACACTATTATAAGTAATAAATAATATATAGTAGATGAAAATTAAAAACAAAAATCTCGATTCTGAAGTGAGAGAGAGAGAGAGAGAGAGAGAGAGAGAGAGAGGGGCCCATTGAATATGGGCTAACCACAGCCCATTTATACCGAAAAATGTGAAGGGTACTTTTGGGCACTTAAATTATTTTGGTTTTAATATGGGCTCAATTTTTTGGGCTTGGTAAAAAAGAAAGACCTGTATTATTATTATATTTATTTATTATTAATTTTTTAAACTGTAGTAACCTATATATGTAATAGAATTAGAGGTATGAACAGCTAATTAACCTACACTCAGCCACCCTAAATCCTATGTCTGAAAGTAAAAAAAAAAAAAAAAAAAAAAAGGTTTAGTAGCATTAATAATTTCCAATTTAAGAAGAATAATTATAGCAGATATCCAAATAAATCATTATTATTATTATTATTATTATTATTATTATTATTATTATTTTTTTTTTTTTTTTTACAATACATAATCCCCAAAATCAATATTTCTATTATTATGCATATTAGACAGTTTTCCTTTTTTTTAATAATTTTTTTGTTACAGCATATATGTTCACATTGTTAGATAAAGTTTTGGTAACACATGCATGCATATATTTAAAGACTTATTAAAGTCACTTATGTCTAGATTAGTAGTGGCGGGAAACATTAGTGGGGAGTTTGGCAAGAATACTAATTTTATTATCCAAATATTGTGCAAAATTACGTTGACATACAATAATATATTGATAATAACGTTACCAAGCAAATACACATGAAATTCATCCAACTTCAAATTGATCAGTGCCCAGATAAATCTACTAGCTACAGTAAAACCTCGATAAATCTACTAGCTACAGTAAAATTTCGATAAATTAATAATCTCGTTTAAATAATAATATATCACGGTCCTGACTCGGTGTAAACGTACTAAATTATACATATGAAATTCATCCAACAACTTCAAATTGATGTAGTGGCTAGTTAGTAGTACTTGCCAAACATCTTAAATACACATTACTCAGTGTCATTTTCTTCTCACAATTATCTCTCAGTTAATTACAAGTGACGACAAAAGGGAATTCGAGAAATAAGTGCAATAATTAATACATCACCGAAAATTTAAAAGTAATAATTCTTGAAAAACAAAGATGGTCTATAAGAAGCGTAATCCGCAAACTCCTGATCATTCGCAATTGCAACGAAAGAAAATACTAAGAAAATTAGAAAATAAAGAAATGGCAACGGCAAAACTAATCGAAACTCACACGCAAGGAGCAGAGATTTGCCATGGATCAGATATCTGCAAATCGAAAATCCAAAAAGTACTCGAAGAATTCTCTTTCCCAAAAGGACTATTGCCATTAGACGATATTGAGGAGTTCGGTTTCAACAGAAACACGGGGTTTGTTTGGATGAAGATGAAGAAGAAAAAAGAACACAAGTTCAAGAGCATCGGCCAAACGACTATCTACAATGCCGAAATCACTTGTTTTCTTGAAAAGTTTCACATGTCGAAGGTGACCGGGGTCAAGGCAAAGGAGATGATGATTCCAGTGGCTGTTTACGACATACTCGTCAGAGCTCCGGCCGCTGACATGGTCAAGTTCACGTCCGCAGTTGGCTTGTCACGCGCGCATCCGATCTCCGCTTTTGAACTTGAAGATGCCGGGAGTGCCACCAAATGACGACTTATGTGGAACAGATGATTAATAACACGCGCTTTATATGTGCGTGACCATGCAGAACAACGTTTTTTTCTTTTTCTTTTTTTAATTAAATTTTTGTTTTTGATATTATATAATACCAACAACACGCTTTTAGTACTTCTTTTTTATGTGTGTGGGTGACTTCTCTACTCGGGTCGGGTCAATAATGTAATATTGTCGTTCTAATTTGAATTTTATTAGTCTTAAAACAGAAAATTAGCCCCATAACACGATTTGAATTTTAGGGCATAATCTGATAACAAAAGTAACTACAATGAAGCTAAGCAATCATCCACAATGAAATGAGATTCAAAACCCTAGCACTGTGTATAATTTTGCTTAATTGAGCTCGTATCAAAGATCATGCCGAAAAATCGCCGCCATTTTCAAAGCTTCACCAGCTCTCTCTCAGTAAGGTTCGCTATGAATTTCGCGGCTTTTGTGTGTGTGTGTGTGTTTTCTGTTTTCCCCCTAAAATTAGTGTTCATCAGTATTTCGATATTGCGTATTGATAATTATGAGAAATTGAGAATAAACTGCTGCAATCCAATCGTAGTGACAGTTTTTCCTATGATTATTTGTTGTTTCTTCAGAAAATTCATGGATTTGGTTGGTGTAGTATCTGTAAACATATCAGCAAAAATTGCTTTGAATTACCTAATTTTAATTTATCCATTTCCATAATATAGAGCTTGTTAAATGTTAGCTCACATCTTATTCTACACATTATTCCGACAGTCTTTCGGAGGAAAAGAACAAATGATCACCATCTCGTATCACGCTTATATCATCAATCTCTGCATTCTCTGCGTTTACTAATTTCGTAAGACTGCCGTCTCCGAATTTTTCACCTGCAGTATGAGATGGAAGAGATGATCACAACGGTTAGTGCATTTTTTTCGTCCTTTATTATTTTCCGAATATTCCTTCTTTGAATCTACGGTTAAGTTTTGGGCTTATATTTTTTTTTGCGCAAATTTTTAAATCTGTCAAAAAGAGTTCAGAACATTAACATACCTGCTATCTTGAGCAGCTCTTCTAGCGAGTGAGGTAGAATTATTAGCTTTGGAATCTGCTTTTCGCGAAAATTCGCGTGAATGGTGACTCTCTTATCCGATTTTATTGCTTCTCCCCTTTTTGAAAATGCGGTACTGCTTGAGCTGGCGTACGAGCCTTTTCCGTATCGATTTGCAACTGATTCATGTGCCCCATTTAATTTATTTTCATTCTCATTATTTAGCATGATTTCATTCGAAATATCTACCGTTGATTCCTGTTTCAAAGTGTGTCCGTAGAGATTATCATTATTGCAACTTGTGCAGTCTCCTTTAGGTTTCCCGTGAAGCCATTTTTTTAGGATAAGGCTTGGATCCTGTTGGCCCTCAATGTCGAAACTCCTCCATACTTTCATTTTCTTCGAGTAAAAAAAAAGTATTATTTAGTTCGAATTTTCAAAAATTAAGGATGTCTGGAAAAAAAAACAAAGGGGCATGCTAATTCACCTTGAAAAGATTGTTCATAACAGTGAGTTCATCTTCTGGTTTCGACCGTAGAATGTTCAGAAATGTGGCCTTGCTCATCCTTAGCATTTGAGAAACCTCAGTTGTTCGAACACCAAACGGCTGTGACTTTCCACATAAAACCCCAATTTCTCCGAACATTTCCCCTGTAGAAGCCTTTCCAATGATCTGTGTGTATATAGAAAAAATGGGATGATATATATATATAATATACTATTATCCTTTGTTTCTATCTACAGGTAAATAGGTATGTAGGCGCTGATGTAGAAATCTTACTTGATCTTGCCCGTTAATCTTTGCGATATAATCCTGCCAAAAAAGCAAAAAATTGTGATGTCTAAATAAGTTTTCATTGCACGCCCTTCGAGTGAGAGTAGCTTAACTTACCACAGCCCCTGAAACCAATATGTACGCATCTGTCGAAGCCTCGTTTTGCAGAATCACATCTTCTCTTGGAGAGTAGTACTCGGCTTGCATTTCCGGAACCTTCCAATTGAAAGTAATATATAGTATTTTAAAATATATATCTTTTACGAGAGAAATGATTTGTACATTGTATTAAAAAAATTGAAGTAGGAAAAAAAACGCACCAGTTGGAGAAGGAGGTCTTCGGAAACCCCATGGAAGAGATGGACATTTTGAACAATGGTATAAAACAGATAATTTGCAATGCTGGTACGAATGGCTTTTGGCAGCCCATTCATCATTTCTTGTTGTCTCAATCCTTGTGTTTTGAATTTCAGACATATGTGAGATAAGACTTGATTTTGAATATTCGATGGCAATTGGTTCCTTCTTGCATATTCGGAAGCAGCCGTGATATTATCTCTCTACAAGTTTCCCTTATATTAGCTAATGAGTTATAGTAAATTTCTAGAGAGAGAAAGAGAGAGGGAGGTGACATACGAAATTTCTGGTGCTGCAGGTCCAATGCACCACGAGATTTGTCATGTTTCCTATAAGATAAGAAGTCAACCCGAGATTGAAAAGCATGTACATCATCTCAAAGAGCATCTCTCTCGTGTTTTCAGCATGCAAATCCCCGTAACCTGTTGTAGTTAAGGTTACAATCGACCAATATAAAGCAGTCACATATTTATCCCATATTTTCATTTGTTTGAAATTAGGATAGACAGCACCAATCCATGTTCTTTTCGAATTCCCGTATCTCTCAGCGATCATATAGTTGAAGCACCCCGCACAATGAACAGCAAACAACGTCACCTGAAACTCACTCATGAGAATTTTTTTAGACCACGAGTTTTAGGAGTTCATTTCATTTAGTACCCCTGTGTTATACTAAATTGCTAAAAAAACCCTCGTGTTGTAAATATTAGCAAACAAACCCTATGACGCATTTGTGTTAGCACATAAATGGTGAGGTTTTAGGTTAGTTTGCTAAAAAAATGCATTATAGGGCGTTTTTGCTAATACTGAAAACACTTGGAGTTTTTAATAATTATAGTAAACACAGGAGTGCTGAATGGAATAAATATGAGGCGACGACTCTTACAGATACGAGTTTTGTGAAGCGAGTCCAGAAATAGTTAAACCGAATGTCCTTTTCGAGCCTGAAACATAATAAGTCAGTTTTTTCAAGTAATAAAAAAAAGAAGCTTAATTCGGATTAGTTTTGCACCTTGCAAAGAGTGAGCTAACTCGTCTGAGTCGCCAAAGTCGTAGCATACTCAGCAAGTTAAACCCTAATCCACCATTGTGATCTGTGAAGATGATGCTTAGAGATTGAAACGGTATTGTAGAGCAGACGTCAAAAGCGAACCATGTCGATAGATACCTATTAGTCGAATATATATATGGCACGGGGAAATAATTTAGTATCAAATTTATTCTTAGCTCCTCGAGCAAATCTTGTTTTTATTGCTAACGGATACTATTACCTTATTGCTATTTTCTTGGGATCATCAATTAGAAGATATGACCTAGGGTCAACATATGCCACAAAGAATGTGAGAAAAATGTCGGCAGCGAAGAAGCTGTTGATAATGTTGTCAGCTATGAACAGAGAATCTTGCTTGTAAGTTAGAAACGCAAACTGGAACGGAGATATCCAGGCAGAATATATGACTAGGAGAAGTAGAAAAATCTCCCATGCCCTGATAAAAAAAAGAAGTAAAAAAGGACAAAGAGAATCAGAATTAGTGGTTTTCTATATTATAGTGTACTCTCGAGTACAGAGATGTCATTACCTATAACATGGATTTAACGGGGAAACTATTTGTCTCCGAAGCTTTGTCGCTCGATTCATTCTAGTTCCTAAGGGTGGAAGCAGATCGTTAGAGAGGAATCCACTGTCGATTCCTCGAAAGTTTTTCAAGAATGAAAAAGACATCTTGAGTTTGTTAAGGTTCTTTTTTTGTTTCATACTAGGAAGTTTGGAATTGAAGGTATATATATATAACAACAATGAACCCTCGAGATAATTCTTTTATGAGTGTAATCTGAAGGATTGTGCAGCTGATCTGTCATTAACGGCACTACCAGAAAAGATTTTAAAAGATTTAAGAACGGATTATGTTTTGAACGGACACGGAAGTCGAAATGGCAGACAGCATAAGTTCTGTCAAAGGAAAAAATAAATTGCAGAGATTTTTCAAGAGAAAGATGAACATAGAGGAATGCTCCGTCATCGATAAATATAGGAAACATATTACATGCATTACACATTTTAGGACCAGGGTTTGGTGATGGTTAAATTTGTTCGAATTCTTGAAATGAGCCAACAAGTGTGGTAGAGAATTGGCTGGAAGGTCTCTGTTATGGACTCCACATGGACCTTTAGTTTCATAGTTTGTTGGGGTTAGTTTTATTTATATATTTTTCCGAAATTGTTTAAGAATCGAAAAATGATCCCGATCTAACATAGATATAGAATTATTCGAAATGATAAAAACTCTTTTCAGTTTCAACTATCTTTGCTTTTATCTGTTCCCTCTAGTAAATTAGCCACGAGAATTTTGATGTTGTTCGTATATGTATTATTTGTAAGCAATCATAGCCATATAAATTACGAAATGGATTGCGGCCATATATCGAACCGCCCTCTATCCTGTATTTCGTTCGATATGAATTTTTTATAGGCCGTTTTTTTTTTGATTGATTTCTTGAGCTATCGTGGAAAATCTGATATTTTTTGTTTAAAGGTGAAGTGTAATGGCACTGGGATTTTTTTGTCTATTCCTTTTTGTTGTTTCCTTTAATTGGCATAATTTGCTGATTGTGGTGAAATTGATATACTCCTCCTGAAAACTACAAACTTGATCTTTTTATTGTGAATTAAATTGCATTACTTTGATTATTCACCACATGCAAATATTGAACTTGGTTTTTTTTTTTCAAAGTTGCGTTAAATTGAGCAATTTTCAGTTGTTATATTGTCGAATTCGAACTATATAAGTGCACTGGGTAAACGCATACGTGCATTTCAGGTGGAGCTAGAACAAAGAATTATGACGGGGTTAAATTATCCACCCTTATTATTTTGTGTGAACATTGAGTTCTGTTAATTGTCTGGCTGTTACTTTTCAATTTCATCCCTTTCTGCTGAATTTTAGTTTCCATTTTTATTTGTTTTATTCCACACTTAAATTGAAGGTACGATGATGATTTACTTGCATTAATTTTTTTTTGGGGTAAATTACACTCACCTCCCTGAGGTAAAATGTACTTACAAAAAAACCCCTTCTTTTTGAGAAATTACATCCACCCCCTACAAAAGGGTGTTAATGTTAAAAGTCTATAAAATGCAGGGAGTATATGTAATTATGGAAAAATGAGGGTTCTTTTCGTAAATAGATCTTATATCAAGGGCCGTTGCAATTTACCCTTTTCTTAAGACATACTTGCATTAATTCAATCAAACAACCTTTTTCGTGACCAGAATAATTGGGTTCTTGAAAAAAAAATTAATCAGCTTTTCGAGTGTGGGTATTAAAATGTGGTTGTACATAATTATTACGTGATTGTACTCTCACAGAATTGGTGCTCAACTATCACCTGACTAGTTTTCCACCCCCATCCGTGTATTTTTACCAACCTATTATGCACATTTACCCCATGTGCCTTCGTGCAAATAATCATGCTTAAAATAATGATCTAAATGCATCAATGGCATTGAATATTTGTTGTTTCCTTACGATAAAACAACCACGAAAATATTATTTACGTCTAAAAAATCGGAGAATATTTTACGTTTTTCGTAGGACTGCATAATTTCCCATATTACCTCGATCATATTTAAGTTAGGTTAAGCTAGCCTGAATAAGAATTTAGCAGCAATTTTCCACGTTAGGGCTGGTAATGGGTGGGGCACAATTAAGACTAGGGTTTGCGTATTTTCAAACACCAATTAGTTTTAGGACAACTGATTGCGCGTGAGGTCCGACAAGTTATTACTTATTACCATGCTCTTGGGGTCATTTCATTTGATGAGGAGTGACTTTCATGCGCCACAGTTGTTCATGGTGGTAGCAAAATGCTACTTATCTGGTATTGATTTTTCCCACTTGATTAGTCACCACTTTCAATTTGTAGAGTTTTTTTTTTTTTTTTTTTAATAACTTGTTTATGATAATGCATGAATTCTTAATTTCTTATGATCGGCATAATTCAATTAGTGAAATTTGTAAATTATAAAAAAAAAATCTTGATTTTCTATTTCTATAACACAAAACCTACATTCTCGCAGCGAAATCTATGAATACGCAAACGAAAGCGAAAAATAAGGAATATTTCCTGCTTGATACACAAAGACATAAAGTATGTCAAGGAATTGGGGTCTGATGTTTAACTGTCTTAGTAATTGAAGAATGGGGCAAAAATTCGATTGGTCTTTGTCATTGATGTAGCCAAACATGGCCCTGTGGTCCTCTATTGTTAATTACTGCAATATTTTCATCGACATCTTTCTTGCTATTATTATTGCTAGATTTTAAGAATGCAAACAACGAGACGCATTTGCCAGAGTAATACGGTACAAGCATTTGGACATGAAAAGGGTGAAATTCGCAAAATACAGCAGTGGTCTTTATCAAGATACCAAATTTTCGCAATGATTGTACCCGAAAAACTAAATGTTCCAAGAATTTTCAGAGCCAGTGTGATGGTATCGGTTATCTTGATTATTTATTTGAAATATTTTTTAAATTGTTGAAAACACGTGAACATTCATAAACGAAGAAACACATTCAAGGATAGAATCGCGGGCCATTTCCCTAATGTGTTTTAATTTATTTATTTAAATTTTTTTAGGTAGTGTGGAAAATATTGACTATTGATTAAATCGTCATCCTTTTTGCTATCGAGCTTATTAATATGGTTGCAGATTTCTCAGCTAAAATTTGTGCTTAAGATCTGGTGTATTTCATAGGGTGTAGGATCGAATAAACCCTAATATAATGGAATTTGACTCAAAAATAAAAGACAAAGTTGCAATGATTTCTATGATATTGCAACAATAGAATATCACAATATATATTCAACCATGCATGAAAAGCCTGAAAACTCGCGCCACAATAATATGAGTGGTGAATCAGAAAAGATGTTTGCATTGTGGGAAAATAGCAGTGTCCTAGGATTACTGCAACAATCCCATCTACTAAGGATTATACTAATTATGGCTGGGGATTAAGTAATCAAGATTTATGTTTCGTTTTATATAGTACAAATCTTCCTCGTTCAAAATATTCATCGAGTTTCCAATGGAATTTAGTGTTTTTTTTTTTCTGGCAGCTTTTTTTATTTTGGTGTCCACTCGGAATGCAGAAAATTCATTCAACTATTTATAGGTGACATGGGATAAATGTGATGGCTTAGCATTACACACATTCTCCCTCAAAAATTTACAAAATTTTATTTCAAAAACTTAATAATTTAATATAAAGAATAACGGGCCTAAAACTATTAATTCGGTAGCTAAGCCCATAGGGGATGAATAACTGACAATGCTTGTGTAACAAAAGCCCAATTAAAAAAGCCCACTTAATTTAAAAGACAAAGCCCAAATAATCACTAGCTGGTCTTAATAATTTTGTATTTTAATAAATTACAAAATTCATAATTAAAAAATAAATAAATTGTAGATAGAACCAGAAAAAAAGGCACATATTCTTAATCTTAATGCAAGCAATATCGAGGCATTTTTTTATACTTTTTTTTTTGGCTTTCGCTTCTTTTTATTTAGTGTCAAAAGTTTCACATTGTGTAAAAGATTAAATATTTAGTGCAATTAGAGAGAACTTTGCGCCTGCCTCGTGGATCGTGAAATCTACCGATTAAAAGTCTTGAGTAATCACATTCCGTTCTTACCTACTTTATTCAATTTTTTTTTTGGTTAAAGCCGCCGCGTGCTCCTTTTACTTTGGGCCCCACCAAAATGTAGGATTTGTTCTATTCTACACCCGGTGAAAAACACCGGATGGGTCTTCTGCTGCCACATGTCTTTTTTTTTTATTTTATAATAGATTCCCCGCTAGGGTTTACCTTTAGAGGTTTTAGAAAAATAAAAAAAAGAACACGTGGCAGCAGAAGACCCACCCGGTGTTTTTCACCGGGTGTAGGGTGATTTATCCGTACAATTACTATTTATATTTAATTGAAACAAAAATTAAGATTAACCACCAATTAGTGTCAGCACAATTTTAATTAAGGGTTGAGATTTTTTGAATTCGTTTATAATCCCGATTTGTGGAACCGCCAATTTGGAAGGGCGGTTAATGTTTGGTTAGTGGGGGTTTATTTTGCAGATTTTCCTATGATTTCCCAATTAAACATTTGCATTTTGTAGCTTAATTATTAGAGTGAGAACCATTAATGAACAGCCAGCTCGAATCTTGGATTAAAGTACAATTCCTCTGTCTACTGTCTACACTCTACACCACTCTCTCTATTACTTTCTCTCTCTCTCTCTCTCTATACAAGAACTGAACTGTAGTACTGCACTCATCACTCACACAAACACACACCACACACTGGTTTTTAGAGAGAGAAAGTTAAGGGAGTGTTTGGCATTTTAAGATGGTTTTGAGCTCACCGAAATGCCTTTGGTTCTCACTGTCGGTGTTTGCCTTTCTCTTAGCTTTCTCATCTGCTGCACTAGTTGAAGATGGTACTCTCTCTCTCTCTCTCTCTCTCTCTCTCTCTCATGGATCTGAGAAGTTGAATTCGCTGCTCTATCACTTGCTAAGCATGCTCTAATTTCAAGTAATTATATCAACATTTTGTTTAATTACATAAATATGTGACACTGCAAATAATTAAGATCCAACAATTATTAATTAATGTATTCATCAATATTAGCTAAATCAATTTGGGAAAACATGATTGTATTATTGTTCTTTATTCTGCTATGCAATAATTACGGTCTTCTCTCCTTCAATGCCCTTGGCCCCACCATTTTTAATAACTAATGACAAATTAAAATACCTATCGATTGCAGGCGCGCTTGTGAATGGCGATTTTGAAACCCCACCAACCGGCGGCTCCTCTTCAGGCGGCGGAGTTTCCGACGGCGCCGCGGAGATCCCCGGCTGGAAAACGAACGGCACGGTGGAGGTGGTGGAGTCCGGGCAGAAACAGGGCGGAATGATACTCATCGTGCCGCAGGGCGGACGCGCGGTGCGGCTGGGGAACGACGCCGAGATCAGGCAGCAGGTGAAGGCGGAGAAGGGGTCTCTCTACTCCGTCACGTTCAGCGCGGCCCGCACGTGCGCCCAGCTAGAGTCACTCAACGTGTCGGTCCCGCCTGCGTCGCAGACCATCGATCTGCAGACGCTGTACAGCGTGCAGGGCTGGGATTCGTACGCCTGGGCTTTTCAGGCGGGTGAGGATGACGTGGCGGTGGTGTTTAGGAATCCCGGTATGGAGGACGACCCCACTTGTGGGCCCATCATTGATGACGTGGCTATTAAGAAGCTTTTTGTTCCGGTTAAGCCCAAAGGTTAGTCTTTGGGCCTCTTGGCCCATTTATCTTGGAAGAATACGGTTTTTGTCCGCTAAATTTGCACCGATTCCACGTGTGGTCCTTCATGTTCACAAAAAAACAAATATGATCCCTCATGTTTTAAAAAATCAACATTTTTAGTCATTTCCGTCAATTTTCCGTTACTACTGACGGAATCAAGCTTGTACTTTATCACTATCCTAACCGACGGACTCATGTTAAATTGACGGAGATGACCAAAAATGTTAAATTATTGAAACACGAGGGACCAAATGTGTTTTTTGTGAACCTAGGGGGTCAAATGTGGAATCAGTGCAAACTTGAGGGGTGAAAACTGTAATTTTTCCGTATTTAATTATTTATGAGAAATGGCCTTATTATTAACTTGACAATACATGAACATAAGGCTTTAATACCACTTAGGCTAAGTTATAGTGATAGTTCTTGAATTTGAAATTACACTACAATGTATTAATTAAGGTATATACGATGGTCTTTTACTATAATGTTTTTTTAAATTGTCGTATAAGAAGTCACTGTCGACATTTTTTTTCTTCGAGTTAGACGGTAAGCCTTAGTGATAGTTCTTGAATTCGAGTTACACTACAACGTGTGTTTTTGTTCGAGATTTTTTTTTTCAAAGAAATTACACTACAATGTGTTGAGGTATATATGATGGTCTTTTACTCGATGTTTTTAAAATTGTCGTATAAGAAGAGGTTGTTTACAACAGCTTATCTTTTCAACCAAACAAGGCCTAAATACTGTAGGGATTAATGCAGATAACGCAGTAGTGAACGGAGATTTCGAAGAAGGCCCGTGGATGTTCAGAAACGAGTCACTCGGTGTACTTCTCCCCACAAATCTTGACGAAGACACATCTTCTCTGCCAGGGTGGATAGTCGAATCAAACAGAGCCGTTCGATACATAGACTCGTACCATTACTCAGTGCCAGGTGGCAAAAGGGCAGTCGAGCTTCTCTCTGGAAAAGAAGGCATAATATCTCAAATGGTCCAAACGAAGCCAGACAAGACCTATAGTTTGACTTTCTCGTTGGGCCACGCATCGGACGCGTGCAAGCAGCCTTTGGCTGTGATGGCATTTGCGGGCGATCAAGCTCAGAACACACACTATAGTCCTAATTCGAATTCGACTTTTCAGACGGTGAACTTGAATTTTAGTGCAAAGGCCGAGAGGACTAGGGTTGCATTTTACAGCGTTTATTATAATACGAGGAGTGATGACATGAGCTCGTTGTGTGGGCCCGTGATTGATGATGTCAGAGTCGAACTATCTAGTTCGGTCGTGACTATGATTGGGTTCGTCTTGCTTTTGTGGTGCCAATTGGTGGTGATTATGGTTTTGGTTTAGTTTGGGAGTGTATGTAATTAAATTAAACCCAAGTTTTCACTATGTTTATGTTGCATTTTAAGGATTTTGGATTTTTAAGTGCTTATTTTTTGTTGGTGTTGTGAATTTAATCCCCGTAACAAACAAAATCAATCGGACACTACGAACTGTTGCAACAGTTGAACAAGATGCACAGATCAAATGAAAGCAATAAAACAGTAAAAAATACGAAGATTTATAGTGGTTCGATATGTATTACCTACATCTAATGTGCAAAAAGAGAACAAGTCACTTGAATCAGAAGTATTACACGTTACAAGAATGATTAATTTTTCTCGTAGTTTAGTGCAACGACCTTTTGCATTTTACAGTTCACTTTTCGAGCTTGATGATGTGGATAAACATGCATATGTTACACGTGGATTTGAGTCACACAATAACAGTTGGCAATATAAAAAGTAAGCATTTAAGTCTTTTTTGAAAATTATGATCTATTTATTTTATTCTATATTTAAATTGTTTTGGGCGGCTTTTTTGTTTATATAGCTTGATAGATTCTATAATACGGCCCAATCAATCCTTTAGTTGCTAAGACAAAGGCCCATTATGAATAAAATATAATCCAGCTCATCTGTGTAAGAAATGTCTAAAGAATCCTTTTTATTTTACAGCGAAATGTCTTAAATGCCCTTAAACAGGTATGTAATTAAGAATGCTGGCAGGCTATTCTAGAACTTAACTTCATTGTTAGATTAGTTGTATGCCACGTCATTATTATATTAAATATATAAAAATATTAATTTATGTCATTGTATATGGGCCTATTGCCAATGCGAAATGCGTATGGATGGATTCCTTTCAAGAAAGTTGGTCTTAATTCGGTAATTAACGGTAATAACTTCATTTAAAGACAGTTAGCAAATAAACAACTGGTATCAGGGGCGGACCTAAGGCTTGTGTTGGGGGGGCCTCGCCCCTGCAGATTTTTTTTTTTTTTTTTTTTTTTTTTTTCTTTTTAATATTTTGGGTTATTTATGTATTCATTTATACACTTTAGCTAGCTCTCTAAAGTAAAAATTTTATACCATTTTACCCAAAACTTTTTTTTCGCCCCCCACCCAAAACACCCTAGATCCGCCCCTAACTGGTATAATAGCTTCATTTTAGGGGCAATTAGCAAATAACAACAGTAAACGAAAATAATGAAAAATAAAAATCTTCTGAAAATTACATTTATCATATATCAATATTATTTATGAATTTTATTCTTAGGTTACAAATAATTGGAATTTTTCGAATTTCGTATACGATTCGAAAAATTTCCATGTATTTTGGAAACTTAAATCGCTTGCAGCAGTATTTGCTTTAAAAAGGATAAAGATAATCAAGAAGCTGACGGGGCATACTTAATTTGTTAATAGGATAGGATTAGTTGTATGTTTCGTAATTGTAATAAAAAACTAATGATCTTGGAAAATTGTATTTATCGACATATATTATGCATCAAAGCTATGATAGAAAGCAATATGATTTATTTTTTGTGATAAAATTAGTTTCAGTTGCAATTCCCATTGCCAATCAGAAGTGCACGGCTTAATTAATTAATTGATTAATTAATTAATTAATTAAAAGATGGAGTATCTTACTAACTTGGATTAAGTGACGCATTGATTCTTCATCCAGATATATTCAAGGGGGATAATTTAATTTAGGAGAATTAGAAAAGTAAATAGTCAACGAGCAATTAGGAAATTGATTATTCAGCAAAAGCAAACATGTCAATAGCTTCTATACTGCCCACAAAGGAGAATACTGTGTGCTAGATTCTAATATTCAAACTGTATTTGATTTGATTCCCTCGAAACCTATTAAATGCAATTTACTAATTTAACCTTCTGCTACTAAATAGCAATTTACTAATTTACCCTTCAACTTTTATTTTATTTTATATATTATAGGAAATTAATGTTGCAAAACAAAAGGGCAACAATACTCACGTGGTTGTCTTGTAGGAAGAGGTTAACAGTCTTGAGACATCACTTTATCTGTTCTATCACATGCCCCCAGCTTCATTTCAACCCCACCTCAAACCACATTTGGCATGTAAAATTTAGGGTAAATTACAATTTCCCCCTTGTACTTTGGTTCGGGATCACTATACTCATTTCTACTCTCGATTCTATTGATTTGCCCTTCTGTATTTGAAAAATTGTCTTAATGTGACTCTCGCTGTTATTTATCAGACATTTGACCTTAACATCGTTTGATCTAAGCTCTGAAATTACCAAAACAACACCTCCCTCAGTTTAAATAATTATTAAAACAACAAAAAAAAGACATAATATCGAGCCAAAATACAGGGGTAAAAGTGGAAGTTACACTAAATCTTATTACATCGTTGTGTAACAAAAAAGGCAACACATTTTCTCATGTAAAAACAAAAAAAAGATTACTCCTTTTTAATGGGTTGATTAGTCACTGAAAATCTGATTTTCTGACTGTCCAATCTTCAAAGCTGAACAATATAAAGCCACCCCCCACCCCCAACCCCACTGCAAATAAAATTCAGATTTGGTCTCCACTTTTTACCACTCTTCCAAGAATCAAGAACTTTTGCAGTTGCCTGTATTGACAAATACCATATCATATTATATCACACCCCTTTTAACTTTCTTGATTATTCATTACCTGCAAATTTAGTTCAGATCAAGAAGAAGAAAATCACAGTGCAAAAAATGGAGCTTGCATGGAGAATAATTATCACACCATACATACCATACTTAATCACCACGTTAGCTCTTCTTCTCCTCTTCGAACAAATCTCATACCTCAAGAAAAAACGTTTCTTGCCAGGCCCAACACTTGTTCTACCATTCATCGGCAACGCCGTTTCCTTGGTCAGAAACCCGACCAAATTCTGGGACTTACAATCCTCGTACGCAAAGTCCACACCTTTAGGAATCTCCGCCAACTATATCATTGGACGATACATCGTCTACGTTTACTCCACCGATCTTTCCCACAAGATCTTCTCCAACGTCCGGCCAGATGCTTTCCACCTCGTCGGCCACCCCTTCGGGAAAAAGCTCTTCGGCGAGCACAATTTGATATACATGTTCGGCCAGGATCACAAGGACTTGCGCCGCCAGATTGCGCCAAATTTCACGCCCAAGGCGCTGCAGATTTACACCAATATCCAACAGAGGATTATTATCAAACACCTGGTGTGCTGGGTCGAGAAATCGAGTGGGAAGAAGTCAATCCCGCTGCGCACACTCTGCCGCGACATGAATTTGGAAACCTCGCAGACGGTCTTCGTCGGGCCGTACTTGGACGGGGAGTCGCGTACGAGGTTCAACGTTGACTACAATTTCTTCAACGTCGGTCTGATGAAACTCCCGATTGATTTCCCGGGGTTTGCTTTTCGGAACGCGGCTTCAGCTGTTCAGAGGCTTGTGGACACGCTCTCCGGCTGCGTGGAGGAGAGCGAGAAGAAGGTGAAATCTGGGGAGGAACCCACGTGCTTGATTGACTTTTGGATGCAGGAGAATTTGTCGGAGAAGAAGCCACACCGACACAGAGAAATCGGCGGCCATTTGTTTGACTTTCTGTTCGCTTCACAAGACGCATCGACTTCTTCTCTACTGTGGGCGATTGTTTATCTGGAATCGCATCCGAAAATTCTGGAGAAGGTGAGGAAAGAGGTGGCGGAATATTGGTCGCCGGAAAACGACGCCGTTTTAACAGGCGACCATCTTCGGCAAATGAAGTACACGGAGGCGGTAGCGCGTGAGGTTGTGAGGATCAGAGCACCCGCGACTATGGTTCCCCATATTGCCGGCGTCGATTTCCCGTTGACCGAAAATTACGTTATTCCGAAGGGCACAATCGTCTTTCCTTCTGTTTTTGACTCGTCTTTTCAAGGGTTTACCGAACCGGAGCGGTTCGACCCGGACCGGTTCATGGAAGATAGGCAGGAGGACCGGGTTTACAAAAAGAACTTCCTTGCATTCGGGGCTGGGGCCCACCAGTGTGTGGGCCAAAGGTATGCGATTAATCACCTGATGTTGTTCATTGCGATGTTTGCCACGTTGGTTGATTTTAAAAGGGATAGAACGGACGGCTGCGATGAAATCACTTATGTGCCGACTATTGTACCTAAGGACGATTGCAGGGTTTTTCTTTCGCAGAGATGTAGGCGATTTCCTTCACTGTCGTGACGGAATTGCCCTTTGTGTTCCATTCTTTTGTTGGGGGTTTAATTGTCAATGCACCGAAAGGGAAAGAAGTGTATATTGTTTTCATGATTAATTAAGTTCATTTATTTGATAGTGTGGGGGATTTATTGATGTAATGTTGATTAATTGTTTTCAGGTTTGTTTTTTTGGATTGTTTATTCATTCAAATCAATAAAATGAATATTGCTGCGTGGAATATTTTATTATTGTAAAATTATTGTGTCTCATTAAATTATTGTGTCTTGTAAAATGAGTTAGTTGGCATTGAACTGGCAATTTGTCTTGTTGCTGATATAAGTTAAGCAATATTTAATTTCATAAATATCACACACTTATTGAATGAATATTATCAATGAAAATCATCATGTCATGCATTGAAACATAGAACTATACACAAGTTAGTATAATGTGAATAAATAATTTTAATATTTAATATGCGTGACAAAAATGTGTGAATTGTGACTGGGGTGGTAAACGAGTTGAGTTGAGCCGATTCGTGAGCTCGATGAGTTAGTTCGAAAAAAACTCAAGTTTTCTGACAAGCTGAGCTCGATCTTAGTTGTTCTTGAACTCATGACGAGCCGGCTCGAGTATCTTCTTTAATAAGCGTGTGCTCGAGTTCGATCTCGACAAAATGGACTCGAGTTCGAGTTCAACCTCAAGCTGCCAACACAACCAAGCTCGTCTCATTCACACCCCTAATTGTGACTAGTGTTTATAGAGAGTCTTGCAAATGCTATACTAAATATATAATATACATACTATCTTGTATTTTTTTTTATCATACAAATAAAATATAGTTGAAGTGATAGTTGTTGTTTGGTCCTTGTCCAATGATGTGGTGGGGGTGGGCAATAATTGGGTGAGTAGTACAGGCTGAATTGATTAACATTTTAAACTTTCTTAAATATTTTAGTTTATCCAATTACAAGGCACTTTAATTATTTTAATGAAATGTTTTATTTTTTTGGATGTTTTCAACTGATCACATGTTATATTTTAAGTTATTATTTTTTTCTTCAGTTTTTGCAAATTGAAAATACATGATGTCATTCATTATCATTTATCTTTTTGTCAACTACCTAACTATAAGAGTATTATAACATTGCATTTCCTTAAAAAAAAATTCATTATTTAAAAGATAAAATGAAGAGCCTTCTAGAAACCTGGTAATTAATATTTCATTGAATAAATGCTGTTTTGTTGAATTATCTCCATATTTTATTTAACAATAAAGCTACATGGCCAGATTCTGGCCAGCCAGAAAATGGCAATATTGTAAAATTGGAAAAAGTCACAAAGTGTAATTACTATTATACCCCTACAAACTATTAATATTAAACTTACTTATATTTCTCTTCCTCATTTCCAGACCCGGGTCAACCCGGGATATTCTTTGTTCAGTTTCGAACTTGGGTCTTGTGGGTCTTCCAGGGGACCCACTGATTTTTAATGAGGAGATTTGGCCCAAAAATGCTTCAAATGAGAATCAAACCTGGGTCGCCGGAATGCATATAGTAAGTACAAACCATCAGGCTGATCCCATAATTGGAATATAATTGCAAAGAAATATATATAATACACTTATACTATAAAATGATTATAATTATTATATAAACAATGTCAAATAAATTATTAATTGTCGTATTCATTATATTCAATAATTTTAATTAATATTAAGAAATTTAATATATTAAATTTTAAAAAATATAAAGAACCGCAGTTCAACTCTCCCAAACATCTATCATTATTTAGGTTCCTTCGACCCTACACCCGGTGAAAAACACCGGGTGTGTCTTCTGCTGCCACGTGTTCTTTTTTTTTTTTATTTTTCTAAAATCCATAAAGGTAAACCCTAGCGGGGAATCTATTATAAAATACAAAAAAAAAAAGACACGTGGCAGCAGAAGACCCACCCGATGTTTTTCACCGGGTGTAGGGTCGAACAAATCCATTATTTACTGTAATATATATATATAATATATATATATAAATGCATGACTTGATACTTAGTTTAATCAAATAGTAGATTTGGAGTAATTACACTCAAGTTCTTTTAATTCTTAAATTTTATTCATAATTTTGAATCGATTGACATCAATTATTGACAAGAACGTACTGAAATTGTTGATTATTTTATATAGGAAAATCATTGAAAATAATTTATTTATAAAAAAAATGTAGATGATATTTATTTAATAAAAATAAATTATAACAAATTCCAATTATTGAGAAGAACATATTTAAAAAAAAAAATATAGATGATGTTTATTTGAAAAAAAACATATTATAACTTATTCTAATTAGTATTTATATTTTAAAATAAAACTATAGATGATGAGTAAAATAAAAATATTACATTTGTGATTTTCTTTTAATACTTGGTTTATTAGTTTTTTAAAGAAGATATTAAACGAATTTACTATTTATAATTAAAGTATAATATATTTTAATTAAATTTTATCATAAAAATAATATTAATACAATTCCTTAAAATCGTAAGAATTAATCTGTTAATCGTAAGATTTGAATCGGTTAAGATCAAGTTCTTTCAATTCGTAAGCTTTATTCAAAGATTTGAATTGATAAAGCTCAACTATTGACAATGACGTATTCATCAAATTAACTAAGTAATATCTTTTTAAGTGAATTTTATTGTATAAAAATAATAAAATTTAATCATTTTTTGACATTTACATTTTATTTAAATATTTAAATTGAATCTTTGGATTTAAATGGATTAAACTCAAGTTCTTTTAAAAAAAATATATTATTATTATTTTTTTATTATATTGCATTTTCAATAATTTAATTAATATTATTAAATAATAATGAATGGGCTAATTAATAATCTATTTATTATTTATCATAATGATTACTGTTCTTGCTAGTTATTTCGTTAAGTTGTTCTATGTCTCCGTGGTTAGGTAAATCCTTTACCTTTTTAGCAACCCGAGTTCGAATTTCAACCACAGCTTTTTCGGATTAAAATTCCAGTTTGGGCCTAGACCCGGTCCGAACCCGGACCCGGCAGTAAATTTGGAACCAGACCCTTATTAAGGGGTAGAAACGGTATTAAATAAAATATTAAAAAAAAAAAATTAAAAAAATCAGATTCTGGCCATTTAGCATTGTCCTTTATTTAATATATATTTGAAAAAAAAATAGCAGTTAATTAGGTATTACGCACACGTATGCATATATTTATGCAATTTGGAGCCGAATAAATTTCTATTATTTTTCAGCAATGAATTCAAGAACGAGAAAATCAACCTTTTTTTAGACCTAAATTATTATTGCATAACTGCATGCGTGAGAATCAAGATTATTGCATGTCCGGCACATGTTTCATTAAAACTGCGTCGTTTGCCACTTGCCTGAAACTCCTAGAAATTGTTATTACATAAAATTAATTATATATAAAGCTAATGCCTCTCCTTCCCAAGAATCGCAGCTGGAAATAATTAAAGTTATTATATATATATATATATATATATATTGTATTATTGAATATGATATATTATAAACCTAATCCTCATTAATTCAAAGCCTAAAACGACAGACTTGACTTGTTCGTCCATTTCAAGTTAATTATGTGAAGCTGTGATCTTTTAACTTGCATGCCCAGTTTCAACAGCAGGCATGCAGGGCCGCCACGTGTCAAACATGCAAATCCTTTTACCTGCATGCAAGATCTTTGACTTGTATTTGAATTTTTCTGTTTTAATTTATTGCAGTTAATTAATATATATCACGTTCCTTTTAGATTATATTGTTATTATAAATATATAATTGCTACAATATGAAGTTATTTTACTTGATTTCCTTACAATTTACATTGGCATATATATATGGTGCTACTAAAAAAAATATATGATTTATTTCTACATTGCTTGATCGAAAGTTTAATTTGAATGTAAATCGATTCGGATAAAATCCGAACCCACATAGTTTTTGTCGACCTATTCGAAACGAGTTTCTAAGTTAAAAATCTCTTTACGATGAATCTTCAATCTTTAATTTCAATCGAGACAAGACCTATTTTCTTAACTTTTTTTTTTACCATATACATATTTACAAATACATTATTTCTTCAGAATGTATTAATAGAAATTTAATAATATATAATTTTAAAATATATGATACGGGCCAGTATCAATATGGGCTTTTAAAAACCATCCACTCCTGGGCCCACTAAATTCAACTAGAACTGGATTACTAACATACAAATCTCTAGTGTCAATTTATTAAAGGAATCTTGCAATTGGGCTGTAAATAAAGCCCAATTACTCGGCCCGGATTGAGAATAAAGCCCAAATGAAGAAATGCATAATAACTAGGGTTTCTAATCTCCCAGCTTCCGGAAAAAAACCCTACATACGCCTCTCACCCTCCCCCCGCTAACAGAGGAGAGAGAATCCGAACAATCGAAAATGGTGACGTACAAGGTAACACTAGCCTCTCTCTCTCTCTCTCTACACTGGATAGTCAATTTACTTTTCTTCTGTTTACGAATTAGGTTTCCGATGTTGAAAGTTTGATCGATTTTCGTGTATTTTGCTATTTGCAGTTCCACCAGTACCAGGTGGTCGGAAGAGCTTTGCCGACGGAGAAAGATGAACACCCGAAGATCTACCGTATGAAGCTGTGGGCCACCAATGAAGTCCGCGCCAAATCCAAATTCTGGTAAATTTAATTTCATTTCTGTGTTCTATATCTGTATCAGTAAAAAGATAGATTCATTTTACAAGATAGAATCTTTCGTGTTGATTTGTGTGTTAAGATATGTTTTCAGTGCAGTGCTGGTAATTTTTTTTTTCACTGAATCCTATTGGTGAAATCTATTTGAAGCATAGTTTAGATGAAACAATTAGTTGTGAGGTTTGAAGCAAATGGATGACGATAAAATGTTATAAATTATGGATTAAGATTGATAGGTTATACGTACCGAAGAGGTTGCCGGAATGATTTTTTTTTTTCTTTATGAAGGTACTTTTTGAGGAAGCTTAAGAAGGTGAAGAAGAGCAATGGTCAGATGCTTGCTATTAACGAGGTATGTCGTTTACGTTCCTTCGTTTTTATGTTGTGCGAGAGTCATAAACTGCAATATCTGTCATAAAACTTGATTTTGGATGTGCTAAATTTGCTGCAAACTCGATTGTTTCTATTCGATATGGATGTTTTACCCCTAGGTTCATATTCCTGTTTTATCAATGTGCATTCAGATAAATATTTCAACTCGACTGTATACGAACTTAAACCGACAAGGAATTGAAATATTGTCAACTATCTTTATTTGGTTCGAATTTGTTGGATTCGATTCATCCCCAGAAACTTGTAAATACAACTGTACGTGTACTAATTTCATGACAGAGATATACACAACCTCGTAAATTGTCTCTTTTGTGTTAGTATTTTGAACTTTCATCAGTAACTAAACCACTAAACCGCTGCTTCATGCTGTAGAAATGATATTAGAAGATGTCGTTTCAGTCCTCTAGGATTGTGTTTACAGAGATATAAACAAATATTTAACTGCTGGTTAACTTTCTGCAATTACAGCTGGAATGCTCGGACAATTTATATTTAACTCATTGATTGAAATAAGCTTTCAGGGGGCATCTTTGTTATTGAATCTGATTAGGCACTGTTAATTTTTGCTAATCTTATCCATTTCTCGATTTTCTTGTCCTCGTCGTGTAATTTGTAGTTTCGAAGGTTTTTCGTTTCCTTCAAAATATTTCATTGCAAATAAATTATAATCTTTATTTTCTTCTTCAATTAGATTTTTGAGAAGAATCCCACAACAATCAAGAACTTCGGAGTCTGGCTAAGGTACCAGAGTCGAACAGGCTACCACAACATGTACAAGGAGTACCGCGACACCACATTGAACGGTGGTGTCGAGCAAATGTACACCGAGATGGCATCTCGTCACAGGGTCCGTCCTCATTGCATCCAAATCATCAAAACCGCCACAATCCCAGCTAAGCTATGCAAGAGGGAGAGCACTAAGCAGTTCCACAACTCCAAGATCAAGTTCCCGTTGGTCTACCGAAAGGTGAGGCCGCACTCGAGGAAGCTCAAGACCACTTACAAGGCAACTAAGCCTAATCTCTTTATGTAGAAATGTTGTCCTTTTTCGGGGGGCGCAGTTTTACTATATTTCCGTTGAAGTGCTTTTATCAGTTTTGTTGGACGGATATATTTTATGTTTGCTTTCGTTTACCTGGATTATTATTATCAGACTTCGATTTCGAGGATTATTTTAAGAAACTGTGTTGTTATCGTTTTCATTCATTTGTTTCGATGATTTTGTATGTTTCCTTTTTCGATAGTGGTATAATCGTAGTGCCGATTTTATAAGGAAAAATAAAATAAAAGTAGGATTAGGGATAATCAATCAAGAATTAAGGCAATGAAAGTATGATTACCATGTAGATTAAATATGATTAATTGATTACTTTTGTATAGAGAAAGTGTGATTAAAATTTAAAAGGCATACCACGTCAAAAAGGCAAAACCATTACAATCTCTTAAAAAGAAAAAAGTAGGACAATTAATGGACAAACCATCATTACAACCTTAGAAATACTTATGCAGAAACAAGAATATCAATACAGATCAATGAAACACCTTTAAATTCTCCAACCTCGAAAAATCTCGAAGAAGTCGGTTTTTTTTCGTTTGAGAAGATGACCCCTGTCTGCATTTCTTGTTTGACGGCACTTTCGTTTCTCTTACAAGTTGTTGAATGCTCATCATACAAACAGAGCGAAGCCAAGAATCATCCGAAAATCAGCATCGATGAAAAACATGTAATGTTCAATATCACCGATTTTTTTACAAAGTTCACCCTTTTTTTTTTCGTGTCTACTAATGCATAAATTTTGCAGATAAATTCGCAAAAAACATATGAAATCGAAGTTCATGGAATCCTATTGTGGGCTTCGATGGGATTATTGATGCCTATAGGAATACTAACAATGAGAATCTCGACTAGTACCACCGATTTTCCTCCTTCCAAGCACAGAATCTTGATCTATGTTCATGCAGTTTTGCAGGTATGCATCTACACCAAATTACAAATTAAATAAAATTAAATAAAAACCTTTTTCTATTTTTTTATTTTTTTAATGTGATCACAATCATTGTGTTCCTTTATAGTCTATGGTGCTATGACTAATCATTAATTCTACATTTTATACAAAATCATGTTACCCTTTATTAATGGCCTGGGATTGAACCCTTAAAAAGTTCTTTAATTAAAATCAAGACTTAATTTAGTGATCAGCAGAAATTAAATAACTAATCAGCAACTAATTAATTTATTTATCACCATTTGGTTGTAATTTAAGGTCGTCTCGGTGCTAATCACTACTGTCGGAGCAGTACTATCAATGATAAAATTCGAGAACGCTTTCGACAACAGTCATCAAAGAATAGGGCTGGCACTTTACGCTGCCGTTTACTTGCAAGTTTTGATTGGATTTAGAAGGCCTAAGAGGTGAAATAATCCGATACACATCCCGTATTTTTTTTATTTTTTTTTTAATTTATTTTTTTTATTTTAGGGTTTTAATCGTTTAAAACGTTTTGATTTATTACAGGGGAAGTAGACGAAGAAGTGCATGGTATTTCCTACACTGGCTACTAGGTACAACTATATGCTTGGTCGGAATCTTGAATGTATACACGGGTTTACAGGCTTACCGCAAGAGAACATCGAAAAGTACGACTCTTTGGACCGTAGTTTTCGCAGCTCAAGTTTCTTTCATGGCGATTTTCTATCTTTTTCAAGATAAATGGGATTATATTATAAGACAAGGGGTTATTATTATTTCACCTGGCTGTGATCCAGAGAATTCACAAGCACAATTGGAGAACCAAGTTAAGGATGTTGTGATTGTGAATGAGCCATGCAGGAAAAGTAATTCACTTGGGACTTATTTTTCAAGAACCAATGCACTAAATAAACTATTTCAATTAACATGAAAGGACATTGATTTTTTTTGGGTACTCTTTTTTTGAGATGTAAGTTGTAATGAATAATTCAGAAAATTCTAATTTATGGAAAATCATTTCCTTAATATCTGAAAGTTATTAGTATATATATATATATATATATATTTTTTTTTTTTAATTACCATATAATGGGTTGATATTTCTTTTTACATTCTTTAGTTAGCTTTTTCCATAGTTTTCTTCCAAGAAAATTATAGTCTTCATCCCTCAAGTTTGCACCGATTTCATATATGGTCCCTCATATTTCAATAATTGAAACACTTTTGGTGATTTCCGTTGATTTAACGTTAGTCCGTCAAGTAAGGCGGCTATAGGCTCATGCTTGATTCCGTTAGTACTAACGAAAAACTGACATAAATTACTAAAAATGTTGAATTTTTGAAACATGAGGGACCAAATGTATTTTTTTATGAACATGAGGGACCAAATGTGAAACCGATGCAAATTTGAGATACGAAAACTCTATTTTTCCCGTTTTCTTCCATTGAAGAGTTGCACTTTTTTTTATTTTTGGAAAATTTATCATTTCATTAAATGAAAATGCAATTTATCACTCAAACTTCATTAAATGAAAATGCAATTTATCACTCGAACTTACTACATTTCAAGATAACTGAAATTTACATTGAAGTTATACCACTAGTTAGCACCGACAATCTGCAAAAGTCAACCATAAACAAGTGTTATCACACAATATGATTAGATTCCGTATGCAGTATTTACCCATTTTACCCTCCGCATTCAATGGTCAACCCAAGGGCAATTTCGTAAAACAACCATCTTCGTCTAGTTTAAATTGATTCTTGGAATCTGGATTGGAATCTGAATCCAACTCCTTGCAGATTTACTTCAATGGCGTCTCACCACCACCATGAACACGTTGACCATGACCATGACCATGACCATGATCACGGCCATGGAAATGAGCATCACCACCACCATCACACTCATGAGTAGTACTATATAACTATGTTCTCCAGAATTTTCGAATTTTAATTCCTTTTTTCCCCTCAAATTATTGCGATTCGATTTTAGTTTATAATTTGAAAATGCAACAGGGAATCATGGGTTGGACCAGACGGGAAGGTGTACCATAGCCACGATGGGCTGGCGCCACACTCACACGAGCCCATTGAATCGCCGGGTTACTTCAGCAGAAGAGCACCTCCGCTTGTGAACCGGGATTTTAACGAACGGGCGTTCACTATTGGTATCGGTGGACCCGTCGGCACTGGGTATTTTGCTTTTAATCGTGTAGTTTATTCATTGTTTTTGTTTCTCTGAGTTGATTTCTCGCAGTGCAGTGAAACTGTTTGTTGATTTGCTTATGTGAATTGATTTCTCGTAGTGCAGTGAAACTGTTTGTTGATTTGCTTATGTGAATTGATTTCTCGTAGTGCAGTGAAACTGTTTGTTGATTTGCTTATGTGAATTGAATTCTCGTAGTGCAGCGAAACTGTTTGTTGATTTGCTTATGTGAAATGATTTCTCGTAGTGCAGTGAAACTGTTTGTTGATTTGCTTATGTGAAATTACTTCTCGGAGTGCAGTGAAACTGTTTGTTGATTTGCTTATGTGAATTGATTTCTCGTAGTGCAGCGTAACTGTTTGTTGATTTGCTTATGTGAATTGATTTTGTCGGTTTTGCGAATAAAATAAAAAATTGATTCTACTGTGTTATGAGAAGTATTATTCGATGTATATATGTTATTTGAGCTGATTATTCTGAGTTTATCTGCAATTTTTGTTTCGCAATTTCGGATTTTACTCTTCCTAAGTGCTCTTCTAATTTGTTATTATGCAGAAAAACGGCTTTGATGTTGGCTTTGTGCGAATATCTAAGAGACCGCTACAGTCTTGCAGCTGTATGTATAAGTCATTACTCGTCTTATCTACTGCCAATTATTCTTCCGATTTTGCCTAACCATTTACGGGGTTGTATTTACGTAACTTCTTTTTTTCTCAGTAATCGTCATTATGATTCTTTAACAGGGGATTGTCAAGTTATAACCTATGATTTTTTTTAGTTGTAGCATAAAAATGAGCTGAATATTATTGTAGGTTACGAATGATATATTCACAAAAGAAGACGGTGAATTCTTGGTGAAGCATGGAGCACTTCCCGAGGAAAGAATTCGAGCTGTAGAAACAGGCGGCTGCCCACACGCAGCTATTCGAGAAGATATCAGCATTAATCTCGGCCCTTTGGAGGAGCTCTCGAATCTGTATAAAGCGGATATACTCCTTATTGAATCTGGTGGAGGTAATATTCACTAATACTAATTGATGTATATAATTAAATTTAAAAAAATTAAAAATAAAAATTAAATCTTACTATATATGGCAAAATGAGTTTTTTAGTCCTGGAAGTTTAGCAGTTGAGAAATTTAGTCCACCATGTTTTAAATGCAGAATTTTAGTGCTTTAAGTTACAAATTATGAGAATTTTAGTCCTATGACTTGCTATAACAGGTAATTCAATAGTTGCTTGAATGACTTGGCATTAAATATATAAAAATAAATAAACTAAATATAAAGTAGGTGATGTGGATGATGAGTTGGATAATTTTGGAGGGAAATTCAATTCTAATATCAAAAACACCAAAATGGGGGGAAAATTAACATTTTAATTTATATATTTAAGAATATGATTTATTATTTTTTGCGGTTAATTCGTAAATACGTGTTCGTTTTTGGTAAACTAATTATGATTGTGCATATCATTTAACTTTACAATATATTTTATTTTGAAAATCTTAGAATTTTTTTTCTTCGTATTTTTGTTACATTTGATATATGGTTCACTTTCATTTTCACCACTTAGTAGTTAGTACGTATTTGTCAAAATTAAATGTTTAGATAAATATGAAATAATTACTATTTTTCTCAATTAACTATGAAATAATAATTAACAAATTTGTTACTAAACAAATGCTTATTTCCTTCATACAATAAATATAAAAATGTTTGAATATTTAATTTTATGGAACGTTAAATTTTCTCGAGGTTTTCTTTATTGTAAACTATAACAAAAATAAATATATAAATGAAAATGTTAATTTTCCTCCCATTTTGGTGTCTTTGACATTGAGAATTGGATTTCCCACCAAAATTATCCAACTCATCATCCACATCATTTACTTTATATTTAATTTATTTATTTTTATAAATTAAATGCCAAGTCATTCAAGCAACTATTGAATTACCTGTTATAGCATGTCATAGGACTAAAATTCTCATAATTTGTAACTTAAAGGACTAAAATTCTGAATTTAAAACGCAGTGGACTAAATCTCTCAACTACTAAACTTACAGGACTAAAAATCTCATTTTGCCCACTATATATTATTGAGATTTGCAGATAATCTGGCTGCTAACTTCAGCAGAGAACTGGCTGATTATATAATATACATAATTGATGTATCGGGTGGTGATAAAATTCCTCGAAAGGGTGGTCCAGGGATTACTCAGGCTGATCTCCTTGTTAGTATTTTTTTTTAGCTGCCTCGTATTTAAAAAAAAAAAATTGGTGTTACTAAATTAATCGACCTTGTTTCTTCAGCTATGGATGCTAATGTTTTTAAACCATCCTAAATGTGTAGGTTATAAACAAAACCGACATTGCAGCTGCTGTTGGAGCTGATTTGTCTGTTATGGAACGTGATTCACTCCGAATGAGAGATGGTGGTCCCTTTGTTTTTGCTCAGGTGTTTATTTTAATAGTTGCTTCTTGAGATGATGCTATGATATTATATGAATTATCATATAAACTGAAGAATATATATACATTTCTTTTATGTAATAACCAATTTGTAAATACACGCAGGTAAAACACGGTGTTGGTGTAAAGCAAATTGTGGACCACGTTTTAGGGGCATGGGAAGCAGCGACGGGGAAGAAGCCTCATTCTGATCTCTCAAAGTTCATTTGAACTGTGTTTTTTATATTCCATCTTTATTTCGACTTGTTTTAGGTAAAAAAAAGAAGAAAACTTTGAATATCTACATTTGCTCAAAATAATAATGTACTCTGTAATGAACCTTTCTTTCATCCATTTTTGTTTCCGTGTTTCTCGTTTCTCCAAAACGAGAGTTTAAGTTACGAACTTATGCATCTGAATAAAAGCCAATAAAGCGCCATTTCATATCGGTGTATGATTCTGAATTTTTCTAGCCTGTTCGATCCAACACTTCCCTAAGAACATCAATTCGGGTTAAGAATTTTTCTCAATCTTAGGTACACTCCCTCCGTTGCTAATTTTTTTGCTAATTTTTCTCAAACTTCCCTAAGAACATAAATTCGGGTTGCGAACATAAAACCGACCCATGCAAACATATGCAAATATTAATTAGGAGACAACATTGTAGATATCCATAATTAAGAACATGTCCCGTAAAGGATGATCTATCAATTGAAGCAAGTGAATATGTGATCACTCAAGAGAACAATTTAAGGCCATGGACACTCAAGAGACTTCTAACAACCCTCCTTACTTGTAAATAAACATATTTCAGAACATGCCTATATGGTAAGTGCATAAAGTTCTTGTACCATTCTAGAATAATTATAGGATCATCCTTCTTAAATATTTGGATATGAATTCTCTAGATAATCATTATTGTACATTGTACAATCAAAGTAATCGTAGACATCCATTATAGAGTGACATTAGTATAAATATGAACTTAGATCATGACCATCATGTTGCGGCTTGGGTTCATGAAAATTTTCCATAAAAATATTTACAATGTTAACTGTGTTTACTCTCCATAATTTTAGACGAACATCAACAATGGTTGTTGTAAATACATAATATTAACTTCAATATTTCGTGAACAAAAAAGGTTCATATCCATGCAAGACATCAAAACTCGCTAGAAGGAAAGTAGTTATAATTATGCAGTCTCAAAATATTACCCGCCGTTTGGTAAGACCGACTCAACTAAAGAGACGGGAAGATCATCTGTGTACCAGTAACAATATCAAACACTTAGATTTGCTTAGACTATTATCCGGTTATACTCACACTAGATCCCCAAAAGTAATGGTAATAATTTCCATAAACATCCACAAATCAGAGTTATAATTCTAGATCTAACACATAATTATGTTAAAACTACTTCGATAAAATTACATGGAGATTTCCCAAACTGCGAATCGGTACCCTTAGCAGTGACGTGCGGAACGACGAACGCTGGCACGGGTTACGTATGGTATTGCGCACCAGAAGAAGTTGGGACGAATCGCGTTCCTCAAGCATTTCAACAGGGCTGACATGGTGTGTGTATGAAGGTGGATCGCTGTGTGTGTGAAGATCACGTGTGTGTGAAATGAAGATGCTGAGTCTGGAACTTCTGGAAATAGCCGATTTAAATTAATTAACGATTAACTGTTACTAATCTTAATTGAGATTAAATTAATTAAGTTCCTATTAATGATCAGATCCTACGTTGTCAATTGATTAAATATGAGGGATATAATCCTCCGTGTTACTAATCTTAATTGAGATTAAATTAATTAAGTTCGTATTAACGATCAGATCATCCGTGTCAATTGATTAAATATGAGGGAGTGAATGTGTCTTTTATGAACAATGGCGACCAAATATAAAAGTACTGGTGCAACCTTGAGGGGTAAAATCTATAATTTTTCCGAAGAAAAATTATAACATATTGAGATCCAATAGTGAATTAGGTTAAAAAAGAAAAAGAAAAAAAAAAACTTCGAATGTGTTGTTCCCGATACATAAAACGGGTAGTGATTTAGTAAAATGATCAAATAAATTAGTCGAAATACGAAAAGATTAGCCGAGGCGAGAAAACTCTTTCCTTAAGACAATATTGCCCCGCTACGGTGCTTACGGTTATTTGGCAAGTGTCTCCCAAGATACAACGGCTAACTCGGCATATGAGCACTCAAAATCCCGAGTACAACGAACGTTACTTTGTGTCTCAAACTCTCGAATCGAATACGGAAGAAAATATTCTACGAAGAATATTTCCGGGCTAAAGAAGGAAGACTTCCATAGAGCAAAATTATGGAATTAAATTGGTTTTTATGTTGTTATTAAATCAAACATGTGGAGTTTCTATTTATAAGTTTCCAATGGTTGTGATTAATGAACACAACCCTTATGAAATTAAACAAGTGAAGAGGTGTGGCCACACCTCTTCATTGTCACACCTATTTGATCAAATAGGTGCCTAAAAATATTTTTTTATTTTCATTCAAAAATAATTTTATTTTATTAAATAAAATTCCAACAATCCCCCACATGAATGAAATTAGAAAAACGATGGATTCTATCGAGAGTTCAAGTGGAAACTATTGCAATGGGGATAGGTAGCTTTTGGCTTTGAACTATCCTTAGCGGTATAGCATCGGATTTACTTGGCTAGTTAGTGAACGCGATGTCTTGAACTGCCAGCCGTTTGTGTAAACCAAGATAATGATAACCACACAATAGTTTTCCCACATTTCATCAGTTCTCATGGTTGCGTCCATTTTGGCCCTGGAGCACATCTTGGATTCATAAGTGTTTGTCATTTTGAAGCGGCCCACACTTCTACACTTAGATAGGTGATGTCCTATTAAAGGTATCCTGCCAATACCTCACATTTTGTCAAGGTTTTGGAATCATTAAAAACTTTCGCTTATCATTTACCCTTTCTGCAGGCAACACTAATGTCTATCACGAGAATGAGTTGGAAATATATAATTTCATAGGAATATATACTCCTTGGTGCATCACTGAATTTTCCATAACTTAGTTGTCCCTTTTGAACCAGTTCTTGGGATCTCCAGTCATCATGGTTGGGTTTCCACTATAGAAATTCTTAATTTGTGGGTTTTGATCTCACTCCTCTAGACAGGCAATATGTTTGATCTCTTTAGTTGACTTTTAGTCGCGGATCCGCTATTAACCATTGATTTTCATAATCAATGTTATATTATTTCTTTTGAGATCAATTGCCTAATGGTCTTATGTGTACGAGTGTATCGATACTTGCCATTATACATGTCGTTTGTGCCCTTAACGTAACCGATTGGTTTTCACAATTTATTCATAATTGTAGACACCGACTTAGTCCAACACGTAAAATCCTCCAATAATTTTATGAAGTTTATTCAGCTTCTTATCTAACCTTATCTCAAGTTATATATTCGAATTCGACCATGAATCGAGCTATTCAATTGTGTTTGAGGATTTCCAAGATACATAATCTTAGTGGACTCATATATCCAATATACTTTCCTAATACAATAAGATATTTTCTTTAATGTAATCCATTTAAAGGCGATACTTAGATTACCTAAGAACCCTTATAATATCATTGAATGATTATTTATTTTGGAATTACATATTTACTAGTTTGCAATTCATTATGCTGCCAAACTATCCAAAAATATTTGTAATTGAACCATTGTTCATCATTATTTTTTGCAAGTAAGACTTAGTCTTTAGATAACTAGATCAATTTTCTAGTAATGTATCAACATGAGACTTTCAAATGACTATCTTTGTCTTAGTGACTTTAATCTATAAGATTACATCGTCTAGACCCTCGTCTTTTGACATCAAAAATTTTATTTTTATTTTTTCCAATATTTTCTCAACGTTCAAAATAGTATCATGATCACTATCTCATGATTATAATGTCGTCTATAGACATATACTTCCATGTGCTTTTAATATAAACACACTGGTCACACTCGTTATTACGAGAATTACTTGATAACACAATTTTATCAAATATTACTTTAGAATGACTTAACGAGTTTCAATATCTTGTTATAAATAATCAAGATTTTTCCATAGCTATTTAATTTAGCTTTATTGGACCACCCTTTTAATTCTTCTTTTGAATAGTCCATCTAAACCTTAATGGTTTACTACTTGGAAGAAGACAAACTAACTTCCACGTACATTCTTCCAATGTAGACAATATTTCAATAATTGTCCATCGTTCATTTTATAACTCACAAGTTATAAAATCAAATCAAAATCAAACATATTGATTTTATTTGCCATCTTGTTGTATCTTGGTTGTTCATCACTTTGATGATTTACCACTCTTACATATTTTAACTTGGTTGTTCATCACTTTGATGATTTACCACTCATACATATTTTAACTTGGTTGTTCATCACTTTGATGATTTACCACTCACGCATATATTTTAACTTATAAGTTCTCTTATTTAAACCTTATTTATTTTCTTATTTTACAAGAAATCACAATATAATAAATTTGCATCAAGAGTGACTATCTCGTGCACAATCATTATAAATATATTCAATATTTATCCACTTGACTATACTATGCCTTGTATTAACTTAGGTATTTTTTTATCTTGGCCTAAACACCCCCACATTTCTAAATATTAATGTGATTACTGGTTAGGGCCTAAAGACCCTCACATTTCTAAATGTTTATGTGATTAGCTCGGAATATTTAATTTATCTGGTTAGGGCCTAAAGACCCCTACATTTCTAAATATTTTAACATGGTTAGCTCGGGATATCTAATTTCCCCCACAAATTCTAGAGTATGTATTCTAGAATTTACCACTATGATATCCATAAAAAAAATTTCAAGAGTTTCAGTACTCATTTTTTAATTCATTTGGTATTTTCCAACTTTCATTCACATAGCATTTAAATGCTTTGAAATCCTTATTTTTATTTTATTAATAAGGATACACAATGTAACAAAATACATTTCTTCTTTAGTTAGAGAAATATATTGGATCACCAATATATTTAAGGGTAAATTACACCCACACCCCTGAGGTATGCTTAAATAACTGTAAGGTCCCTGTGGTATCGATAATTACACTCACCCCCTGAAAGGTAGTTAAAAACTCTAACGGGATAATGCATTTGATACATTATTCCGATAGGGTTCTAATGGACTATTACTTTTAGCTAGTTGTGGAGATAACATAGAGTTATGGGTAGTTATGGGGTGACATGGCTCCCTCAATATTTTTTAAATCACCCATAACTCTTTGTTGTCTTCACCACTTCCTGAAACCAATAGTCCGTTAGAACTCTATCGTAATAACGTATCCAATGCATTATACCATTGGAGTTTATAACTACGTCTCAAGGGGGTGAGTGTAATTATTGATACCACAGGGACCTTAAAGTTATTTAAGTATACCTCAGGGGTGTGGGTGTAATTTACCCTATATTTAATTACAAAGTATTATATTTCTTTCTCTCAAGAAAGTACAAAAAGAAAAATCTTCTTAAGATATTTAAATCTTGTCAACAAATAAGATAATAAGATTTCTTCCTTTTCCTCAAAAAGAGAAAATTCGTCAAGATACTTAAATCTTGTCAATAAACTAGAGAATATTAATTTCTCCAAATGGTGGTTGATCTCCACTATTCAATATTAAAGTTAGAATATATAAATTCTAATCTTCATCGTTCATAATTTAGGATTGTATGTCCTAAACATGCCGTTCAAAGTTCAACCAAATCAAACGATTAAATTCTACAAAATGAGCTCTTACGTAAACTGCTAGAATTTTCTTTCAACAAACATCCATTGTTGTTTACAACTATTTCGGATGTTCGAAAAATCAAAATCCGATCTCATCTATTCACATTGTAGATCGTAATCTTGCAAATGTGATGTCAAATCAAATTGAACCAACGATTCGATCTTCTTTTATGTTATATCTTGACACAAGAACTACTCATGTGCTCTCATGAATTGCTTCTCTTTCTTTCTATTTCATTTCAATCATGTTTTTAATTGCACTGTAGTATGATTCATATATAAAACATATGTAAGAATCATATAAAACATATGTACATCAATATTATAATAAACATAATATTTGACATGTGACCACGACTTTCATACTATATCATAGAAAAAAAATACTAGTTGATCATAGAAAGAAACAATAGATCAAGCATACTATATCAACATATACATACTATACACACGAGTATATAATACCATCAAGTTTGGACGTAATAATTCATGGCATAAATTAATTCATGTCCAATATAATGAATTGATATAAATTCTATTGCACGTAATCAATGCTTGTCCATGCAATAACACAATTCTAATGAATTAGTATGGCTTACGCAAATAATAATATGTATACTAATATTCCTCTTACTAAGTAACTCATACTTAATATACGAGACAAGTCTAATCGTTCATAGAAAATATTAAAAGCGTTAATAAGATCACGTACTCGCGAATTTCATATAATATATTCGAAAATCAATCAACTGGACGGTTCCACATCAAATGAAAATTGGGAGAAAGTTAATCCCGTATCAAAACTATATGCAATTTATGAAAATAAATATTGTATTTTCATGAGAAATGTCATGCGGTTTATGATAAACTTATTCAAATAATTAACACATACCCTATCATTTTATTGCATTTAGGATAAAATTATTTATATCATTAATGTAGATACACAAACATAATGAATATTCATTAAGCATATATATTGTATATAGTTTACCATTCTTCCACATATTAAAATTAAACTATCATGCAATAATCCACCATAGCTTTATCAATTTATTGCACAAATAGATATCTTATAATTAAAAAACGTACCCGATAAATTATATGTTCGTCAATTCAAATTTTGTGGGTAGCACCAAATCGTGTCAATATTATGGCAGTGCTGAATGATTTAATCATATCTCTTTCGTCTGAAGTCCGCTTTTGTTGATTCAATATGATCCGAATAGCCAACAAAATTTTCTACAACTTTTATCTTTTACGTTTTCTGAGATTCGGACTGGATCATGATCAAAATAAGCCTCGAAGTCGGAATAGGTGTGCTGTAAATTTGCACCTACAATGGAACCAGAAAAAAAATATTAAATAATATTCATGAATCGAAAATAATATAAAACCTCATTATTGATCTTCGATTCAGTCTTCTTTCACCAAAATTTCGTGCATTGGACATTGGTGAGGCGTTAATATGCGACAAGTTGCATTGGTCACGAACGGTTGTATTTTTCATGAAAAGGTGTATCGGTAGTTCTGCCATCCTTTCGTGTTTTCATCATAACTTCTTCGTACAATCTCCGATTGTGACGATTTAACATGTACTGGAAAGATAACTTGATTATCTACAACTTCTGTGAAATGTTAATTTGCCATATTCGGACTTTAACACCTTCGAAAATGGGCAGGAATGTGGACTTCATGTTCTGTCCGAAAATGAACTTTCTCCAATTGTATTTTGTAACTTATTGATTTTTGGCAGACTATCTTCTTCTCCATCTCGTTTACCAACGTGTGCAGAAAACACAATTTACTAAATCACAAAAATATTGTCTTAAGATTGTTGTTCCCGATACATAAAACGGGTAGTGATTTAGTAAAATGATCAAATAAATTAGTCGAAATACGAAAAGATTAGCCGAGGCGAGAAAACTCTTTCCTTAAGACAATATTGCCCCGCTACGGTGCTTACGGTTATTTGGCAAGTGTCTCCCAAGATACAACGGCTAACTCGGCATATGAGCACTCAAAATCCCGAGTACAACGAACGTTACTTTGTGTCTCAAACTCTCGAATCGAATACGGAAGAAAATATTCTACGAAGAATATTTCCGGGCTAAAGAAGGAAGACTTCCATAGAGCAAAATTATGGAATTGAATTGATTTTTATGTTGTTATTAAATCAAACATGTGGAATTTATATTTATAAGTTTCCAATGGTTGTGATTAATGAACACAACCCTTAGGAAATTAAACAAGTGAAGAGGTGTGGCCACACCGCTTCATTGTCACCTATTTGATCAAATAGGTGCCTAAAAATATTTTTTTTTATTTTCATTCAAAAATAATTTTATTTTATTAAATAAAATTCCAACAGGATGTCTACGTTTGCTTAAAACAATAATTTACTCTGTAATGAACCTTTCTTTCATCCATTTTTGTTTCCGTGTTTCTCGTTTCTCCAAAATGAGAGTCCAAGTTATGAACTTATACATCTGAATAAAAACCAAGAAAGCACCATTTCATATCGGTGTATGATTCTGAATAGCTTTTCGACAATTGTTCATATAAATGGGATATAATTACATGTAAGATGTGTGTATTACATTTGTAATGCAGTTTCAGCCTCTTGTGAAAATTTCGACATAATTTACACCAATTCAAAAGGCACTTCTTGTTGATAAAACTGATTTTATTTTTTTTCCAAGAAGAAAAACTCACATAATCACACTGAGAAATACATTTGAGTAGAGTTTGATATAATAAATGATGTTGTATTTATCCCACATCGGAAGAAAAAGTAAACCTAAAGCAATTGAAAGTAGTATATAATAAGGGGCTGGGGCATGGGAAATAGTATCTTTGCGCTTGGGGCAATGACGCAGCTAATGAGGTTCTAACCGAGGCGCGTCTATTGCTGGTTGAAAACTATTTCCAAACCCCCTCTTGGGCTTTGGTTTACACCTAAGCCCTCGAGAATTTCTGGAAGGGCTACCCTTTGGGTACAGCCCTACAATTCTTAGTTTTAAATATTTTCCACCATTAAGATTATTATTCTAAAACATATATTATCTTTTGAATTTAAATAAATAAGATTATTTACTACTAATTATTTACTACTAATTTCAAACACCTTTACATAATTAGTAAGTAATTAGTACTTGAGGGTATTTTTATCCATCAATATCTATTTTCCCAAAATCAAGATCAAGTTTCGTTAATTTTGAAAACAAAAGATCTGGATCATGTTGATGATCGATAAATTCATTCATTGCTGAACTATTCCAGCCGGCGACGACACTCGTTTGGTGGGATCTTCTCACGGGTAGCTAGCTCTGCTCAACGAGGACAACTGCAATCTGTTTCTAACGAGTACCCTCGTAAAGCTGCCGTCGATTCACACTTAACCGGTGCCGGTGCGGGAAAGCCAAAGTGCCTCACGGTTCTTGCTGCGTAAGCAAGCTAATCATATTGCCATGCTATGATGACCTACGGGCCGGAATTATTAAAGCTCGGAGGAACGAACATCAACAATGGTAGTTGCAAATACTCATATCCATGCAAGACAACAAAACTTGCTAGAATTACTTTCGACTATGCCACATAGACAATTTTTTGTCCCTTTCGTCAAAAATCACAAACCAATTAGAGAAATAAAAATCGAAGCTTTCTAGCTTTTTACCAACTAATTTACAACACTAGCATAGCAGCATAGCAAAAAGACACTATTAGAACCAGATGGAAACAACAAAACTATACCAGTTTCCTATCCGCAAAAACTAATATTTATATTTCCTACAAAATGTTGGACAAATAGTGGTGCATTCTCAAAAAATATCACCGAGCACCACCCTCGGGAGGCGGCCACCATCGTGGCGGCGGAAAAGTCAGACCACGACTCTTAGCGGTCGCCAAAAAGTCAACATCTTCATCTCCATCACAAACAACCTCGAACACATTCAGAAACTTTTCACCGTCAAATCCCTCAGTCGGAACCCTAATTTGCTCTGACTCGGCGTCATCATTCAATTCCCCTTCCGAAACCCTAACCCCAACCTTTTTTGGTACCCTCACGCGTTCAGCACATGGATCCTCCTCCGACGATGAGAGGTGGGAGTTGTGGTGGTGCTCCGGTGGTGTGTGGAACACCATATCTTCTTCTAAAGCTTGGTTGTGAGATGAAGCCGCATGTGTAAACACGGCCGTTCCGGCGGGATGAGAAGAAGCCTCCTCGGACGACGGCGACGATAACTCGACCCAGTAGGGATCAATAATCTCCAACCGGAGCAGAGGGCATGTGGTTAATATCACCTCCTGCGAAGATGTTGGCCGGCAGGATTCAATTGTTGAAGCAAATGGGTCTTTTTCCATTTTTTTTTTTGCCACTGTTTCTCGATTTTGGGGGTTAGGGTTTATGGTGATCTTTAAATTGTAACTTCAAATGGAGAGACACCGGTCTTATTGTCTTCCTTTTTCCCCCAAAAAAATCGAATTTTCCTGGCCAATCATTTTAATAAAATAATAATATTTTTACTGGCTTAATCTTAAGTCGAATGGGAGTAAAATATTTAATTTTTTTTTGGGAAAAATACAGTTTTCATCCCTCAAATTTACACTAATTTTACATTCGACCCCTAAGTTCATAAAACACACATTTGATCCCTCGTTTTCATTCAACACTTTTAGTTACTTCAATCAAATTTCCGTTAAAACTAACGGAATCAACCCATCACTGCCTTAGGCCCTTAAGTGATGGACTAACGTTTAGTTAACGTAAATGATCAAAGGTGTTAAATTATTTAAACATGAGGGACCAAATGTATTTTTTCGAACATGAAGGGCAAAAAGTGTAATTAGTGAAAACTTGTAGGGTGAAAAGTGTAATTAGTAAAAACTTGAAGAGTGAAAACTATAATTGTCCCATTTTTTGTTAGATATTCTTATTGGCTGATTCATGGATACTCTTACATAACAACGAATATTTCTCAAATTAATAATTATGCAAAAGTGCACAACATTTTCTCAATACAGTCAACTAAAATGTAACATACTTAGTACATGTCTATAAATACACACTCGTGAACAAGTCAAGAACATGTATTTGAATTTGATACAAATTACAATGGATTGAATAAATTGAAACCAACAATTTCGTTTTTTTCGTTTACTAGTATTGGGAAACTCTCGATATCTCTAATGGCTGACGATCGAATTAAACTGTTCTCACATGAAGTAAACTACATTGGTCTCCTTAGATATCATCAAGCTTCCTTTATCATGCATTATCTGCAATATAAATTTAATTTGCAATACGAACATTAGAAAAAATGATCGAACAAAATTTAATTTTTTTTTTTAAATGAATAAATTACCTCCAAAAGGGACATGATCTCTGTAGCAGAGTAAGGGGCAGCTGCCCCAGAGTTAACAACCCCCTCAATATCAGAAATCGACATTTGATCCACATGTTGTGCATGTCTGTACTTCCCGAGCGCAGCACTGAATGTTTCCAATCTGAACACACACGATAGAAAGAATCGACGTTAGATCATAATTTTCAGATATTGAAAATAAAATTGCTCGAGATTCATCTGATTTTATGTACAATACAAACCTCTCTTCTGCTGATATGTTGGCTCCACTTGCTGGAGTTTCATCTACATCCATTGCTTCTGTATCACTTTATAAAGAAGGAAGAAATTGTCAATGGTTTGGTATTTCATCATTAATTAGATAATAAGCCCCATAAAAATAATGTACTTACTCTGCTGTAGCAGTAGAATCACCGTTATTCGTTGCATTTTTCCCACCTCTATTACGAGTTCCATCGTTATTACCAGCTTCAGTTTCTCTCTCCATTTCTCTCAGCCTGTCTTCCTCTCGCTCCTCCATTTCATTCAGTTCTTGATGATATATGGCAAAATTTAGGACTTGAAGAGCAGATTCAACATCCGATCTCAGTACCTGTTCAAGAACAGACATTAAATACAAGCACCAGATTAGCTTCACAAGTGTAATAAAAAATTCTGAACCATAGTTGCCAGTAAACTTAACGATAGTTAAGAACTATATATCTAAACCAGGGAATCGTGACAAGTACCTGTCTTCGCAACCTCAGTTTCGCATGGGCAGTTGACAGACGGATTATTGTTTCCAGGGTTCTAGCAGTAATTGGAAGTGTCCCTCCAGTCTAAAACATTCCACAATAGCAAAGTTTATATTATTATTACAGCCTTTTACTTCCAAATGTATAAGTCATCTTAGAGGAGTGAACTACAAACCTTAACATTTGAACCTGCATTCCTAAGCTCTGCATATGCAGTTGCTATGTGTTCAGATGCCTGGAGAAATTATTTGCCGAGGAAAAAATCAGAATATGTAATAGATTGGATACCGAAATCTCGCTACTAAAAGATCATGACAGTAAAAGAACAGGGCATTACCTCATCAGTCAGCTCAGGCTGGATCCTGTTTTTCGCATAATGAATGTATTTCTTAAGAAAATTGATAGTGAGAGTATCACGTTTACGGCCCTTGTCAGATCTTTTTCCGTGCAGCATTCGGTTGTATTTGACAAAAACAGAAGAACCATTTTCTGAATTGTCATCCCCCTCCTGTCTTAAACTGTCATCTAATCTTGTGCCTGGCATAAAAATCACAGTGACTTATGACATTTATGTTTTATCTCTATATGTACCTAAATTTATTACTGGTACAGATTTTGCGTACCTCCATCAACCACTGATCGGTACCGATGCATTCTTAAGACATGTTCTGAAATCTGACGATCAATCCCAGGATCCATTTGATCCAAAACGATAAATAGCAAATCAAAACGAGAAAGCAGAGAGTCTGGGAGCCCGATATTCTTAGTCGGAGTTATTGAACGGTCATACTGAGATAATCAACATATGGTATTTATTAATAATGTAGATAGAAAAAAGACAATTCAGCATGTCTTAAAATTTTGCAACTGTTCTAAGATACTTACAGTTCCATATATTGGATTTGCAGCGGCTACCACACTGCACCGAGCATTCAAAGACGCGTGAATACCAGCTTTGGCGATTGTTACAGTCTGCTGCTCCATCACTTCATGTATAGCCACGCGATCTTGATCGTTCATTTTGTCAAACTCATCGATACAGACAATTCCTCTATCAGCAAGGACCATGGCACCAGCTTCTAGTCTTCGCTCGCCTGAGTTCACAAATCCAAGTCTATTAGTAAGTATCACAAAACCATGCTAAACCAAACCCAAATAAATAAATAAAAAGAATAATACCAGTTTCTTGATCAGATGTAACTGCAGCTGTCAATCCAACACCAGAAGAACCTCGACCAGTGGTTGATATGGCTAGAGGAGCAATATTCATGATGGCTCTCAATAACTGAGACTTGGCAACAGAAGGATCACCAACCATCATCATGTTTATATCACTATAAATTATAAAGTAACAAACAAGTTAGGACAAAGTTTTGAGTATAGGCCAAACTGCAGTCTATTGTAGGCAAAAAAACAAGAGAGAGTTTACTTACCCCCTCAAGTGAGTACCGTTCTTCAAGTTCTTTTCATTTCCTCCAAGCATCAATAAAATGACTGCTTTCTTTATCCATAGATGGCCATATATAGACGGTGCAAGAGAATTAGCAAGTAGATCAAATGCATCATCTCTTTCAGAAACCTTTCTAATATTTTTCATGTCGTCGCTTGAATACTGTAAGTTCTGTGACATTTTGTTGAGAAGAGAGACATTGTTGGCTATAAGGACAGTCCTAAACATTAGCAAAACGGAGAGGTTTAGAAACACAAGCGAATACATAGGTGAAAGAGATTACTGATGACTGTTTTGCTATTCACGTAATAACCTGAACACTCCATTCACACTGCCTTTACTGCTTCCGGGTAAGGCTTTGTATGTCCCGACAATTGCCACACGGTCTCCAGGCTTGCAAGAATCGACCAAATCATCTTCTACAATGACATCCACTGTCCTAGGAAGTTGACCAGGAGCTGAGTTTTCTGGTACTTCTTGCATTGATAGTGTCTGATGGTCCTTGTAAACACATAGTCCATACTCGGTTACCAGTAAGTTGCCATTGTCATCCTGAAACAAACTAAACCTCGTCAAAACCCCTTCCGGACAATGTTGTTAAAAAAAGATGAAGAGAAAATGACAGAAATCTTACACGTGTTGGATACACTGAACCAGTTGGCAAGCCAATATTGGATGTAATGTCTCTGTATTCACGCACGGTGAATTTTTCAGTAACAGGGCAGAAGTGGACGCTCTTGACAACCTTTGGCCTAACAAGCGAACCTAGATGCAGAATAAATTATCTTATTGTAATGATAAACTAAGGATCTATAGAAGCACGTATATTTTGAGCTACTCCATCACTTAACATAACTCATATTTGAATGCTATTTTGATATAGAATGAGAATGGTATTCCCAAGCAAACCAATATTTTACTTCACAATCACTTAATAACTTGAAACTACATTTATTTGACAGACATATAAAGAAGAAAATAATTAATCGTAGGTAATTCACCTTGTTGAGGTCTCTCTCACGCATACAGCCATACCAACCATACTACTATGCATATATATTACTAAAATCCTCGTAATTTTCATATCTTTTCCAGTTACATTAGAACCAAATTCAAATGTGGACTTGGATGGCGAAATCCCTATTTCAAATCTTAATGGAGCAAATTTCAATATCCTTAACTTGGAAGGAAAAACGACTCTTAACACCTACACTAATAATCCAGTATACCCAACTTCCCCTTCAAACAAAAGCACTATTCCATCAACGATTCCATTTATGAATATAGCACAAATAAAAAATTTGTCGAGAAGCATAAATATTTTGGAGAGGCAGAAGGGAAATTACATTTGGTGATGATGCCCTCGACGCAGACCATGGAACCAATAAACCCAGACAGAAGTTCTCTTGGCGTCACCCTTCGCGAAACAAACGGGCCCTCAAGCCCAACCAAAATCTGCTCTCCTTCCTTGAGATACTTGGCGTTCATACTCCGCACCATCTCCGTCACTGCATCACAGAGCGGCTGCAGATACTCGCTTGGAGTATGCAAAATCCTGCAATTTCAACAAAAAAAAAAAAATACCCCAAAAAATCATCATTATCTGATTTATTTTCCAGAAATCATAATTTGTAGATAGTAAAGTACCTGCGAGCCAAATCGGTGCCTTCTCTGTGGTGGTAGAAATGAGCAAGATTAATTATACAACGGCGGCGGTTTTGGGTAAACATCAAGTCAAGTGTTGTTTTTAGGTCAATGTTATACTCCTGAAATTGAACAATTTGCAACGATCTTCACCATAAAAGTAAACGAACACAGCAGATCGATTATAGATACAGTAATTGGGGCATTTTAGAGACTTACAGTTTGTTCGAAGAATTTGAGAAACGTCCGCTTGTGCGCTGTCCTGACATCCTCGCTCAAATCCATGGCTAGCGTTCGTATCTGCTCTCTCAATCGCAACTGATTTCTGTGTAGAGAGAGAGAAGTGCGTGCAGTCAAATTCGCTGTATTTTGCTGAGGTTTCTTTTGATTTTGGGGAGTGTGGGGATTGAAGAGTTGGCGGGAAAGAAAGAGAGAGGTGCCGCATTTTGGCGGGTAAAATGAACGAAAATAGTATTTTGGGCTGGGCCCTAATTCAATATCACTATTGGGCTGAATCTGTACTTTATTTATTCCAAAACAATTAACCCAATAATTGTTGGTCCATTTTTTTATTATTAAAGCTGTTTTGTAGATTCTGGATTTTTATTATTAGGTGTATCATGTGAAATTGATGCTTCAAAGATAATTATTATGTCATACATACATATATATATATATATATATATATATATATATATATATATATATATATATATATATATATATGATGTTAGGCTTTACAACTATTTCGACTTGTTCAACTAATTAAATTCAAATATTTAGAAATAAAGAAAAATAATAGATATTATTGTTTTTGTGATACTAATGACTGATAAATAAAAATAAAACTAAGTTTAGGAGAAATATAAGTAAAAACAACTTTATTTTACAGAAAGTGAAAGTACGAACCTATTTTTTGAAACAACCAACAACAAATTATAAGCCAAAAAAAGAAAAAGAAAAACAATAAACGGGTATGAAGCCGAAACTACAGACTCGAATACTAGTAAAACTGCTGCGAGCAAGAATGAAGCAAAAACGTACGCTTTCGCGCACGCCTAAACAAGCAGCAGTAGTTCGAATAAAATGTACTAAAAGCTTACTCAAAATTTAACACTCTAAACAACTTAACGCAATACCGGAAATGCTTAAGTCAGTGATATTTAAAAAAAGAAAAAAGAAAAAAAAACACTAATAAAGATCTGCTTCTTTAAGCACTCTAATTAACAAGATTGCTCTTGCTATAAACCACTCGTTTCGAACATGATCAAGGCTTGAATGCAGAAAACGCGACAACAGAGTTGTGACCGCCAAATCCAAAGGAATTAGAGATGCCTGAATTTTATTTTTAAATACATGTATATATGAGGTGCAACATTAATTAAAAAATGAAAAAAAAAATTATTTGAAATTGATTTTCATAATATCCCAAGAGAGTAGAAGCTCGTACCAACGTTGATTTCATGCTGCTGTTTTTTGTTTGCAACAGTGTCAAACTCCACAGAGGGCTCTGGATTCTGCATTATTAAGAATAATACGATTTTGAATTTTAATCATTCGCAGCAAAGCTAGTCAAAGTATAATATACACAATCAGACTACATTCATATTGCTCGAACAGAATAAAGCCATCAGAATTTATTTTGTAATTTGAACTCACGAATTGATTAATGGTAGGATGAAGCCAGCCTGTTGTGATTGCTTTCACCGTTGCAATGGCTTCTAAACCACCAGCAGCTCCAAGACAGTGTCCTATCATTGACTGCAAGAAGATAGAAAGTCAGACGCAGACGTGTGTTTGTGTGTGTGTGTGTGTGTGTGTGTGTGAGAGAGAGAGAGAGAGAGAGAGAGAGAGAGAGAGAGAGAGAGAGAGAGAGAGAGAGAGAGTAGGAGTACTTACCTTAGTTGCGTTTATTTTGATCTCTTTCGGGTTCTTGAATACCTTCTTAATAGCATTTAGCTCTGCTAAATCACCTACGATGGTGGAAGTTGCATGGGCGTTTATGTAGTTCACCTGAAAATGAATATGTATGGATTTGTTACTACTGTTTGAAAGAATTACTACAATTGTATAATTCACCGATTACTCATTCGGCACCATTGCAGAAGTGGCGTTAACTATAAAAGTTACAATGTTTCAAAAATCAATTTCCGATTTTAAATTTTTGGTTATCCTCATATTTGCTGCTTCATTGACCAAAAAAAACAGACACACTGCATACTAGACTTAAAATTACGCAATTAGGTAGCATGATTCTCACTCCAATCTACCAAGAGATTTATCACTTGAACTCGTGTTATTTACCAAGGCCAACCCAAGAAATCAATATAAAATTCGGTATAAAACTAATTAATTAACAAGCAATACCTCCTCGGGCGAAACACCAGCATCTTCAAGTGCAGCATGGATACACGAAGAAACACCAAGCCCATCAGCTCTCGGATCTGTCATATGATAAGCATCGCAATTTATAGCACCTCCCAAATACTCTGCAATTATCGGTGCCCCTCGCTTCATTGCATGTTCCAAACTTTCCATCACCTGTTAAGAATGTTCAAGAAAATACCAATTTAAGATAGGTGATTAGAGTATAATCGAAAACGAGTTCTTAAATTTATGGCTGAAATTGACCATCTTCTTTTGTGGAGTACGGCACAATTTCACATTTTAAATACCATCCCAAAAATTTAATAATCAATATACAACAGCCAATAAGTTTTAAGCATACAGCTAACCTTTGAAAGAGAATTTCAAGAACAAAAAATAAAACGGTTGAACTAAGAAGCAACTACAATGGCACACTTACCAAGACTCCAGCACCTTCACCCATAACAAAACCATCTCTCTCTTTGTCCCATGGCCTAGAAGCAGTTTGTGGGTCGTCGTTTCTTTGAGACAAAGCTCGGCATGCAACAAAACCACCCAAACCAATCGGAATAATGGCGGCTTCAGTTCCACCGGCAACCATCAGATCAGCTTCACCTCTACGGATGTGATTAGCCGCAGCGTAGAAGCAATAGTTAGAGGTAGCACAAGCAGTTGAAATCGAATAATTGGGGCCCATTAATCCGAGATCAATCGCAAGCAACGCGGACCCCATGTTTGTTATAGCATAAGGTATGAAAAACGGAGTTATTTTCCTGTGGCCTTTCTCTATTAGAGCCTGAACACCGTCGGAGAAAACCGTTAGACCGCCCATTCCTGTACCGACCAGAACACCAGCTCGGGTCTTGTCAATCTGAAATAATGACAAACCAGATAATTAGCGGCATTGCGTAAACCTTCAAAAATCAAGAAAAAGAGGACACATATTGGCTATCAAAAGTTCGACACATAACTAAAATCAGATGACATATTAGTGCAGCCATTTCCATAACTAAAATCAGATAACACAAAAGTTCGACACATAACTAAAGAGGAAACGGGTGCTATTCATCGATAAAAACTTTACAATAAATTACATTCTAGAAATCAAGAACATGATGAAATTTGCCCCATTTGAAACTATGTCAAGACCACCAAGTAAAATATGGTTTTAAGAGAGGAGTTCAATTAAATCAAACAGTGCCCAATTGGCCAATTCAAATACAGCTTATTATAATCACACAAGTATTAAAATAATCATAAATCCCTTCTCTCTATCAGTATTCCGATCAACATAAGCTACTTACTACTGAAACAATATCCTCATTACATATAAACCCATAATTGAAAAAACGAATTGAAGAACGAATCAAGCTATCCAACAAAAACAATCGAAAAAACTATCATTCAATCTCCAATAATTAACTCAATTAAGCTCAAAAAAACATCCATTGTACCGTATTAAGCTTGTCGCCGCCGAGATCTGCATCCTCGATCGCTTTTTTGCCGGCAACAATGCAGTACCTCAAGCAATCATCCAATCTCCGGTCATTTTTGCCATCAATGTAACCCTCAGATTTGAACCCCCGAATCTGCCCACCGAAGCGCGTGGGGAACTTGGACACATCGAATCTGTCAATGGGGGTGATGCCGCTCACACCACTCAGCAGCTTCTCGTAGTAGGCGTCCACATCGTTTCCGAAAACCGAGACCAGGCCCATGCCGGTGATCACGACGCGTTTCTTCGGGTCCGTCTCGCGCTTGGGCGGCGCCGCCGTGACGGTGGATGCGGAGACCTTGAAGGGGAGCCTCTTAGCGGGGGTTTTGGCATTGTTCCCGGTGGAGATTTGTGGCTTGCGGAGGGGCTCGAGGGGAGAGGGGCGGAAGGTGGTGGGGTTCAGAGCTTGCATGGTGGCTGGTGGTGGTGAATCGGAGTTTTCGATGACAACGATGTGGTTGTGCTGAGATGACTCGGGATTGTGTTTAGGGGAGAGTGTGACTGTGTGTGTTCTTTCTTATATGCATGTTATTTCTTTGTTTATAAATTAAAAAATTATATATTTTTTTCAAATAATTATTTTTGTTTATAAATTAAAAAATTATATATTTTTTTTCAAATAATTATTTTTTATAATTAAATCTGAAATAGATAATTCGATTTTTCTCTCTCCAACTCAACAAAATTTTCCTCCCAAAACAATGAAGAAACTTATTATTAGTAATAATCTTACTTAAATAATATTTTTTTCTCGGTTCTGGCTGGGTGAGACTGTGCTGAATTATTAACTCGATAATTTAATATTTAGCTAAATTAATAGAATTTTCTACTCCCGCCTGCATTAATTTATAAATGTTTAGCTGTATATCACATGATTTGTCATTTAGAGATTCTAAAAATGATTTATGGTTTATATATGTGTGTGTGTGTGTGTGTGATTTGAACTAAATTACACCTAAATTGAAACAAGAAACTAATATCATCTTCACTACATTGTGCCCTAAACTAAATTATAGGTAATAATGTGGGTATCTAACTCAACCAATTTTCACCATATGCAGTTGGATAATTGAAAGAATAATGAAATGAATAAATCATATATATTCAATAATTCAAACCAAACCTATGCAGCTTTCTCATTACAACCCAATTAATTTCTATTTCCCTTATTTCAAGGGTACAAAAACATATCTAACTTACTATTAAGAGGAAATTACGTCTACCCCTAAAGTATGTTCAAATTACAAAAAAATCGTCATGTTTGGGTAATAACAACCACCCATCAACTACTGAATGAAGGTTTTTTGGGTAAAACAATATATAATTGAGGGGTGATTATAATTATCCAAAAACGAGGGAAATTTTCGTAATTTAGACTAACCTCAGGGGCCCCTAGCTAATTTGCCCAATTATTGTTTTTATGTTTCAAATATGGAGGCTTTAGTAGTATAGTGGCTGGCACCCATATAAGTAAATTATGGCAACTCTATAGCAATAATGTGAACAACTTAATTGAAATGTCACACACTAATATAACCAAATATTACAAATAATTAATTTTAAGTACATAGATAGTAGATATTTTGCATTTGATGACAACATCAAGTTCTGAAATAAAACACCATTACCATAACATTAATTCTTATCTTATCTTATCTCACTAATTTTTTATTTTTTTTATTATAATTAATTTATTTATTTGAAGTTTTTCGGAATTATAGTCTCAAATTGCTCTCACGAACCACATTTGCTCCGTTGTTCGATAAAGTCAACGACTCCGATATACTTTTGACCTCCGCGATCATAGCCACGATGTCGTTGAGCTTGTTGACTGCGGACCCCACACCCTTGAATCGCACAATTAAACAAAAAAATAAGTAAATTTGCAAAATACATAATTAACTTTAGTATATATTTTAGTTTGAAATGAAAATAATTAATACCACGCCACAAGCTCCGGCCGTAATAGCCATTGGTGCAGTAACAGAGCTTAGTCCAGATGAACACATGACCGGGATTTGAACTGCACGTGAAATCGAATACGCTGCTGCAAGTGTCGGGCTTGCCTGAAATTTATCGACAATATTATTAATGTTTGTTTGTAATTGTTATTAAATTTCCCAATAAAAATCGTGCTATTTTTTCGATTAATTGAGCATGTAAAATAAATGTGTTACCTTTTCGATTAAACCGAGAATACCAGCCTTTGAAGGAGAAGAACATTTTCCACCCTCGGTTTGGATGATATCAACTCCTTCTTGTTCCAATTGCTCTGCCAGCTTGATCTGTGTTGGCAGGATAAACGAGCATTTTTTTTTTTGGTTGAAGTGAAAAATGGTCGTAAATGAAATTAGAAATTATGTTAATGAATATTCGATTGGAAAAAGAAGATGAAAACCTGGTCCGGAAGGGGTAGTGTGTGAGGTACGGTGACTGATAGTGCAATGTGTGGAAGAATTCTCCTCGTCTCCTTCGTTAAACCAAGAATCTGCATAATCAAATTTAAAAAAAAAAATATATCATTTAAAATATAAGACTCGTCCGTTTCGAGAAGCTGGTTATTCTTGTACAGTGTCGAAACCGCAATAAGTTAATCAGCAAAATTTCCATTTAATCAGTAGTGGAGATGAACTACACTTTGTTGAAATTCGACAATCTTTTTTTTTTCTGCAAACGAGAAAATCGAAAAGACGGGATTTTTACAGAACAAGAAAGCAGATACCTGCTCGGGCGTGAAAGTCAAGCCCATTTCATAAAATGAATCATAGTTTCCAATCTCAACCTGACAAAAAGAAAAGTAAAGCTTAAATGCTTAATATAACTAAAATGACATCATTTAAATTAATAAATTTAGAAAATCGAAGCAAGTCGAGAATCCAACCATTGAGGCTCCTGCTTCAACGGCAGCTGGAAATGCCGATGGATCTACCGAAGAAACACAAACCTGCAAATTAAAGATAGCATGATATAAATATAGTTAAACCGGCAATTTTATCTTCGATTAGGCAACTAAACTAAAGCCATGGTTTTAATCGAAGATCAATTGAATTTAGAAAAATCTGCAGAGTGGTTATAACGAGAGCGTCGATTTTATTAGTTGTCCATTATTAAATGTCGAATGTTGCATCAAATACGTCGATTCTAAATAATTAAAACAAGTTCCTATATTTTACACGAGCATGGAATTTGGAATGTTGCATCAAAACGTCGATTCTAAATAATTAAAATAAGTCCCTATATTTTACACAGAGTGTGGAATTTGGGAAGAATATTTATCAAAAATGCATTTTCAACGAGTGGTCAATTATTTCACCAAATAGTCGGTGCTTACCGGAAGTTTAGTCAAGCTAATAGCAAGTTTCACTAATTCCGGGTCACAGGCGATATCGACATGAGTTGCCCCTCCCTGACAAAACGAGCATAAACATTAATTAGACACAGTCACCGAAATAAATGATTAATGAATAATGATACTATAAAACATGCAAAACAGATTGATCTTTAGAATTCTTGGACCAGAAACGTCGAGTCTATATCGAAAGAAAATATATTTCTACCGGCTAAAAAAGAAATCTATCGAGGCTCGATGAACATATTAACGGGTCTAATCCAAAATTTATGTATCATAAAACTAATGGCCTCTAAATCTTATAATAATCCCAAATTCAACATTCAAGAATTAAGCTGCAAGAAACTTATCTCACACTATCAGTTAAATTATCCATATTGGATAGACTATATTAAACATTATAAAGCCATCAAGTAAACATTTTTATTGTGCAAAACATGTCATACAATTGACATCAAGAAAAATACTATTACAAATAATAATAATTAAAAAAAAAAAAAAAAAAGACAAACCTTATCTGCAGCAGAAACAACAGCAGCTACATTATCTCTGTTCAAATTCTGCAAACCAGAAATGATCTGCAAGAAACACAAAATGTCAAAAATATATATAAATAAATAAAAAATGCAATAAAAATCAAATCTTTATAACTGAATATTAACTTTGAGGGCTCTTCTTTGATGAAATTCCTTCAAGACTGTTTCTTTGGTGATAGAAAGAGAAGCCCTTGTAGTATTGAAAAGGGTTCTTCTTCTGGTACATGAAACTCGTTTTGGAATAAAGGAATCTAAATTCAGAAGAGGGTTTTGATTCGATTTCAAGATTGTGTGAGATGGAGCTGACAAAGGGCTGAAAATTGAGGAACTCATTTCTCTCACACACACTGCTGCTGCTTCTTTTTTCCCTACTGTGTTTTAGTGGGTAAACAATGGAGGGAAATGAATAGATAAGGTGAAAGATTTTTTAATTATTATTATTATTTTGTGGGATTTTCTGTAAATAAGTTGTAGATTCAATTTGCAGTTAACTCAAAATTCTCTGACTGTTTCAAGAAAGGGAAAAATACAGTTCTAGTCCTTTAATTTTGCAGAAATTCCGTATTTGGTCCCTTATGTTTGCATAAAATTATATTTGGACCCTCATGTTTCAAAGTTTCAACACTTTTAGCCATCTTTGTCAGATTTTCGTTAGCACTAACGGAATCAAGCGTATGCATTTCACTGAATTAACTGACGGACTAACGATGAATTAACATAAATGGCAAAAAATGCTAAATTATTGAAACATGAGGGGACCAGATGTGTTTTTTATAAATATGACGGACCAAATGTGAGACCAGCACAACCTTAAGGGATGGAAAGTGTAATTCTCTCCTTTTCAAGAAATCACGGCCCATTTGTTATATTATGGCCCATAGTTTTAAAATAAATAAATAAATAAAATTCTTCGACCAATTTGGATATATTACTTCACACTGAAAAAGCCCATTATCTGTAAGTGGGCTCCATAGCAGAAGCCCATTAAATTGACGACTGATTCAACATGATTTGATTAGTATTACTTACATTATTGGAGAGGTAAATTAGTCAACGGCTTGGAGAAATTTAGTAGAAATATTCCAGGTCAAATTATATTGAACTGTATATATAATAAAAAAATATTAAATAATGGAGTAGTACTATTCAAAGTCAAAGTTGAGTATTTTTCTGACGTGGACTGGGGTTTGCTACTAGAAGGCCGCTTCTCCTTCTAGAATTTAGAGCCTGGTATACGGCTAACTGTACAGCTAAGCCAAGCCGAGCCGCCTAAATACTCTTCTTGTGCAAACTATACAGTGAAGAAAACGTGTAGGATAAATTAAGCAACTTATGACAAGTGGGTAACACGACTATAGATGTGCCTAAAATTACTCGAAAAGTGAAGACTTCTCCCACAACGATTTTTCTCAATTTTGGTGAACTTCTTTCGAATTAATTAAAGTACGTGGCGTCACAAATAAGTAGATTTATTATTTTTTGACAACATTAAATAATTTAATTTAATACAATAATATAAGTCTTAACTCTGGTATATTGAAATATCATAGCTCGTTGTTATGAATGTAGGTGCATTACTGACTGAATCACGTAACTTCTGCTTAGTGCTTCTATTATATATATATATATATATATATATATATATATATATATATAATGCTAAAATGTAGATCACCTGGGATAGTGTAGAAAATGAGTTGGGAGAGCAAAGCGGATCAGTAGCTTGACAACTTGATGATCCTGAGGTACCTGCAAGATGAACACACGTGAACTACGCCGGGGGTTGATCCGGCGGAAACCCCTCCGACGCTCAAGTCAGACGTGCTGATCATAGAATTAGTCCAAAGAATACGTATTGTAGTATTGCTCAGTTAATAGGACGTACGTTAATAAAATGAGTAAAACCTCTATTTATATGTCGTTTATTGGGTTGGGTTTGCTTTGTTGGGCCCAAGCCTTGCTTGAAGGTATTTGGGCCTCAGTGATATTGGTCTTCGATATTGGGCTCGTAGCCCAGTAGGTAAAGAAATTGTAGGCCCATTGGGTTGGCTCAATTAGGCATATCATTAAGCCCCCCCACTCTCGAGTCGATGTGGGGGCCATGTTGTGATGGGTCTCAGATCGTGTCGAGAGTAAAAATTGTAGAAGTCGATCGTTGGCGTATGGCCTAATGGTATGCGAAAACGCGTTTGAGCGTGTGTCGGAGGGGTGTGAATGCGCGTTGGCGCATAGCGCGACAAAGTTGCCGCGGTATAAGTTAATTGAGTCGTCGGTTTTGTCCCGCGACGATGTAGTAGCGAATTATCTCCTCGTGGGAGTTGTCTTGTCGCGGGGTAATAGTGTTGATCGAGTTATCTCCTCGTGGGAGTTGTCTCGCGATAATATAGTAGCACGGATCAAGTAATCTCCTCGTGGGAGTTGTGTCTGGGGTAATCGAGTTGATCGAGTTACGTCCTCGTGGAAGTTGTCTCACGATAATGCAGTAGCACGGAGCTAGTATTCTCCTTGTGGGAGTTGTTATTTTTCGACATTTTCAATGTTTTGACGCGTTGCTTGTATGTGTTTACATATAGCCTTCTGCGTGATGTACTTGAGGAGGGGATCAGGCTCTCAAGATTTTTATATGGGGATCGTGCCCTTTGTTAGACCTCGTGGGTCGTAAGTATGTTTGGGCCGTGGCCACGTTTTAATGAAGGACCCATCGAAAACAAGTAGATAAATTTGAGTAATCAAGCTGGCCAGGCTATATAGATTCCCATAATATTTCTAAGTGTTTCTAGGGTCGTAATCGTGCTATCTTGAGCTTGCGATTATATATTGAATTTCGGGCGAGTTGTCTCCTCATGGGAGTTGTCTCGCAACGAAGTTGTAGAAGCATTGGATGACGCGCGACTGAGGAGCGTGCGTATCGAGGTCGCTCTGAGCGAGTTGTCTCATCGTGGGAGTTGTTTCGCGGCGAGTCTTATTGCCGAGCGAGGTAGCTCTTCGTGGGAGTTGCCTTGCAACGGATTTGTAGTGCCGAGCGGGGTGGCTCCTCGTGGGAGTTGTCTCGCAACGGGTTGTGGAATAGAGCAAGTGGACTTCTCGTGGGAGTTCGCAACGGGTTATATGATTGAGCGAGTTATCTCCTCGTGGGAGTTATCTCGCTGTGGTTTCGTAGACCCGAGCGAGGCGGCTCCTCGTGGGAGTTGCCTCGCAACGGGTTATATGACCGTGCGAGTTATCTCCTCGTGGGAGTTGTCTCGCTACGAGTTGTAGTTCCGAGCGAGTTGGCTCCTCGTGGGAGTTGTCTCGCTGTGGATTCGTAATACCGACGGAGTTGGCTCCCCATGGGAGTTGTCTCGCAACGGGTTTGTAGGACCGAACGAGTTGTCTCCTCGTAGGAGTTATCTCGATGTGAGTTGTAGTACCGAGGGAGTTGGCTCATCGTGGGAGTTGCCTCGCAACGGGTGTGTAGGGCCGAGCGAGTTTGCTCCTCGTGGGAGTTGTCTCGCGGTGGGTTTGTCTCGCAAGCCCCCCACTCTCGATTCGATGTGGGAGCCTAGTCGAAAATGATATCGGATCGTATCGAGAGTAGATCTGTGCTGTAGTGTTTCGTTAATCGTTGGTGTGGCGTGGAGAAATAATATTTTTTATTTGGAGAGAGCACACGATTTGGTAGAGCGCGTTGAAATTCTCGCGCGATTTGATAAAGCGGGGTGAAATCGGCATGCAATTTGGTGGATCGGCGGGTGGTGGGTCCTGAGGGGGATCACCTGAACCTCGCGAGGCGGATCCATGAGACGTGGAGGAGGTGGCAAGCTAGAGCCTCCACGAGGTGGGAGGTCGTTAGCTGTGTCATTTTCTCTCCGAGCAGACGCCTCATGAGGATCTTGTTGGCTACGTGATCTGGTTTGCATCGTTCCTACAGACGGCGCCAAAATGATGATGCTAAAATGTAGATCACCTGGGATAGTGTAGAAAATGAGTTGGGAGAGCAAAGCGGATCAGTAGCTTGACAACTTGATGATCCTGAGGTACCTGCAAGATGAACACACGTGAACTACGCCGGGGGTTGATCCGGCGGAAACCCCCCCGACGCTCAAGTCAGACGTGCTGATCATAGAATTAGTCCAAAGAATACGTATTGTAGTATTGCTCAGTTAATAGGACGTATGTTAATAAAATGAGTAAAACCTCTATTTATATGTCGTTTATTAGGTTGGGTTTGCTTTGTTGGGCCCAAGCCTTGCTTGAAGGTATTTGGGCCTCAGTGATATTGGTCTTCGATATTGGGCTCGTAGCCCAGTAGGTAAAGAAATTGTAGGTCCATTGGATTGGCCCAATTAGACATATCAATATATATATATATATATGTATGTATATATATAATATTTTTTTTAGTTGATTATTCCATATGTTAATCATTAATTGAATAAAATCATGTCAACCATCAATATTTTAGCAAATTCAACCCATCAATCATTTTTTATGCAGTGCACGGAAACTTTAACTTCTTAACATATTCGAGGATATTTGTCAGACATTTTTTGGGTCATTTTGCAATTTCTGAAAAGTTAGAAACATGTTCGATTAGCGAATTTTCAAATATTTTTACTACTTTCCTAATTATTTACATGGTTTAGTAATCAATTGTAAATTGATAGTTGATAATGCTATTTATTTTGAATATATTTGTTTGGTGAATTTATATATACATAAAATTTTACATACATTTATATAACATATTTATAAATCTACCTCTTTTTTTAATATTTACACTTTTGCCCCAAATTTTCGTGTCAAGTATTAATTCGATCCTCGTATCTGAAGAATCAAGTGTCCAAAACCCAAAATACTAAAGAATCAATATATAGCATGGAGAAATCAAATCAAAATCAGATTACACAAATTAAGAAAAATAAATGACAATAAATGAATAAAATAATTATTACTGAATACATACTTAAACAAAATAAAATAAAGAAGTAATTGAATTAATATAGTTATAAATCATTGCAACAAATTAAAAAATAAAAATAAAGTCTAAATTTAATCATTAACAAAAAAAAAATGCTTTCTTCATGATTTGATTTCCTCCAGTAATCATCATCAACCAATGGCGGCATCGGCATATTCCTTATTCCTTAACCAACTCCAAAGGAAAATAATATTACGCCGCCTTTTTCAACCTGCGGAGATAGAATTAAACATATTTTTCTCCGAACATGGAAATCATGATTTTCGATTTTAATCATCGGAGCAAATCAGAAATGGCAGCCGCAGCAGAGGAAGAAGAAACATAGCCTGGAAACAAGAACCACAGCTTCCAAAACCGAAACAATCCTGAATAGCAAACTGTCAACTATCCAATGGTACAAGTTGAACTTCTTCTTCCACCGGAACCCGTCGGAGCGAGAGCTCTTCCGCCTCCACCGCCACGCTCCGCCGCCTCCGCCACCACCACCATCGCCACCGCCACTACTTTTCTTGTTATTCAGCCTCTTGAATAGAAACGAAAACGCTGACGACTGCTTCTTCTCCATGAAGTTTCTCTCTCTCTTATCTCTCTCTTTCTCTCTCTAGATTTCTCTCTCTAAACTTTTGATGGATTCTTGTGTTTGATTTCTTTTGGGGTTATAAAGGAGTTTTGATCTAATGGGTGTTTGTATTTTTTCAGAATTTTGAAGGTTTCGTGGAATTTAAGGTTGGACTTAATAGTAAATTTGGGTATTGTACGAGGGTATTTTCGGGAATATGAAGTCGTTGATTCAACCACAAATGTTTTACGCGTGTGTTTGGGTCAATGAGTGGAGGGTGTCGTGGGGCTCGTGGCTTTGTTTGAATAAAAAAAATATTCGATTATATTTTTTGACATGTATTTATAAAAATTAATTCATAGAATCACTTATCAAAAAAAAAAAAAAATCAAAAAAATTCATAGAATCAAATTTACATAAATAATCCAATGTTAAGACTCTTAATTAAAATTGATTTTGTAGATACTCTACCCAATGAATCTTTATATTAATGTGAGATTCAATTAATTAATTAGTCGCATGTTCGGTTCCTTATATTAATTCTCGCAGTTCTTGTATTAAACTAGTTAAATTCTGGTACTATATGAATTTGTCTATAAAATCATTTACTTCATAAAATTAAAGTGTAAATTACAACCACCTCCCTGAGACAGTGTAATTACAAAAAAGAAAAAAAAAACTTTTTTTTTGAGAAATTACATACAGCTCTCTGCACACTTTGCAAATTTTTTACATCCACCCCCTACAAAAGGGTGTTAATGCAAAAAATCTACAAATTATAAAGGGTGGATGCAATTACGGAAATATGAAGGGGGTTTTATTAAATAAATCTTATCTTATGGGGGCAATTGTAATTTATCCTACAAGGACAAACATGTAATTTTCTTGTTAACGCACCCTTACAAATCATTTACACAGAGGAAAGAATGCTACTAAATTAATGAAACACTAGCATATAATATTTGTTTATAAATTTTGTAGTGGTTTGAAATTTGAATGAGTTCGAATCTTATCATTCGAACATGTTATTAACCATATTATTTAATCAGTAAAACATAATAGAGTAATAGTGGTAATCGAACGAGCCCTTAATATTTTAGGTTAATCAATGAGCAATCAAGAATCATTAATCACCTCGTATTAATCAACACATATGACAACAACAATGCTTTGTTGTCACACTTTGTTGCCAATTGTTCAAAACTTGCATGCCAGCATATGCCCATCATGCAAAATTATGCCACTTAACAAACTTCCCTAATTGTCCTTACTATTTGCTTGGTCTTAAATAATTATGTATCATACATTCATAATTATATTGCCAACTTATTACGTGGCTTTAATTTTAAACAAATATTAGCTGGGATTGTTTTTTAATTAATTAATTAGTTAATTAAACAAATATGTCTCCTCACGTATTATTTATTTATGAAGCTTTTATTTGTATTTGTTTACGCAACGGCCAAATCAAGGAGCCTATTTAATATATATCTTAAAATATTCAAAAATTAATTCTCTAAATATAGTTCGATTAAAAACGTATATTCTTAAAAATAAAATATTATAAAATATGTAATTTTTTTAAAAATAATAAACATAAATGTGTGGGATTTGGATTGGGTCTTGTTTGAAGTTGGTCCATTGGATAATGCAAACTAGTTTTAACATTGGGCCGGGCCAGTCAAAAGGCCCGAAAATTAGATGGGCTATTGTAAAATGAAACAGCCGAAAGTCCAATAGAGAAATATTAAAATATTTAATGTTTTTAGATTTTTTAAATAAAAAAGTATTTATTAATCTAGAATTTCAACTATATGCATTAAAATGTGAAAGATTTTGACGCAGTAATTATTTTTTCACTGTACTAGTTTAAACTGGGCCTTTTAAGAGAACTCCAAGATTCGGTATCTTAAAAGGTCAAAAATAAAAAAATAAAAAAAAAAAAAATTCAGGCACGTGCCGAAAATCATAGGTCTAAACGAACATTCACACTCACACTCACTACTCACTAGCGACTCTTTCCTTTGGTCAAGCTGTAAAAATATTGTAAAATTAACACTCTGGGTGAGTGATTTCGATTGTATGTATGTATTTCTGTATCTATATGTAGAGAGAGAGAGAGTGAGAAGAGAGAGAGAGAGAGAGAGAGAGACGAGGGAATGGTGGTGGGGTTTGGGGGATTTAGAATCAGATCTATAGACTAGTGAAAATTCGGAAGATACCGTCGGAAATTCTGAAGAAGGAACGGAATATCCCTTTCGATACTTGCCGCACCGCCATTTTTTTCACTCTCTTAATTCTCAACGGAGGAGAAAACAATTGCATTTACACACACACACACACACACTGTATACCTATATTTGTATCGTTGTACGCATATAGACAGACATTCCCCCAAATATCTTATTTATTGTAGCATTCGTCTTTTTTCTCGACAGTGAGTATTTATTTTTTTCTTTTTTCCATTACGATTTCTGTGTGTGTGTGTGTGTGTGTGTTATGTGAATTGTGTACGGGGAAAAAAGGATGATGGAATTGAGAGAAGAAAGTTGCTATCCGGGGGCGGTGGTGGGGGTGAACGTGGCTTTGGCTTTTGTTGATGCAGTGATTGCATTTATTGCTTTTTATCAGGTGATTTTATTGCTTCTCTTTCTGATTTTAATTTGTAATTATTGTTTTTTTGTTGCTAAATTTAATGATGAAGGTGTTTGAATTTAAGTTGATTGATGCATTTGCTGACATGAATTTCATGATTAGAACTAGTTGATGTTTCTTCAGTTTAATAATAGGCTGTAAATTATGATCAATCGAATTTAGTCAAGAAGGTGGCTTATTAGGGCTTTCATTATGTAGAGAATGTTGGTTACTGCTTTATGTATTGATTTCTAAAGGATTCTTTCATTTATCAGTTGATTAGGATTCATTCGATGAATTCGCTGCTTGGCTGGACCCGACAAAAGGTAACAAGTTGATTTCATTAATATAACTCCTCTTGCTACGTTAGGCGCTGATGCTCGTGCCATCTTATTTCCATAGTTGATTGTTCCATACCATTTGTAGAAATCATCATTTAATTATGAATTATTCAGCTCTTTTGACATTTGGAGATGCTCTTCTTTTTTTATTTTTATATATAACTGTGATTCCATTTTCAGGTCTTTCATCTAATGATCGGATCTTCTAATCTCGGTGAGAATTACTAGGTGTTGGTATTGGAATTTTATAACCTCTATTTTGACATGATTCTTTGTGCACTCTATATGTTAGAATGCTCCGATATTATCTTCTTGTAGTGACAGTCGATTTCTTATAGAACTTTTGGTATGACAAATTGCATGTCTTCTATTTGACTATAAAATTCCCTAAAGATATATCAACTGCCTTATATCTCTTCCTGTGGCAGTTGAGTTTTTAACACTACAAGAAAATTTCACGTCATAAAAGTTCCTAAAGATATATCAACTGCCTTATGAGTTTTTAACACTACAAAAATCGTAAGAAAATTTCACGTCATCAATATAGAAAGTGCAGGTCCATCAATATACATTGCTAAGCACGTCTAAATGATCAAGCAATCGGAATAGTACTGTCTTAAGCAGCCCTTGATGGTTAAGTTTTGATGCTATTATTTTCTTGCAGTTCATAACTGATGTGATGGTATTGTATGTGCACTGTTTGAAGCTACTTTCCGATGATACTTGTACACTATCGATAACCAAGAACTTTCCTATTTTCTTATTTGCTTATAACTTATTGGATTATTAATTTCACTCGCAGGTTATTTCATTTATTTTGTTTCAACTCTCGTTGCTGCTTGTAAGGGTTGGACTTGCTGGTCACATTCATGTGGTTTCATTGTCATGGGTATTCAAATTCAGCCCCTTTTGTAATTTTATTTAATTATACAGTCTTGAAATGTCCATTGTCATACATAGCACAAGAGATACTTACGCTGAAGATATGATTTGTCGACAGCTTTCCCCAAAATTCTGTTTGTTGCAGCATTTCTTCTAATCCTATCATTTTGGTAAGTTTGACCTTATATGAAATTAAGACTTTTACTTCTCACTTTTATTCATAATGTTCGTTATCTAACAATCCCCATGAACATATTATATTGCAAATTATATTCCAAGACAAGGCACATGTATATAAACATCATGCAAGGATACACTCAACATAAGGTTAAGTTTTTGCCTTGACTTAGAATATAGTTTGCAATGTAAAATGATTTTGAATGTCAAAATCAAGCGATTCTAAAGCTAAAAGTGTAATGACTTGATTATGAGAAGATAAAATATTACCAACCGAAATGTACGATTTTGCAGGGTTGACCTTTGCCACCACCCAAGCGACGATGAAGAAGATGAAGGATGCAGCCCCAGAGAAGCCCTGCTGGAAAAGACGAATACAAGCGATTCTAACACAAATAGTCGCCGGAAGTTTTTCTCCCTTAGGTCGGTTCATATAGGAAGCCGTCAAAAAGTTGTGATTCTGGTATAAAAAATATATATTATGTTTTCCTTAAGTTCCTTAACAGCAGTAATTTTCATTCGGCGATTATATAATCCATATTTTTTCTTGTCTGATAATGTAATGTTAACCAGGTTGCGGTCTTAGTTTTCACAATAATGATAGCAGCTTCCGTGTTGATATGGATTGGAATGGGAAAGAATCCAATTGACTCAGCAGTTGTTGCTAAGGCATGTATATTCTTTATAACTAATATGTTTCGTATTGCCCAAGATACAGAAAAAGGAAACATAGTGAATTTTTGACTCTGCTCAATGATCAAGTTAATTAGTTAATTCAATAGTTTCATCATCTTTGAAGAGAAGTTCCTTTAAAAAAATGAGATAGTACAAGTTGTTTTTAGCCATTTATCGGGTGCTGACTGATATAACTGCTAATCAGAACCTTTTATTGAATATTTTACAAAATTCATAATCATGTTATTCATCAAAATGACAATTTGTTAATGAATATGCAGGTATATGTAGATATGATGTCAGTTGCAGTTCTTTTGCTCGGAGGAGCCTTGGCATGCTACGGTGAGCGCCCATAGTTCCGACTTCTAATTGTTCTCATTTTTTCTTTTTCTGAATTGTAGAATCAGCTCTGTTAACGATGTAATTATATTTATTATGTTATTTGGATTGTGAAAAGTAGCACTATTTTTTATTTATTTAGCTGGATATGTGAAAATAAATCATTTGGTTATATTTCGGAATTAGAGAATCATTAAACAATTCTATGATAGCATTTAGTTTGTACTTGCATGTGAATCTTGAAAATCACACAACGATGTTTTGTTTCAGGGCTTATGTTATTTTTGAAAATGAGAAAAGTGAGATCCGAGCAGGCTTCAACAGAAATATGGAAGGTAGCCTCTCAATTTATACTATGTTACATAACTATGGTTTTACTTACATTTCAATGATTATCTTAATTGCATGCCGGAAACAGTGAAAAGTAATACATTTACGTATTTTATCGGAACTATATTCATCACGTTGTGTCATGTTACTCATGTATAGGTTGCGGGCCTCGCCATTGTGTCTGTCATATGTTTTACGTTGAGTGCTGCTGTCGCTGTAGCAACAAATATACCGGTAAGTTCCTTCTTTTTTATATATACGTTATTACACACACTCATAGTTTCTGTTCCAAGTAAAAAAACTTCTTTTAAGACAAACGAGATTCTTATCACTGCAGCTGTTTTATCACTGGCACGAACAACAGATAGATGGTCATGGTGCCTATACATCACTTCTATTGGTTCTGTATTACTTCATAGGTATTTATATTTCAATTCTATATTTAATCCTTTTCAACTGGAACATTTCATCAATTTATTACAACTTCTTCGATTATTTGAATGATATAAATTAATTTATAATTACCACTCCAGGTTCATCAGTGCCATCAGCCTTCGTCTTATTGGTTATGAGAGAATTACCGCCTCCACTTGTGATAAGTAGACAACGAAGAACGATAGCCTGGACCAACGAAACAAGTTCACGGAATCAGGTTCCTCATGTTTACATTTCTGACTTATATTTCTATTTATTTATTTTTTTTTTTCTCGAAGAAACTAAAAAGAGAATTGTAGAATAATCGACCTCAGGCAGTTTGAGCTTTTCATATGCAGGTTTCGAGAGCAAACCCCGTCTGAAATGCACATTATACGTACCAGAAAAAAAATTATTGTTGCGAGAATTACGAAATAACGCTAGACAAATATAGGTGGTTGATTAATCCGACCCGGCGAAGATGAAAAGAAGCTCAGTTGACTAGGTCAAAAAAGTCAACGGAACGGAGTTGAAGCACATAACTGCCGGTGCCCTTAATTTCGACGCTTTAGCTCTCTTGTACATAACAAAAATATTTATTCATTGAAGTTTAATTTCAACTAAAATTATATCATCTTGAAAACACACCATGTAATGAATACTTAGTAATTATTGGCTTCGCTTTAGTTTGGTGAGACTATTGAGTGCAGAAATGAATGTTTGATTAGATAATCAATATTCTCCCATATAATTTAATTATTACATTATTTATTTATGTCACACTTGAAATAAAAAAAAAAAAAAAAAAAAAAAAAAGAAACAGGGGATGATGTATAGTTAATTTGATCGGGTCATTTCATATGGGTTGGCGCTGTCACTGCAGAGGCGTGCTTTTAAGCATGCGCGTTTAGTGATATCAGATTTCTGAACCATTTTTTTGAATAAAGAGATATAAAGAAAAACAAATCCAGCTATATAAAAAAGCTTATTCTTAATTTATTCTTTTTCCAAAAACAATTAATTGCCTTATTTTTCTTTTTTATTCTCTCTCTGGTCCCCATTCCGACATTTCAACTCATTTTATTTTTTTTAGGAAAAATCAAATCCAATTTTGAAATTGATTTCTCAACATTTGTTAATTTAAATCCCAATTTGTATTTACTGGATTTTTGACAGTGACCAGATTGATTGGTCATTGACTTTTTAGCAACCAGTAAATTATAACTTGGTAGAAAATGTTCGACCCGCGTGACATACACATATTCACCACTGACCAAATCATTCACTCTTCATACAAAAGCATGCTTCCATTTTTTTTTTTATAAATATTATTTTCTTTATAATGTGGAGAATTAAATTAATTTCTAATTTCTAATTGATTATTTCTCGAGTGACCAAATCTTTGTTACACAAAATCAGGGTCACTGCCTGCCTCTACCTCGGGGAACCTATTTTAATTCAAATTGACTTTCCCACTCTATAAAATTTGTTTTTTTAACAGTCATATATAATTAAAATAATATGGATTTTTTAAATTAAATAATTCAAAATTTAATATATTATATATATTTATACGCGCGTGGTTGTGGTGCGTGGACAGTAGTAGACCTGGTAAAAAAAAATAAAAAAAATGTCAAAAGGATTTGTTACGAATTCCAATATTAGATACGCAATTTTGTCAAACCTCGTGGAGGCCTACCTTTTTTCTCCATTCACGCGTGCTCTCTAATCCAACGGTCACCAACCCATCCGCATTGCACGGAAACCGGCCCCCTTTTCTCAATCCAACGGCCCTGATTCACCTACTTTGACTCCACCCCACTCTCTCTCTCTCTCACTCACATATCCCCATATCACCACCACCACCACGCTCAGCTCCCATTAACATAATAAACTCACACCACTCCCCACCATTACTCTCTCTCTCTAGAAATTTCTCTCTCTTCAAACATTCATCCTCTGCACCTTTCGCTATTTGAAGAAATCTGATTCGATTTTTTTTTGAGTTATTTTTCTCATTGGGTAAGCTTCTGACCTGGTTCATGTAATATATTATGTATCTGTCTAGTTTTGATCTCGTTTTTTTGGAAGAATTCTTTTAGTTACCGACCCAATTTTTTGGAATAATTTGTTAATTGTTCTCGATCGGGTGTCGTTTTCTCTTAATTTGTTCATGATCTAGCTAAAAGTTTCATTTCAGCTGTTTATCTTTAGGGTTTTGTACCTGAAATCGATCTATTCTCGATCTCCGATTACTGCTAGATTTCTTACATGTAGTGAATCTGTCAACTATCAATTGATGAAAGAATTACTACTTGTGTTTTAATTTGCTTTCATACTGTTTATTTACTTTTGTTTCATGGACTAAGATCTGGAATAATTTAGTACATTGTTAATGTTTTGACACATGTAGAAGGTTGATTTGTTCTGTTATCTTTTGTAATCTTATCTGAATATATCTTCAGTTGTTTCAAATAAATGCTGATATGTTTTTATTATTCTATAACAGAAGGTTTTGTTCAATACTTTAATCTGTGCTGAAAAAGGGATCATCATGCCGTGGGTATCTTCGAATTTTTTCGGGAAGTTTGTGCGATTTGTCGTGTTCTTTCTCGTTATTCTATAAATCAGTTTATTCGGTAAGCAAAACCGTCCTTCATTATTTTATCTTTTCCGATTGCCGATTCATATTCGTACTAGTTCATATTCTTCGTATAGCTCATACCAAAACATACTTTACGTTAGGACATTGTGTATTGAATTACGCATTCTTGTTTATTTATTATTAATTTTTTTGTCTACCTAATTATTTCACAATGATAATCGTAGTTTCATGTTGGGAGTTTTATTTCTTATTACTAACTTTTTGCTTGTGAATCTTTTTGCAGATCGATTTTGTTTAGTTTTCATTTCAGTGTTGATTTGTATACGGGTTATACTTAATTTTGGTGGGAAGAGTGAGAATGCACATTGCTTTTTTCCGAATTAAAATTCAGAAAGTGGTGAAAGAATTAAGAAAAATTAACATGACCCTTGGAAGCATTGCTTTTTACCAGTTGATGCAAGTTCGCCAGGTCAGTGATTCATATATTCGACAATTTACGCAATGCAATTTTTCTGTGCAATTTAAATACTATAATACAATTAGTGTTTTGTTTATTAATTATCAACATACATCTTTCGATTATGAATTAACTGTAATTTGGATACTATATATCTTTTTCTTGCAGGCCGAGTATTTTCGTCAGTTGCTTAAACCAGTTACGTAGTCTTCTTGTCAGTCAACCTTTCCCCTCTGTTTTTGGTTATTGAGTACCGATGAAGTACTGAAATAACACAATACTCTTCTCACATGATGGATAATACACCCCAACCTTTCTGAACAACCTCTTTCTTTTAGCTATCGAAATCCGAATTCAAACAGTTGCCTCTTTCAAAAAGCTGTAATTTTTTCTATTTTTTTTATTTCCAACGAGCATTCATGCACAGTCACAGCCCTTACTTGTCTGACAAGCCAATGCCCCCTCTTGGTGATCAAACGGGCTGTAGTTACATGCAAAATGCTCCTATTCCGTCTCTCGTCAACGGATTTATTCCACCTGGGATTAAACCACTGTTGCCCTTGAGAAACCTCGATATTCACCCTTCTACTGCATGTCCGAAAAATTATATAATATTCGACCAAACCGAGAACAGAAGCCAAGTCATGTTCCATCCAGATATAAGCTCTAAAATGTTTTATCCTGGTCTCGAGAAATCTATTTTCCAAGAAAATGTCTGCAAACAAGACGAAAATGAAGATGGGAATATTTCGTCTACATTGAAAGAAGATGAAAATGACATCGATGCCCTTTTGAGCACAGAGTACGAAGATGATGAAGAAAACGGAGAATCCGAAGATGAGGTCATGAGCACAGCACGAACGGTTGCTAAGTACGAATATGATTCGTCGGATTCTTGCTCGAATTACGAGAGTGTAACTAGAAAGACCCGGAGAGTTTTCTGTGAGAAATCTTCTGGAACCTTCCGGAAGAAGGGGGAGAGGGTGAGGAAAATGGTGAAGGCGTTGAGGGGAATAGTGCCAGGTGGTAATCGGATGAGTAATGTTGATGTTCTTGATGAAGCTGTGAGGTACCTTAAGTCTCTTAGGGTTGAAGTGAAGAAGCTGGGACTTGATAAAAGAATCGAAAGGGTGAAAAAATCGAACGAATGATTTTGCCAGATCAGCTTCGGGATTGTTTTTTGATGTTTCTTGATTTCTGCTTATGTTGTCTTAAAAACTATGATTATGTATTATGAATTGTGATGTTTCCTTCTGTACTAAGAATGTAGAGTTCAAGATCTGCTGGTGTTGCAGACATTTATATTATTATTATATGTTCAATTATGTTTGCATTAATGCAATGTCTGTGAAACTCGTACCTGGTGAAAATATTTGTTGCACTTTCGAATTGCTGTTCGGAAATTAATTATCGATCACATTATTTTTATCGGTCAATGTTGGAATGGTGAGTTATTGTTTGTTGGATTTACGAGTATTGTTTCGCAATGTGGATCAAAAGGCTCGTTTTAAATCTTTGCTTGTGATATAATATTTCATCTATTTCACATTTAACATGGATCTCTCTATTCCATTCCCGCAATTGATCGTTTTGCACATAGTTCTGTGATTTTAAAGGAGTAGCTATCATTAGCTACACGAACATAATCAAGTGAATACCTAATATACCCCTCTAAACTTCATATATTTACTTACCCCTCATCATTCATTCCTCTCCTCACCAGCTAACCTTGGTAAATGATCTGAAATTATTCTTGTTTAAAATATAGAATCATGTTTAGAATATTTCAGAGTTAATATTTATAATAATTATCAGACAGTTTGGCCGAGTGGTCTAAGGCGCCAGATTTAGGCTCTGGTCCGAAAGGGCGTGGGTTCAAATCCCACAGCTGTCAACTAAATGTTTTTTTTCTTTTTACTTTTAATTTTTTCAAACCAAATTAAAACATTAAATAATAAAACATTAAATAATATATATATTATTAAATATGAAAAATAAATTTATAATTAGACAGTTTGGCCGAGTGGTCTAAGGCGCCAGATTTAGGCTCTGGTCCGAAAGGGCGTGGGTTCAAATCCTACAGCTGTCAAATAATTTGTATTATTATTTTTGTTTTAATTTTTGCAAATCAAATTAAAATATTAAATATTTATATAATATCAATTTCAATTGTGAAAATTGGCATGGAATAAAATATTGAAACAGTATTTTCCATTCCGAATTTTAGAAATCCTGATTTTTTCGATTTTTTTTTCCGATTGAAATTGTAACATAAATGAGATATTGATTCCCACTCCTATTTTAATTGTTTAGAATATAATTTCAAAATTTCTATTTACAATATCATACTATTGTGTATTTCACGTTATACACGAATAAAATGACATTTCGACTCGATCCATCCGATAACTTTCACTTGTAAAATTCAAAATAAATGGTGGAGACATACATGTATAATATATGCCCTACCATTTTGTCGATCCAGAATTTATAATTAATTACTAATGCGCCAAAACTCCATCTTCACCCGTGACACCCCCCACTTGGCCACCTTATCATTTTCACCATTTTCTCCCAACTTGCATTATTATTACAATAATAAAATTCAATAAAAAAATAGATTCAATTCAATAATAATAATAATAAATAAAAAAAAAAACATGTTGAAAACTCCGTCAACTATAGTCAAATCCGAGTTTGGCACACTTAACATCATTAATCAATATTTCCACTCCCACAAAAGATTCTTTTCACACTACTTATTTCAATTTATTTGCACTCAACACTTATCTTTACAGTGTACTAGGTTGTGTATTTGGAGCTTCTAGAACATCATAAATCCTAGGTTTTTATATACCCAATGTCGACCATGATTTTAACTGTTCAAAAACACGCTCTATTTTTATAAGAGTTTGACTCCACACACACACACAGTTGACCTGATTTACATAAATAGTTGACCAAAAAAGAAACCCAAATATTTCATTACAAAGAAAACTAAAAAAAGAACATGTCTCAAAGTGTAAAATTTCCACTACTCATCACATTAATCTCAACTCTCATTTTTCAAACTCTTTCACTTTCAATACAAACTGAATTCCAGGCTCTAAAAGCATTCAAAAACTCAATCACCAAAGACCCGTCAAGATTCCTTATTCCCTGGAAAGATTCCGTTCACCACTGCACCTGGCCTGGAATCGAATGCGACCCTTCCTCTCGTAAAGTCGTCTCGATAACATTAATCGACAAGCAATTCCAGGGCCCGATTTCTCCTTTTCTCGGAAACCTTTCGTCTCTCCAGGTTCTTGATTTATCTCTCAACTCATTCACTGGAAATATTCCTTCTCAGTTAAGTTATTGCTCAAATCTCTCCCAATTGATACTTTACGAAAATACCCTTTCCGGGCCTATCCCACAAGAGCTTGGAAACCTGGAAAATGTGCAGTTAATCGACTTCGGCGATAATTCCTTAACCGGAAAAATCCCCGATAGTTTATGTAACTGCACTTCGTTATTGCAGCTCGGTTTGATAAATAATAATCTCACAGGCGAAATACCGGTAAATATCGGCAAGTTAGTTAATCTCGAGATGTTTGTAGCTTATGGTAATAATTTAGAAGGTTCGTTACCTTCTTCAATTGGAGAATTGAAACAAATGCAGGCTTTCGATCTTAGCGAAAATCGATTGTCCGGAAAAATCCCTCGAGAAATCGGTAACATGTCGAACCTGGAAATTCTCCAGTTGCATGTGAACTTTCTTGATGGAGAAATCCCACGTGAACTAGGTTACTGTACTAACCTAGTTCGTCTCAATATATACGCGAACGAATTCACGGGTGAAATTCCGTTCGAGATCGGGAATTTAGTCAACTTAGAAATCCTGAGGTTGCACAAAAACAAGCTGAATTCAACACTTCCAAACTCTTTATTCCAGCTGAAATTTCTCACACATTTGGGATTGGCTGAGAATTATTTCGTCGGCGAAATTTCGTCGCAAATAGCTTCTTTGAAATCGCTCGAAGTTTTAACTCTGCATTCGAATAATTTCAGCGGCGAAATTCCGTCGAGTATAACTCGGTTGACCAACTTAACATACTTGTCGATAGGCTTCAATTCATTTTCGGGGCAGCTTCCTAATGAAATCGGTTTGCTCAACAATCTGATGAATCTAACGGCAAACGACAATTTACTACAGGGTTCCGTCCCGTTGAGTATAGTCAACTGTACTCGTCTTCTTGTCCTAACGTTGACTTATAACAGAATTACAGGGGAGTTACCAAAGGGATTAGGCCAATTATCGAATCTCACTTACTTATCTTTAGGGGGTAATAAATTGTTCGGAAAAATACCGGATGATTTATTCAACTGCACGAATCTTGAAGTTCTTGATTTAAGTCGAAACAATTTCAATTCTACCCTCGAACCATACATTGGCAAACTTTTAAACTTAAGAACTTTTCGTGCTATCGAAGCCTCGTTTTTCGGACGTATTCCTAAAGAGATTGGGAATCTAAGTCAACTTGTGTACTTGGATATTGGTGGTAATAAATTTTCCGGTCAAATTCCGAACGAGCTTTCGAAGCTCGGATCCCTTCAAGGGCTTTCCTTGAACGATAATCTTCTCGAAGGGGTATTTCCGGAAGAAATTTCCGAGCTTAAGAACCTCACCGATCTCCAAATGCAGCGTAACAAATTAGTGGGGTCGATTCCTGATTCCATCTCGAAACTCGAATCGCTTACTTATTTGGATCTCAGTGGGAACAAGCTTAACGGGAGTATTCCGAAAAGCTTAGGGAATCTTTTCCGGCTGACGAATTTAGATCTTTCGAATAATAGTTTCACCGGGAATATTCCAGGATCTGTTCTTGCTGGTATGAAGAACATGCAGATCAACCTTAATCTTTCACACAATGTCTTTGAGGGGACAATTCCAGAAGAAATAGGCATGCTGTCGATGGTGCAAGCGATCGATTTATCGAACAATAATATATCAGGGAATATTCCTTCGTCACTAGCCGGATGCACAAACTTGATCACGCTCGATCTCTCTGCAAACAGATTCTCCGGTAAATTCCCGGACGAAATTTCGCCTCAACTTTCGAGCTTGAACATTTCGAGAAATAAGTTCGACGGTCCACTTCCTCAAAGTTTGGCAAGTTTAAGGTATCTTTCGACGGCCGATTTGTCGCGAAACGAGTTTAGTGGTGTAATACCGGATACATTTGCCGATATTTCAAGCTTGAAATATCTCAATCTTTCGTTCAATATGCTCGAAGGCCGTGTTCCTCAAAAGGGTATTTTCGGGAATATAGACTCGACGAGTTTACAAGGAAATCGAGCTCTTTGTGGAGCAAATTATTTCAAGAAATGCAAGAAGAAGAAGAGCATTACAATTACAGCTCAGCTTCTTGTTTTGGTATTGGGATGCGTTCTTACACTCGCTATTCTTCTATCAGCGTTATATTTCATCCGCCGACAGATCAAGAAAAGAAAATGGGAGCTTCGGAATATTTCGAAGCTCGACTGCCCTTCAGCAAAAACTCTCAGAAGATTCGAAGCAGAGGAAATAGCAACGGCTACTAATTCATTCGATCAAGAAAACGTCATCGGCTCGAGTACTTTAAGCACCGTGTACAAGGGTGTTTTGGAAGATGGTGAAAAAGTAGCCGTGAAGAAATTGAATCTTCACGAATCGGCCGATAAGTGCTTCTATAGAGAAGTCAACACATTGGGTCAAATACGGCACAAGAATCTGGTCAAAGTGGTCGGTTACGCTTGGGAGAGTGGGAAGAAACTCAAAGCACTAGTGCTTGAATACATGGAGAATGGCAATTTGGAGAATATGATACACGACTGCGGTGCGGATCGTCCGAGATGGTCGTTGATTGAGCGTATAGATGCTTTGGTTTCCGTTGCTGACGGTATCGTGTACCTGCACACAGGCTACGATTCCCCTATCGTGCACTGCGATTTGAAGCCTTCGAATGTACTTTTGGATAGTAAAATGGAAGCTCATGTTAGTGATTTTGGCACCGCGAGAATATTAGGCGTTCATCTCGAAAACGGAAGCAACCTCTCTTCTTCTAATTCTTCGGCTTCGTCGGCGTTCGAAGGAACTATCGGCTATTTGGCACCAGGTATACTAATAATAATTTCTACTACTTCATTTTTCTTATTAAATGTTTTTTTTTCTGATGATTTTTTATTTTTTAAATTAGAATTTGCGTATATGAGAAAAGTGACGACGAAAGTAGATGTGTTCAGCTTCGGTATTATAATAATGGAATTGATTACGAAAACGAGACCAACGGGAATTGTGGATGAAGACGGATTGCCTATCACACTATCACAGCTTGTGAATCAAGCACTTCAATTACATGATGGAAGCAACAACCTAGGAAAAATCGTCGATCCTTATTTAACTTCGCATGTTTCGAAGAAATACGAGGTTTTTGAAGGGCTTCTCCAGCTGGCATTGTCTTGTACAAGTCGAGATCCCGATGATCGGCCTGATATGGAGCAAGTGTTGTCTTCTCTTTCCAAGATTCGTAAAACGGTGTGATCGTGGCACACGACGATGCATGCAGATATAACTACTTCTGTAACACAAGCTACACTCGAGTTTTCTAAAATGTGCAATAAATTCACTACCAAGTACTATTTTAGTGAGGATTATTCGAGAACTTTCTATTAATGGTTTCTTGAATTTTGTGTTTTTGATTTTCTTTTTTTTTTTCTTGCCTCGTTAATTTTGAACTTGCATTAAATGATTAAATGCTATAGGGTAAGTTACAACCACCCCGACGTATGTTCAAATAACGAAAAAAAACCTTCATATTTGGATAATTATATCTACGCCCTCAACTATGAATCTTCTTACATCTCCACCTAATTTATAATGTCAAATTCAACATAATCATCTAGATTTCGTGAAATGTTCTCTAGTTTGTACTCGTTTTGTACAAAAATACAGTTTCTGATGCACCACAATCTGATATATATATATATATATATATATATATATATATATATATATATATATATAAGCCAGAAAACACATTCTTATGATCATCTAGCTTTAAAATGTGAAGCTCGAATGAGATAAAACATGTCCAAAATTGAGAATATTCCATATAATCCAGAAGATACCACTAAATTTAAAACTACAACGGTAGACATGTAATAAGATTTATAGTTGAAAGGTGATTGAAATTATCTAAACAAAATGGGCATTTTCGTAATTTAGCCATAACTCGTGAATGTAATTACCAGGTAAAGAAACAGACATCGTTGAAAAACCAGTTATCCATTTACATTAAACAAACAAATTGGACCAACACACAAACTAATTAATTACAAAGCTGCTGTTTACTTTCCGGGAACAAAGTTAGTGGCGTAAGACCAAGCATTGTTGTTAACCGGGTCGGATAAATGATCCGCCAGATTCTCCAACGGACCCTTTCCGGTTACAATTGCTTGAACGAAGAATCCAAACATCGAAAACATTGCGAGTCTCCCATTCTTGAGTTCCTTCACCTTCAGCTCTGCAAATGCTTCCGGGTCTTCAGCAAGACCCAACGGGTCGAAACTCCCACCCGGGTACAACGGGTCGACCACTTCACCGAGTGGCCCGCCGGCAATACGGTAGCCCTCAACAGCACCCATGAGAAGAACTTGGGTGGCCCATATTGCTAAAATGGACTGTGCGTGGACCAAACTCGGGTTGCCCAAATAGTCCAACCCGCCTTCACTGAATATCTGTGACCCGGCTTTGAACCAAACGGCTTCGCCGAACTTAACGCCGTTACGGGCCAAGAGTTCAGGGAAAACACAGCCGAGGGCGCCGAGCATGGCCCACCTGGAGTGGATGACTTCTAGTTCTCTGTTCTTGGCGAAGGTTTCTGGGTCGGCTGACAGCCCGGCGGTGTCCCAGCCGTAGTCGCCGGCGAACTCGCCGGTGAGGTAGCTGGGAGCTTCGCCGGAGAATGGGCCTAAGTACTTAACTCGGTCCGGGCCGTACCATGGGCTGCCGGAGGAGGCGGGCTTGGGCTTGGGCTTGCCGGCGGTCTTCCTCATCGAGACTCTTCCGTTGCTGTTGCTGTTGGTGGCGGCGATCTCAGGGGAGATCTTCACCGCCTGTCCGGCGAAGGATGAGGAAGAGAGAGACATTGTGGAGGCAGACATTGTATCCTTTAGTACTTACTAGGAAAATTAAATATATGTTGATTTAATAGCTGAAGAAAGAAATTGGAGGTGATGAATGAATGATTAATTGGTGGGATGGATGAAGTTGTTTTATAGGAAAGAATTAATTGTGATGAAATATGTATCTCATCTCTGATTGGTTGTCAAGATTCTAATGGTGTTTAGCCTATCACAATTCACATATGTTTGAGCTGGCAGATTTTTATCCATCTATCTTCAATTTCAGATTTTCTTGAAAACTTTTGGTTATATTATTATTATTATTATTTGTTCTTTAATAATTCTTTAGTGGCCCTATACACATATTGGAGCTGGAACTTGAGGTCACAGTTTGTTGTGGGTCTACCTACATGTGCCTGTGTCAGGTTCATTTTGCTCCAATAATTCACTATTGAAGTTCAAATTTGCAAGAGTGTGAGGGTATTTTGGGTAGAATGGAAATTCATCACCAAATTTATAATTAATCAAGAAAAAGGTAATTTTTTTGGAGAAATTTTGAGATCAAGAAGAAGGTAATTTGATGGACTCGAAAGTTTTAGGTCACCATTAAGATGAATTTCTTGTGTATATGGTTGTTTTCTTTGAGCTTATTTGGTCCAATTGCAAACTATTACTCATGGTTCCCCTCTATTTGTTCATTGGAATTGTCAAATCTCAAAATTTCTCGAGATAAGTTCAGTAGCTTCTCCAGTTTGGATCAAACACCTGAAGAATATAGGCTTAAAATTAACTCAGACAGTTGCTTCAATGATGGTCATGCTTCCTTAACTTTTGGTGAGAAAAATTCCAACGGCTCAATCAACAACAATTCATTGATCAAACAAAATTTCTGATCGAGGAGATACGGAAGTTCTTGTTCCTTTGACCTAAATGGAAGCTCATATGTTGTTCAAGGAATGCAAATTTTGCGGCTCATCATCTTGCAAATTGGCCGTTTTCTTGCAAACGGATCCGATACGTTGATGTTAATCTTACTCTTATTAATTTGACAAGTCGATTTCATCCGAAATCATATTTTGGTTACATAATATCCTTAAAGCTAGTTTATGGATAACAAAATCGAAAAGAAATTGGTGTGGGCACGATCACAATATCCAGAAAGAAAAATCAAAATCGACAATGGATTTACAAACCCTTTACAAATACATGGCCAAGAAACTGCCAGCTCAGCTTAGAACAACAAACGAATCTTGAAACAAAATCACAGCCTCGAGATTTAGATTTTATCAAATAATAGAAAAATATCACCATCACTTCCTCTATAAAATAACTACCACAACTACCCAACTAACCACTCATCTCACCCCGCCAATTTCTTCAGCAATTCAACATTTGAAATTCCTAGTACTAAAAAACAATGTCTTCCTCAACAATGTCTCTTTCTTCCTCATCCTTCGCCGGACAGGCGGTGAAGATCTCCCCTGAGATCACCGCCAACAGCAGCGGAAGAGTCTCCATGAGGAAGACAGCTGGCAAGCCCAAGCCCAAGCCCGCTTCATCCGGCAGCCCATGGTACGGCCCGGACCGAGTTAAGTACTTGGGCCCATTCTCCGGTGAAGCTCCCAGCTACCTCACCGGCGAGTTCGCCGGCGACTACGGCTGGGACACCGCCGGACTCTCCGCCGACCCGGAAACCTTCGCCAAGAACAGAGAACTCGAAGTCATCCACTCCAGGTGGGCCATGCTCGGTGCACTCGGTTGTGTATTCCCGGAGCTATTGGCCCGGAACGGCGTTAAGTTCGGGGAAGCCGTGTGGTTCAAAGCCGGGTCACAGATATTCAGTGAAGGAGGGTTGGACTATTTGGGCAACCCGAGTTTGGTCCACGCACAGTCCATCTTGGCAATATGGGCCACCCAAGTTCTTCTCATGGGTGCTGTTGAGGGATACCGTATTGCCGGCGGACCACTCGGTGAAGTGGTCGACCCGTTGTACCCGGGTGGGAGCTTCGACCCGTTAGGCCTAGCTGAAGACCCGGAAGCATTTGCAGAGCTGAAGGTGAAGGAGCTCAAGAATGGGAGACTCGCAATGTTTTCCATGTTCGGATTCTTCGTACAAGCAATTGTTACCGGAAAGGGTCCGTTGGAGAATCTGGCGGATCATCTATCCGACCCGGTTAACAACAACGCTTGGTCGTACGCCACTAACTTTGTTCCCGGAAACTAAACATACAGCAGCTTTGTAATTAAATTTGTGGTGTTTAATATAATGTAACATCATGTGATTGTGTGTAAATGACTAAATGTAAATGGAAATGTGAGTTTTTGGCATTAACAACACTGTCCCACTATTTCTGATTTAAATAAGGCAAGAAAAATCTGTATAATTTGAATAAGCTTCATTAATGAATACATATATTAGGGCAGTGAATCATGCAGTTATGAACGGCGATAATAATTAAAATGTCATACCAACGGCGGCGGCGGATTGGACGAAGAATTGGACCGGAAACACTGGTATTGTTTCCATGAGGAAAGATTTGGGGGATTTGAAAAGCATTCGACGACGTCGTTTTAGTTAAGGCGAATGGGCTAATTACATCTGTGGCCCTTGCACGAATTTAGGCCTTCAATTTCACATTATGGGCCCAATCCGAGTTCAACATGGGCCTGCATTTTGGTGGGGTTATGGGCCCAATGCTAGTTCAATTAGAACCTGCAATTTGAAGTTTTGGGCCCAATTTGACTAGAATTTGGGCCTGCAAATTATAGTTTCAGGCCTAACGCAAATCGAAATTGGATCTGCAATCTGAAGTTAGGGCTATATGGTAACTGATTTGGGCCGCCAATTTGAATTTTTAAGCCCAATGCGAGTTGGATTTGGGCCTAAAGATTGTAATTAACGAAAACTTTTCTAAATAAAATTAATTCTGACATTTATTCATAATCATTTAGCTAAAAAGTTCTTGTCAACACAGTTAGTTCCAATATTATTTAATATATACGAGAATTAAAATTGATCATTAAAATTCAGTTTCCGAAAACATACTATATTCAATAAGCAAATCAATCATATTACAATCCAAATTGTTCCATACATTGATAATTAAAATTAAAATTCACTGGATACCTAAACAAATTAACAGTGTCTAAAATACAAATTAAAAAAAATAAAAAAAATAAAAAATTGATAATTTAGAAGGATATGTAAGCAGGATTAAAGTAACAGAAGCTTATGGTTAGTAAAGCAATCCGTGTCGCAGCCTGTTTGTCTCTTCATTTGTGCCCTGAAAAACGAGATGTTCAGACATGAATATAACTCTGAACATTAGATACCAAGGGCATAATTTTTAATAAAACATTTTCAATTTTTAAAACAATTAAAAATCAAAAATAAATATTTAATAATCAATCCAAAAAAGCAATCTCAGTCGAAAGATGGTGAATTTGTTTTACATAATCACTTGTTAATCATATAGAATGACAAAATCTTCATCACAGATTGCACAATCAGATTTCAAATCAACAAAATTAATTAAAATAAAAGTAAATTAAAAATTGTTGAGATATACAGAAAGAGATCAGATGGTAGTGCATGTTTTTTTCATCATTCAAAATGCAGAAAAAATATTGGGTAAGTGTATCATCACGCCAATTTGTGCATATCTCAACAAATAAAAATCTGTTTTTTTAAATCAGAATAAAATATTTAAAAATTAATAATTTAAATTGGGGGAAAAAAGAAGGATTGAAGAAATCAGATAAAAATGTCAATCACCATATTACATCTAATCTGAGATGCAAAGTAAGACTGGGGCGACAAAAATCAAATCATCATATTTCCAGGGGAAAAAAAATCATGAAATCCTAATTTTAAAATAAAATAAAATAAATTAATAATAGGAATCAGATAGAATGTCAATCACCACATTACATCTAATGTTAGATGCAAATTAAGACTGGGGCGACAAAAATCAAATCATCATCTTCATCGACAAAGATCAATTGATCCAAAAATTACTAAAAAAATTGCAGACTCATCGGAATGAAAGAACTACGCAGAACGAAGGGAACGAAGCGGCGGAGGACGGGGTTTTTTCCTAGGTTTTGGGCTGTGGACGGCCGCCGATTGGGACTGGATATGAAAAATTGAGTTGATGCTTGGGGGTTTATATAGAATTTCGATGCGTATATTAGGGTTTTGAGTTTCGGCTGGAATATGTGTGGAAAGGGTTGATAAGATCAAATCGACGGTGGGGAATCATTTGGGGGTAAATTAAGTATAATTTTGCATTTTGCACCACCAAATTACAAATTATTGGTATAATGCACCCTAAACTTTCATATTTGGCCAATTGTACCCTCTAATTACATATATTCCTAAATTAAAAAAAAAAAATCAAAAAAATTACATCATAATGTGAAAAAAATAACAATCTGGGAAGTATATTAGTTTGACTATGGAATATTCAATTAGGGCTGAAAATTAAATCAAGCTACTCAAGCTTGATTCAAGATTTATCGTTAAAAGCCATTTATTATCGGTCCGTTATCATAACAAACCGGGATTTAACACATTCTTTTATTTGATAAAATATGAAACTCGACCCGAATCGAGCTCTAATAGTATGTATATACACAAAATTAAGCTACTCGAGCTCGATTAAAGCTCGACTAACCCATGCACAACTGCGTTAAAATTTTGGAACAAACATTGAAACAAAAGTTCCCTCATAAATTTCAAGGAATATAATTAACATCATCAAAATTTACATCAATACATTATATTCACAATTACACACTCACACACTATCAGATTGTAATATATTATTAGAAATCAAATAACTTCCCGAAACAGAGTACTCTAACTCAACCAACTAAAATAGTGTACAACAATGTTATCTCGATTTTCGTGATTTTAGCTCAACATCGACGAGGAAGTAACACTTGCTCTGGTCTCTAATATATCGAACATTACCATTCATCATACTTAGAATATTTCGAGAAATATTCAAAGCAAGCCCTTCTTGTGTTGTCCAGTGATTATTCACACGAGACATGTCTTCGATTAGAGCTTCCGGAAGACCTTGTCCAGGGTGAGTCATTCTGAAATAAACACAAATGAGAACATCATTAAAAGATTTATATATATATAAAAAATAAAAAATAAAGAATAACCAAGAAAATCGGTTTAATGAAATATACCTGAATTGGAGACGAACAAACTCGTTTCCGTCTTGTATCAAATTCAATCCAAGGGAGACCTTAATTTCCACCCAGCCAGCTGGCGAACGAGCGTAGTCAACTACACTAAGCAAGAAATCAGACAAGGCTAATTGAAGCTTAATTTGATCACCGTATACACTTAAAGTCTTGATTTGCTCGGGTATATCGTGTATTAAACGCAAACTCTTTTCTTTCAACAAAATCATAGCTTGACTAACAATAGCATTCACGACATTAGCCAACATAAACTCCTCCTCTTTCAGCTCCATTCTTCTGCTCCAGTAAACCACAACGATAAATATCGAAATAATTAGAAAACAAAAATAGAAAGAAAAAAAAAACCGTTTTTGTTGAAACAAATATTTTATTTTAAAATCAGAATAAATATAGTTACCCGTTTTCTAGATTTCCAAAATCCGTGTCGTCGATAATGGAAAGTATCTGTCTTTCGCATGCATCACTAGTTTCAAGAAACTGCTTCTGAAAATCGGAAACTGCGGAATCTTCCATGAGTTGGTGCGTAAAACGGATCCCGTTTAACGGGTTCCTCATCTCCTGCCTAATGTAGGCCAATTCTTTAAGTTTCGAAAGCGGGTTTTTCTTCGTCTCCTTTTCATTAATAACAACTGTCTGCAAAAAGCACAAACACCCTATCACACTCCCACCCTCGTTTTGTCTCTTAGTTGCAGTCAAATACACCTCGACAAACTCTCCCTTTCGATTAAAGAATCCAAACGGAAGCTTCTCTGTATCGTGTCCTCCAATAGCTCGGTACAAGAGAATCATAAACTTAGTCCTTACATCTTCACCTTTCAGTTTACAGAAGCTTCCGAAAATTTCACCTGGCAGCATTTTCCCGATTACCTCGTTTTTCGTCCAGCCGGTTAAATTTTCCATAACGGCATTCCATTCGGAACAACACGCGTTTTCGTCGGAAGCGAATATAGGTGGGATTAATGGGTTGACACTTTGGATGATAGCTTTATAATCCCCTTGCAAGCGGATAAATTTATCCATCACGGTTTTTTCAGCGGTGATATCTTGCCCAACGAAACATACTCCCACGACGTCGTTTTGGTGGTCCCTACTTGTGCATGCATTAGCTAGAATGTGTACAACCGAGTTTGGTGCGTGTACACCGAATTTCAGCAGCTTTACTTCGACATTTTTGTCTTCTTCACCTATTATAGAGCATGTAAAAGAGGATTGAGTGACAGACTATAAATTGGATTATTACATTTTTAGTCCTTACACTTGGCAACTAAAACGATTTTAGTCCTCTGACATGCCACTTTCTTGGTTAAAATGGATGGAATTATGTGAGATAATTACAGTTTTGGTCCTCATACTATATCACTTATTCGATTTTTGTCCCTATTTTTTTTTTTTTTTACAGTTTTCATCCGACGTCTATTTTGGGGTTAAATTTACGTGTTTTGCACATGTCTCCCACATTTCAAACTCCATTCTTACCTCTATCTCTGATGTTGCCTCAAATTCACTTTATCGCTAATTTTTCCAAACTTTCTCCTTCAAATTCGTAAATCATCTTCCTCAAATTTCTAATTTCGAACATTGAAACCACTTAGTCATATAGGAACTTGATTTTTTGCTAGAATAAGAGTATGTAGTAAGCAACTTCTATCATCCATGACCATAGAGATGCTCGAATGTTCTCAAAGACAATCAAAACCGATTTAGGTGCTAAGTATAGAGACTAAAAATGTAACCATCCCGACTATAAATTGACAAGTATTTGGATTCGTGAAGTGCTTTAAAAAAAAAAATTACCTTGTAGAGCTCTGTTGAATAGTGTATTGACAACTTCACGCGAGTCAATATGAACAACATCGTTAATCAAAGACTTCCCCAGAGCTTCATCCAATTCCAACCCAGTCAACTCACACATTTTAGCATTCCACCCATTAATCCACCCCGAAGAATCGACCCCAAAAATCGGGGCAGTAGCGGTTTCAATCAACCGAACCATTTCAACTGCCACCGACGTAAGTTCGTCTAGTTCTTGACCATCTCTTGAGTGCATCTCGATTTTATTAGGACCATTTTCTTGAACCTCGTGAAACGAATCCCTCATCATAATTTGCAAAGAGTGGATCGCGTTAATATCCGAAACCTCCCACGGCAAACTTCGGCTCTTAACCACTTCAAGAAACGCGTTAAACGAAGATCTCGGATTCATTTTTCCACCGTCATCTTTATCTTCGGGGTGATGCTTTGCCCCACCCCATTTAATCTCCTTTGCAGTGTGTGACCTAAACCAGAATAAGAAATCGGATGGACTGATTCTTGCAGTAGCCATACCACAAACTGCATCGCCTAAAAGAGCCGCTCCTGGATAGCCAGCGTCGGAAAGACACTCTGTGCTCAGCCCCGTGGAATCACCGTGGACCTTCAGAAGCCACTCTGCAATATTTTCTAATTGGGGTTTAGTCGGAGTCACACCGAGCAACCAGCATTTACCGTTGTAGTACAATGCAGCACCATCACACTTGACAAGATCCATTATACTCGGCGACTGTGTCACAATCCCAAATGGAGCATCTCTTAAAAGCATATCGCATAACAAAGTTTGCATTCGAAGAATCTTTTTTTCCGCTAATTGCAATGCTAACTGGAGCTCCATGTAAAGCTGAAGACCGAATGCCTGCATCAAGAACTCGCACGCGTACCGAAGAGGGAAAGGTACGTACCGCGGTGAAGTGTGGTGGCAAACAACCAATCCCCACAGCTTCATTGAGTCACCGTTGTTGACCACGACAGACATCACTAACGACGAAATCGACCCCATATTCGCCATGTACTGGCTGTGACATCCGTGGGGTGACCGAAGGGTTGAGTTGACCAAACAAAGCGGCTGCTTGAGTTCTTCACTTTGGACTATCTTAACCGGAGTAGCATTGCAATCACAGATCATTCTAACACGGTTCTGTTTGAACAAGAATCTTGCTGCTTGTGGGATATCTGTGGCGGGGTAGTGCAATCCAAGATAGGGTTCCAAATCGGACCTTCTGATTTCCGACAAAACCTCACCGTGGTTATCTTCGTGGAATTTATACACCATAACCCTATCGTACCCGGTGAGCTTCTGAACGTCTTCCACAACAGTATCACACAGAGCACCTATATCGCCCCCGGGAAGCGACTGTAATCTCGAAATCGCCCTTACGGCTAGCTTCTGCGACTGTACAACACCGGCATGCATCATTGCAGGATCACCCGAATGAGCTGGCTCCAAATCAATCACAATACCCACATCGATTCTGTGTAGTATAGCATTAAACGCCCGATTGTTCGTACTCGAATGAACCCAAATAGGGTTCATGAACGATATTTCCCTAGATGCAACGGCTTTCATCAATGAATTGCTGGAAGAAGGGGTGAAAAGGGTGCGAGAATCAACCCCCATTAGACCCATTATCGACTGTTTCGAATGAAGAAGATCCTTCAAACCCAACATATCGAAGCAATTTTCGCTATAACCTATGATATTGAAATTGGGCTCGCCAATTGCGAGCATACAACCAAAGGGCTGAACGAGGCCGCCCCTTTGGATTCTCGACAAATAAGCCGTCATTTGTTCTTGGGTACTCGCAGACTGCGGCGCGTAGGAAACCGATTTAGAGTAGTTAAAAAGCTTACCGGAGGCGCCGGACTTCTCGAACTCGGCCATGAGGCGCGCGTCGGCGCTGTACTGAGCCATGGTTGTGCTGTTGGTCCTCATGTTGCTGGCGGCGGTGGACGACGACAGATCGGCTTGTTTGCCCTGTAAATCCATTTAACGATGGAGGATGGATTTTCTTGATTAGGGATTGTTGCAGAACTGTGGAATCGAAGTGGGTTCAGTGGTGTGATTGAGAATGGTAAAAGCTGGATTTTTAGCATGATTGAACTTGCTTTTGTCTACAAAGGTCTCTGCAGCTACCTCCGTATTGTGTGGGATTATCCCCAAATCTCTTGTTTTTACAGTAAAAATCCAGTCTTTGTGTTTGTTTTAGCAGTGATTAGTGGTGTCTTAATTGTGGGTTAATATATGTGTGGTGAAGTAATTAATCTTTTTTTTTCTTTCTGTGTGGCTGTGAATCACCTGCGTATGTCACCATTTCCAACAGTGTTTTGGATTTTGCAATATGGGCAAAATACGGGTCGGGTCAAACAGCGTGCGGCCCACTTTCCGACGCACCAGTGTCGCCATCTGCTTCAGCCGTAAAGCCCAACTGTTTGATGTTACGAATAGCCAACTAGTTTTTTCTTTTCATTTTTTTTTAATATAAATTAATATTATAATAAATACATATAATTTTTTTTTTTAATCTTTTAATAATATAAATAATTAAAATATATATATGAGCTCGAGCTCACCAAATTTGTCAAGCTAGGCTCATTTATGTGTCACCAATTTCGTGTTTCTTAATTTTTTTTTTTTTTTGTAGTATCTATTATATTCATAATACGAAGTTAAAATATAGAATAACTTTGATTGGATAGATAAAAATGTGATTAATTTCATAATTAATATCATCATTTCAATTTTGGAAGTTTGGAATAATTTAAATTATTTGGATTTTTATTATGTATTTATTCATGTATTTAGCTTTGAATGCTAATTTTAAATTAATTAAATTATTAAACAATGTGTAAATAATTTATTAAATTATATGAACCACGTGAAAATGCATGTAATTTTTATATTTCCCCCCCTTTTTTCTGTCACAAAAGTCCAAATGCTGTAATAATTGCAGCACAATATTATACATATAATGCAATTCGTTAGATATAGTATCAGAAAAGATTTAAATATTTCACTAAACAAGATAAATAGATTACTGAAAAACAAATTGGCAAATATACTAAACCCTTTTTTGATTTAATTATTTATTACTTGTAAATAGATAATCAAGATCCATTAATGAGGTGATTGAACCTTAAGATGTGGAGATTCAGAAAGTCTTGATGCACCATCATATTCCGGGGCCGAAGTTTTCGAAACCTGCAAATGCCACCAACAAAACTCACAACCCTCCGATTTATATTCAAAATAAAATTAATTAAAAAAAAAAAAGAAAACCGGCTCACATTTTCAGCTGGAATTTCTTTCGAAATGACTATTTGATGCTGATTTTGGATAGGCCCTTCGTTCGGGTACTGTTGGTACTGATAGCCCGGATATTGCTGGTACTGCTGCCAAAGCATATGCTGCTGCTGTTGCTGCTGCTGCTGCCCTTGTGTTACGTTTTGTTGATACGCTAATTGGTAAGCAATGTCCTGAGATTGTGGATTTTGCTGGTGCTGATGTGTCGGCTGTTGATTGGTTTGCTGATTCGTGTAATAAGGCTGCTGCATTTGGTAGTAAGGATGCTGCTGGTACATTTGTTGCTGCTGCTGTTGCTGCTGTTGGTAATAATACTGCATCATCTGGTTCATAGCCATGCTCTGCTGTTCTTGTTGAGGATAAGATATTGCAGAAACAGTCCCCGAAGTTTCTTTATTTTCCTCAACGGCCCCTGGTTGCGAAGGCTGTTCTTGATCTCTGTGTATTTTTGTCGGTTCACTATGAAACGGTGGTTCCTTTTCCGGAGATTTCAAGGAAATCTTGTCCAAAGAAACTGGATGGTCTAAATTAGCAGCGGGAGAGGCTTCAATTGGCTCGCTCGTTTCCGTTGACTTTCCAGCCTCGTGAATTGACTCGTGAGGGCTCAAAGAATTTCCGTTGGACTGCTGTTTATTGGCTATTTCATCACTAATGTCCATTTTTGTTGGTTTCTCTATAGATTGGTTCGAGAGATTATGACAAACTGCATCTTCATCGGACAAAACAACAGCTTTCGTAGACAGCACTTCGACAGTTTCCTCAGCATTTTCGTTTTGGTCCCTCTGAGGCAATAACTTTCGTGTTTGGTCCTTGACTAAATCTATCGAGTAATTTTGTGATGTAAAGTGCTTTCTTAGGAACTGGGGAAACAGTTTAATGTGACGGTTCCAAGCCTTTCTTACATCATGAGTAGTTCCACAAAGGTTGACAAACTGAAAAAAAAAAACCATTGTTCAAATAAATAATAAGAATCAATCTTCGCATTAAATGTAAAATTACTTGTCTCGAAAGTGAAAATCGAACCTCTAAAAACAAGCATGATATTTGCTCTCGATCTTTGGCATTCAAAACTCCGTACTCGTCTAATCCATTAGAAATGGCATCAGTTATTACGGTTTCAATAATATGTACTTGTCTTTCACCTTCATGAGTCATTGCAAATTTGATCAATTCCTGCAGAAAAGTAATAACTATGAACACGATGCTGTAATATTCCAAAACTTCGTTTATAAAATAAAACTACATGCTAACTTTCATATGCAGCTAATAGACCTACCTCTAAGAGGAATCTGCAACGAGGCACTTGTCGCACGCCTTCGATTAATACATCTCTAGCAACTGCTGCACTACCTGTTATCTACCAGCCAGTTATCCAAATCAACGAATAAGAGATAATAATAATAAAACACTTTTAACCAGATAAATATGCATAATATTAAAATATGATAAGGTACGTAGTTCGTACACAAGAGATTTAAATTTACTCAAGTTTCATACCAAGAAGGTGAGACGGGCGAATTGAGAATACAAAGTGGGAAGAACATGTAGCTTTTGTGCCTCCCTCGCCTTTTTTAGTGCTTTCTCATACGTAGCAGAAGCTGCTTCATTATTTCCCTGAAATTTAAAAAAACTAAAAAATAAAAATACAATCCTTCTTAATAAAGTCTCCAACCTTAATGAGGGATTTATTAAGTATTAAACAATGAAAGCCATACCAGACGTCTTTCGAGGTTAGCTAGGGTTACGATGTTATCAATGAAGTTGGAGTCAATTTTTGTATCACAAAGAATCAGTGCAGCACGAGCACCATTGATATCTCCTATCCGCTCCTTAAACCTTGCACTGAACAAATGTATTTGTGCCACATCCTGCACCATATTTACGAGGAGAAGTAAAATTCCTCCCCTTTAGCCTAATTTTTAAAATAAAATAACATTCACAGAAGCAATCATCGGACAAAAACAAATTCCGAGATTAAGAGCCATAATTTGACTTCAGGGAAAAGAAAAAGTATCCTCAATTATGAATAAACAACAATTTCACCTTTAGAAATGTTTGAGTTGCTCGATTTAGAGCAGAAATAGCCATCTCACGCCCTCCTTTACTTTCCAGAAACTCCACATAACGCATCCAAAATTCAGGGTAATTCGCACATGGAATCAAGCATCTCTCGTACAGTTTAACCGCCTGTACACAAATAGATAAATTCAATATAATATAGCAAGATCCAGATAAAAGCACGATGACTCGAAAAAACCTTACCGTGTCCAAATTGTCTTGCGTCTCAATGAAATCCAGATAGGCATGCCAATTACTCAGTTGATTCTCCTCAAGAGGAGTTGCATGAAAATACCGCCTTACAATTTTTGTCTCAAAGCACATTATTTTCTCGTCCATTTTGCGTGCTTCTTGATAGAATTGATCTCCAATAGATATATATCTATCCAGTGCTTTTGATTTGAGGGACTTATCGGAAGAATCTAGCAAATCCTTGACGACGAGAGAGATTTCTTTACTGGATATTTTTATTTCAGCACAAGGAACAGAGACCTGCTCTCCGTTGTTTCTTTCATGTCCTATTTCCTCTTCCAAATTGGCGACAAATTGCTTAAAGCTGTAGAGTTACATGTGCAGAAAATGTTCATAGATCAAAACTTGAAAAAGTACGTCCAAATTATAATGAGTACTTCAAAAGTTTAATGCAGGAGGTGGAGATTAACATACTTATCATGATAAAACTGCAGCTTCTTCGTAGGGAATCTCAGTGCTTCGATGTAACTCTGAGCAAGAAAGCTCCACCCCTCCTGATTAAATTCATATTTCATGTATTTATCCCATAGGGCATGACTAAAGTAATCTTTTCCGACAAATGATATAGCTCTTCCAAATAATCTGTCGAAAGGAACAAGTAAATCAGTACAAAAAACAATTCTCCAATATGATCCCAATAGTCCATCGTGCTGCATATATATATTAAATATCTGTTGCAAAAATGCGTTGATAAAATCTGGAAATGTTTGTAAACGGTCTTAAAGATGAATATTGGCATGTGAAAGATACCCTACAATGAACTCATTAAAGTTCTTCTCAAACAACAACACGCATACACATGACTTTAACAATTATAATTGGGTTCTTACATGAACATGAACATGTATCCGCTTTTCTCCTGAATAACTGCAGTTTAGCAAGTTCAAACAATAGAGCTACGTGGCAAAATCATTAAAGAGATACGTAATTCATAATTTCCCTCCTAATCAAAATGCCTATAAAATAAATAATTTCATTAATAATACCGACGGACTTCCTCAGGTTCAAAACATGTTGTGCCAAACATAAAATAGTCAACCCAAAAACCGACTGAAAACATTGCCGTTTCCACTCCTCGCTCGTAAATATTAACAGCTTCTTGAGGGCCGCACAACTTCGCCTTTTGAAACGCATACTTCTCCAAATGCCAATGACACAACGGGAATATTGACAAAAACGAGTCGTACGCTAAGGAAATAGTATTTATATCCTCCTGCAATTCAAAATCATGTGTAAATTGGAGAGCACATATTATTTACTGATACTGTCTTAAATTGGGAAGCTTTTCATTAATGTGTACATACTGGAATTGCAGTTACGATCTCTAAAATCAACGATCTCCAAGAATTGTAGTCCGGTGAGCCATCGGCAATCATTTCGTTAAGCTTCTGAGGAAGACTAACATCTGCAAAAACCCAAAATCGCAATTACAGAAATGAATTACCGGCCATTGATTGAAGACAACTGAAAATTTTAAATCAATAGAGAGATTTGTATAACAAATAAGCACCAACAAAATTATCAGTAGAAATCTAAAATCAAAACAAATATTATCAAAATTAAAAAAAAAAAAAAAATCAGCACCAGACGATATGATTAAGCAACATGCAATAGTCAATTTTCATCGTCATCATCATTCGCATTGAAGAAACAAGCAACCATAGCAAAAATAAAACCTAAAAATAAAAGGGGGAAGAACCAGCTACAGTTCGAGAGCGTTAAGTAATTACCTGCACTGGCACCATTGAAATTTTGCTCCGCCATTGGGGAGAGCTAACAACTTACTCACCTCCAAACAAAATTCTAGGGTTTGAATATTGGGAAGGTGTTAATTGTTGCAGTGAGTTAGTGTGTCCGCCATTAATTCTTGAACCCGGCTAGTGAAAATGGTTGTCACTCTTCGTAGATAGTTTGAACCAGGCGACGTCGTTTCTGATTGAAAGAAATTGTACTTAATTTTCAAATTAATTTATTATAATTATCATTAAATTGTAATTATTATGTAACCTATGGTGGATGTCTATGGGAGTTACAAAATCATTAGTGTGTGTAATTAGAGGTGATAATGGTGGATGTTAAGGCTATTCATTCCCTTGTAACTCATGACCTTTTGAATGGTCTTCTTGTACTATAAAAGGGACACCATTGTATGGATTTGATATACACTTGAATAAGAATACAATACATACACACACTTGTTCTCTTCTTGTTTTTCTCTTGTTTTATAACACGTTATCAGCACGATTGTGCTACCTAAATTTTCGAGTGAAGATGGTCCAAGGAAGATGACTCCTTAGCAGAAGATGAAAGGGAGTTGATTTTAAATATTTTATTCTTGTTTTGAATTGATAAAATATTAACCATCTTACTTTTGTTGTAGGTGATTTTTCGTGCAATTCACGAGTCTGTACTTCTATGTCTGTTTTGGATATGATAATGTCCGAATTTCAGAAAATGCAAAATACGAAACTTGTAGCATTTTCTATTGGCTGTTCGGAACATTTTGAATCATCAAAATCGGATCTCGATCAAGAGAGATATGCTTAAAATACTCAGACATGCCAGATCTGTCATTTGTGGTCATTTTTCAAGACCTTGAGTCCCGTTTCGGACCTCATATTGTCCGAATTTGATAAAATGTAAAATACGAAAGTTGTAGGACTTTCTGTTGGCTGTTCACAGCATGTTGAAGCGTTGAAATTGGATCTCGAATGAGAGAGATACAAGCAAATTACTCAGACATGACAAATTTGTCATTTGTGGACATTTTTCAAGTCCACAAAATATTGAAATGAGAAAATTGATAATTGATCATAATCAATTTATGGCTTGAAGCCTAGATCACATTTTGAGACTATAAGTCTCAATAGAATATGATAGACTCAAAGTTTATGTGATAATAATACTCAAACTTAAGATTTGAGTTGATATGTATTTCTCATTCATAGTACTTTAAGTCTAAATGATAAGACTCTTGAACAATTGAGTTAGAGGGTACTCCCCATTTATAGTACTATTCGTTCATGATCAATGTACTATAACAATTTTATTATATATTGAGGCCCAAATCGAGCACGTGCAATCAAGTGACTCGAATATTTGAATGTTGTATTATAACGATTTTTATTATATATTGAGGCTTGAGGCCCAAATCGAGCACGTGCAATCAAGTGACTCGAAGATTTGAGTGATATATTAAAAAACAAAAGCCACTTGCTCTCTAATTTATGCGACTTGAAAAGCTCCATCACTCGAAAAAAAAAACTCGAAGTTCATAAAGTTTAGGCTCAAATTAAAGCCTAGTTTAAATATAAAAGCTTGAAAGCTTATATGGAGGAATATTAAATATAAATTAAAGGCTTGAGGCCTAGAATAAATTTGAAGACTATAAGTCTCAATTGAATACATTAGACTCAAGGTCTAAGTGATGATAATCAATATTGAATATTTGAGTTAATAAGTATTTTCCACTCAAGATACTATTATTTTATGATTAAGTACCAATTATAGGGCTTAAGACCCCAAATCAAGTACATAAATTCAAGGTATAAAACTCAATCCTTGATATTTGAATGGTATATATGTACTCAAAATGAGTATTCATTTGTGATACAATGATATCAAAAATATCATGAAGTTTAAAATTATCTATGATAGTTCAAGAATGAACATAACTATAAAATTTGGATCATTGAAGTTAAAGATCCATTTATGTCTCATGATATCACAAAATGTTTGTGTTATTACTATATGCCTTGAGGACACAAGCCAAATATTTCTTAATGAAAATGTGTCTAGAAGACACCGAGCAAAATATTATTGTTTCATTTTTCAAGAAACAAGTACTTACTTTGAGGTATGTGTCTTGAACACATAAGTAAAAGTAACATTAGATGTAGTTACTTATGAAGAAGAAGAGAGATAGTTTGATCCTCTCTATAATTTGCTCTCTTTAAATCTTGACTTGTTGTTTTGCAAACAACAAGTAAAATATTTCATATTGATATATGTGTCTTGAAGATACATATAATGAAGAATTATAAGAGAAAATATTCTCTAATTTATGGATCTATATTATGATCATGAAGTGACAACATAAAAATTCAAGTTGCACTAGTAATAGCAAAATAAAGATTTTTAATAGCATATCGTACTATAATACGAGTTGTGAGCTAATATTAAACTCGTTCAATTGTTGTTATTCTTTGAAAGTGAAAACAACAATAGAAAAAAAAAAATCAAAGAGATATGTTGACATGAAAAGCTATCATGGTGCTCAAAGTTTATTCATTATAAATTTTCTCATCATTACAAGTGGAAGAGAGATGAGAAATATGAAAAATGATTGGTGATATATCCATTTTACGATAAAGCATGTTGATAAGCTTTATCAAGCACCAACACAAAACCAAAAGAAATTGCGTGATTTTGGAGTCACGACATTGACCAATTCAATTAAAGTTGTAAATTTCATTCCAAATACATATGGAGGTATGTATATGATTTTTTTATAATTGGTCTAGATGAGATGAGATGAAATTTCAAACCAAACGAAAAAAAGGGGATCTGATTTTCTTGTTAAAATTCCAAACCCTCTGCATATTCTGATTTTTCAAAATTTAAAGTTTACTCCTCAAACTTTTCAAAATTTTCATTTTAGTCCGCCGGATTCAAAAAATTTTACGATTCAATCCAAATATTTTTTTTAGAATATGCAGCTCGTTCCTTTCATCATCTGAAATTATGAATATATTTCAACATTTCCAGTTTTCACCGAAGTTTTTAACATTTCAGTCTTGTCACTGAAGTTTTCAAATTTTGCAGTTTGGTCCCTAAATTTTCAAATTTTACAGTTTGGTCCCTGAATTTTTAAAATTCTGAAATTTGGTCATTTGTGTACCGAACCTGTTAGATTCTCAAATGTAGTTACTCTCATCTAGATAACAACCATATCACATGGTTTATTTATAATTTATGCTATGCAATATTTTGCACCCCTAATGGGAGATATTTATATGGCATACATTGTCAATTGTCATTTTAATGAGACAATAATCCCGCCGTTAAGGGGGAGATAAGAAGCCGGTTCTTGTATAACGGCGTGAATTATATGAAATGATCTTTGTCTCATTCACATTTGTGCATGGAAATATTTAAGCACAAAAGAAAAAAGAAATCATTTGCAACAATTTAAATGTGTAAAATGCTAGATGCATTTATCTACAAATAGCAACTTGAAATTATAATATATGTTGCAAATGAGTGCATGAGAAAATGTCTAAGAAGGACACATTTTTCCCATGAAAGGCTTAATAAACGAATGTCCTCGAAGGACAAATTTAACATTGTGATTGCATCGTGAATCCCTAAATGGGTGAGAAATGATTATGGTACACAGCTAACCAATTATACTTTATACATATAAGAGGGGGAGATATATATGTTGGTTCGAATGATTAACACCCTTATAAGTGGTGTGAATACCGTTCAATTAAAGTCTACTAGCGCTAGTAACATCATACTCTCATTATATTACATATCTCATTCATGAAAGGATTCGTCTTAAAGACGATGTTGGGGGACGCCTCAACCAATATCCATTACTATGATATGAGAATACTTGCCTGTTATGGTGGCATAATGAAATTCATATTTGGATGAGAAAATCATTGATGATTATATGGTAGCTACCGAGATCATTTTAAATCGAACCAGTATGAGCCAATAAAGAGTTGATTGGCAAATAAATTATGGTTAGCGTTGCTCTCTAAGTGAATAGAGAGGCATTTGAGACTATTAGTTCTGAATTTTGTTGTTGTACCGATATAAGATCTTAAAGAATTGAAAATTCTTTTCGAATGAATATTCATGTACCAAATTAAATTTGTTAATATTGAGTTTGAAAATAAAGTGGACAAATAGTCCTCAATACTCCCCACATTGTTAAACTCAAAAGCGCGCGTTTTGTCCATGTAGGACATTTTATTGAAATAAATAATGAGCTCAAGCACATAAAGTATTATGAAAACTTTATTGATGCAATATAGAAAATTCTCTATAAGAGAAAAATACATGGTACATGAAAATATATGGATCTCAAGAAGAGATCGTACCCACAAAGGCTACAATCCCCATTTATATGAATATAATTCTCTAAGGAGAATCCGGTACCGGAAAGTGAAATAATTGATTATGAAGAAATATGGGGAGTACTAAAGATGTTATCGAATAACTATATGTACAATTATTTTTATAATGTGAAGAGCTTGAAGCTCATACATTTTGATAGATGTCGACATCTAATTGGTCATTAGTATATGCATTCACAAATGCAATTGACCATGATTATTTGAAATTATTGATCAAATGAATTGTACATTGACTTGCGGTCATCACACATAAAGTTGTGAAAGCCTTTAGTACAAAAGTGGGTAAAATCATTGCGGTAAATTTGAATGCCTTTGAAAATATATTTTTATGATGCAATCACTTTATGATGGTATTCAAAATTATTTGGCATGCACCATATGGATGCGAATTACCGCATATTTATATGGATCATAACTTGTTATTTCAAAGAATTGAAAATGCTTGAAGCATATAATAAGAGGTCTCATGAGTTAGACCCTACGAATGATCCATTTACATATTGAAGAATACGGTATTGTCACCTTAGTGAATACCTTGTTTACAAAAGGAATAATCAAATAAATTGATTCCTATTATCATTTGGGGCGAATTAAATCTTGTGGAGACTCATGAAGAGCTCACAAAGATCATCAATTATTTGATGAAAGAATTCGAAATGAAAATATCTTGGGAGGATATATATTTTGCATTGATCTGCAGATCGAGCATTTGTCGAATGAAATATTTATCCATTATTTGTTTATATACATGATAAAGCTCATTCATTGAGTAAACATATGATTGTCCGATCTTTGGACATAAGAAATATATTCCCATCCTTCCTCGAGAAGATAATGAAGATCGTGGTTCTAATATATGACTATAATAATGTCTGATTGCACCAACGAGATTTTGGCTATATCAAAGGAGGTGGCCGACGAATTATTGAAGATTTGTAAAGTACTCGAGAGTTAAAGAAGAAAGATGACATGACAGTTATTGATGACAATCAAATAACGGAGTTTGCAAATCCATACGTTAACGATCTTACTCCAATGTCTCATGCTGAAATCAGGGGGAGCATGATCTACAACATTGAAATGTGTCGGCTTAACGATCTATTGCCAGCATCAGGGGGAGTGTGATTAATAACCCAACACTGTACTCTTTTTCCTTCGACCAAGTTTTTATCCCAATGGGTTTTTCTTGGCAAGGTTTTAACGAGGCAGTGTATCACACTTTCAATAGTCATAGACATCCAAGGGGGAGTATTATGTAACCTATGGTGGATGTCTATGGGAGTTACAAAATCATTAGTGTGTGTAATTAGAGGTGATAATGGTGGATGTTAAGGCTATTCATTCCCTTGTAACTCATGACCTTTTGAATGGTCTTCTTGTACTATAAAAGGGACACCATTGTATGGATTTGATATACACTTGAATAAGAATACAATACATACACACACTTGTTCTCTTCTTGTTTTTCTCTTGTTTTATAACAGTAATTATGTAATTATTTGTTAAGCGACAGTTCTGTAATTATTGTTCGGTGGTAGTTTTGTAATTACAATGACAATTTTGTACTTGTTGATCGGTAGTTATGTAATTACGGCGTTGAGTGACAATTCTGTAATTACTTGATAAGTGACAATTATGTAAATACTATACATGTGTGTTAAAACTTTGTTCATTACTACAACGAAATTTTCATCTCTCGTGTAATTTACAAGTTATTGCACGCGAGTCTTGGTTAAGTTTGTTTCTCATATTTCCTCAAATATAACAATATATTTCTTTTAGTCACAAAATTATTGTAATTTGTATAGTGTTCATAAAAAAACAATGCTTATTAACTTCTACAAACAAGAATCAAATGTTATTAATCTATTCTATTCATTTCCCATTTCTTCGAAAAAATTGCACGAAGCAGCCCAAAGATCCTTCGCAAGCCTAGTATCGTAAGAAAGCAGAGAAGAGTTCATACTTCTGCCGTTTCCTCCAAAGAAGTAAACTCCCGATACTTCCTAAAAAAATGATTTAAAATAATTAAGGCCACATTAATCAATAACTTCCAAGTAATTTAGCAAATTTCGGTATGATTTTATAAATTTTACAATAATACGTACTGGAGAGGCGAGTGCAGCATCAAGAATCGAGCATACACCATTTTCAGGAGATTGAAGAACACCCAAAAGTTTCAATACATTAAAAGCCATCCATGAAAAGCACCATGGAATTTCTCGCATTATGTTCGTTTTTACTGCTCCGGGGTCCACAGCACTTGGATGTTGAAAAAATTCCAAAAAAAAAAAAAAACCAATCAGAAAATTCAGTTTTATTTTTTTTGGTTACGTAATAACAGTAATAAACTTATAACGATAAACTCACTTACAGAACAGAGAGGTGACGAGATTTGTCCACTAAAGCAACTTGTCGGTGAAGCTCGTACGAAAAGAGTAGCATGCACACTGTGAACATATGACGTGTCACATATTAGCAATGGAGTAATGTGAAATGAATCTTTTTCGACTTGTATGAGATAACATATGCTTACGTTTTGAATACTCGTAAATGTGTGCATAGGGGTAGGGTTTCGATTTCATAAAACACTTGCCAGAGACTGTTTCTTTGTTAACCTGCATGCAACAAACTAAAGCCGGAAAAAAATAATAATAAATGAATAAGAATATTGAACACCATCTATTTCGGAATTGTTTCGCGTGAAAATTGAGATATTACCGTTCCAATGAGTAAATGATGTGACATTGACTACACGAGAAGGAACTGGGCTATGTTCTAGAAGGGGGAGTAAGGCTTTGGTGAGACAAAATGCACCGATATAATTAGTAGCCATCATCCTGCAAATTTGAGAAATTACGAGTTAATCCTTGTTCATCTTTATCCAGACCACGTTAATTCTAAATTCAATACGTTAAAGTTGTTAAAAATCAATCCTCGCTTCCTTTCTGCATACCAAATAAATAAATGAACAAAAAAAAAAAAAATTGGGATAAGGGAATATAACTGGTCGAATCCTTCAGAAGTGGATCGGGCAGAAGTTGCCAAGATTCCAGCATTATTTACGAGGAGTTGAATAGAAGGATGCATGTTTGAATCCCACAGCCATTTCTCAAGTGAGTGTTTGAACTCGATAATTGACTTGAACGAAGATAAATCAACCTCGAAAGTTTTAAGACAAGCATCGCCGTTTCGATTCTTGATATCGGATATAGCCTAAAGCACATATTTCGGTCGAAAAAATCAACACCGTAAAAGTGGGAGTTTCTTCAATGCAAAAATACACAAGTACTGCACCTTCGATAATAGTTCAGATGATCTCCCGACTGCAAGTACGAGAATTAAATGTATTCAAAATAGTGCAAACCGACAGAAGAGGATTACATCGGTCTTCCATTTAATTACGAGAACTGATGTATAAAATATTGAAACCTAACAAGATCAGTAACCATAAATCGATTCGAAACAAACAAAGAAATCTACACAATATATGAGTTGGGGTTTTGAATACCAAGAACAATGTAAAAGCCCTCCTTTGAAAGAGCATATGCAGCAGCAGCACCCAAACCAGATGTGGCCTGCAAATTATTAACCATGATCTTTAAATTTAAAAGGTAATAATAATTAACAATTAACATCAGCAAGAAAAAAAAACAATTAACATACTCCGGTTATTATGCAGACGGGCCTCGACACAGACTTAGTGGTAAAAATAGAGTCTTTCGGAGAAAATCGAGGGTAACATTTCGATTTCTGGGAGAAGAAGCTTTCACGGAACAATTTCAAATAGGAAAATATAATAGAAAATGTCCATAGCACAGCCATTCTCCAGAACTGAACATTGCACATAAAATTGAAACCCTCAATTACAGATTTCCCTAATTCCATCTGTTTTTCCCCCTTTTTTTTTAATTTACAAAACAATTAAATATAATTCTTTTCACCACTGTAACAATGGCTAACAAAATCTGCCCTAAATCGAAGAACACACACACACACACACTAAATGAAGGAGGAATTTAGCTTCTCTATCTATCCAGATAAATATATACCTAAATTCTCGTTCTCGCTTTCACGAACAAAAAAAAAATTCAAAAAATTGATTAGAAGTCGATAAACATATCAACATAAACAAGAGCGCGTGCAGTAAACGAAACAAAAAAAAAAAATTGAAGAACGAGCAATTAATATTTATATATAAAATCGATAAGCTGATAAGCTGATACAAAGAGTTGCAGAAACGACGTCGAACTGTACTGGAGAAGAATCCCGGGAACGAAGAACGGCGGACATGCCCACGTGATGTGCACGTGAGCCCATTGCATATTGGGTTACTTACATAAGAAGCCCAATGGTTCACAAGAAGCCCATTGCATATTACCCACGTGATGTGCACGTGAGCCCAATGATTGTTACTTACACAAGAAGCCCAATGGGTTATGGAAGTAGTGTCTATAATTAGTATTTAAGAATTAATTAAATAAAATTCACCAATGTAATAAATTAAAGAATGGGGTAATTATTAAAGGATAAACGTTTTACAAAATGAATTAATTGCATTAAATATATAGTTGACTTTGATAAATCTAAAAATCAAGTATTACAATATTTGAATGTGCATAATTTTTTTTAAATAAAAATGAAGAACATCATGTTTAGAAATATAAATACTATATTTTTTAGTTTTATTCAAACAAAAAATAACTATGTTTCTAAAATATTATTTTATAATATGCTGAAATTGACTAGAGGTGTAAATTGGAAATAAAATTCTGAATTTTGATCCGATTTTAGAACATTATTGTTCATTTTGAATTTTATAAAAATCGATTTTCAAAATTTCGTTTGTTTTAATGAACATTACATAAAGTTAAACATCTATAAATTAATGCAGTCGCGACTCGAGACTAGCAAAATTCTGTCAATTTAGCGAAATATTAAATTGTCGAACTAATAATTTAGTAGGTTTTTACTGAGTCGGGACCGGAAGAAACTATTACTTAATCGAAATTATTAATTTATTGAGATTCTACTGTAATAGATTTTGAATTTCAACACAATTTCAAATTTCAAAATATTTTCCTAAAATTAGGATTTTTTTTACACTTTAAGCATTGATATTATTATATATTTTTGAATTCCGTCAATTCCAATCCGATTTTTATTTTTTTGGTAATTTCTTTTTTCGATTTCAAAAATTTCAATATTAATTTAAAAGAAATTGGAATTAAATTTAAAAATCCAAAAATAAAAACTTAGCACAAAATCAGAAGATGGGCTCCAAAGCTGAAATTCAAAAGTGTTAAATAATAAAAGGCAAAAGCCCTTATTCGTGTCCACCGTATTTATTTAAGAGAAAAAAAAAAAGAAAAAAAGAAAAAGATAAATTCAGCAAAACCAAAAGCAAACGAAACCCACCGCGGAAGAGAGAGAAAGCAGAGAGAGAGAGACAAGGGTTTCCGAAACTCCAGATAAAAATCTCCACTCCGTTACGGCCACTTCGTCCGCCGTATAAATTGCCATTACTGCCTGCACTCGGCCGGAACTCACTTGCCGTGTTCGTGTGTGCGTGCGTCTGTGTTTTGTTATTTTTTTTCTCTATATTTTTAAATTAATTAGTAAATCGGACAAAAGGGGGAGGAGTGAATTGAAGGAAGATAAGGCGAAGAAGACGTTGCGTTTGCAGGATTAGATCTATTTTACAAGGATGAGTGCAGGAAGAGGAAGCGGAGCCGCCGGTGGTGGCGGAGGAGTACTACCCGTTCCGGCGGGGTCACGGATGGTGGTCCAGAGTTTGAAGGAGATAGTTAACTGCCCTGAGGCGGAGATCTATGCTACTCTTAAGGATTGCAATATGGACCCCAACGAGGCTATCAGTCGCCTACTCTCTCAAGGTTTTTTACTCAAGAACCCTAAGTTTTTTTTTTATTTCCGTTTTTGTTGTGTTCATTGAGGAATTTTCAATTCCCCAATTTTTTTCTATGGTAAGTATATTGCATGAGTTGATCTGAAAAAAAAGATTTTTTTTTTCTTTCTCAAGAGGTCTAGGATGGCAAATCATAAACTAGAATGTGAAGGTTAAACCCTCCTTGTTTTGAGTATTTTTGTTGTACTAGAACTTTCAAGAAGCGTTGTTTTTCGATGTGGATGGGGTATTATCAGAATGTGTGTGGGTGGATGGGGCATTCATCTGTTGACTGCTTTTGCTAGCTCGGCTATTTGTAATGTGAAATAGATTGTGCCATAGATTATGCTACACTTACAAGAGGAAATTGTTACATTATTTTTATTTAAATGAATTTCTCTCTAACATGTGCTTTACAATTGTTTAGATACTTTCCATGAGGTGAAAAGCAAACGAGAAAAGAAAAAAGAGGTTCGTGACTGTTCTCACTCCGTAATTTGACCACGAGTTCTTGATGGCAGAATCTTCTTTCGTACAATATACATGATTGTTTTAAAAAGTGGACAATATGTGTTTTTTGAATCCGTTGGAACAAATTGGGTGGGAATTTTGATGGCTGTTGATTAGCAATGGGACTATTTTCTTTCTCTGAATCATGCAGCTTTTAATGAGTACAATGTTATAACATTTTCTTTTTTTTCTTTGTGATCATCATGTGATTGAGTTTTATGGAACTGGAGTAACATTTGTTCCTTCACAAAAAAAATTCAGGGTAAGGATAGCTCTGAGAGTAGGCCTCGTGGTGCTAATAACAGTTCAAACCGAGCCAGCAAGAGTGCTGCAGATCGACATCTTAGCCGTGGTTCATCAGCATCTCAGTATAATGCTTCTGGTACGTTAGCTTCAGTATTTTACCAGAATAAGTTACTTATTGACTACTTTAGATGGGCTTAACCAAATTGTTTCATGATCAGAGCCTCCATTGCATGGGAAGTCAACTAATAAGAAAGAAAATGGATCAACTTATAGAAGTTCTGCCTCTTCAGCTCCTGGTATATCAGGAAATACCAGAAGCAGAGAACAATCAGGCTTCAGGTTTGTTCTGTTTGAACTTGTTACAGATAATTGAATCTCTAGCCTAGAGAATATAAGGAATTTAGGCTCGGTTATAAAGATCTCCTTTTGTTATGGTGTCTTTTGTGATTCATCACATGGTAGTTTTAAGTGCGGAACTCATTTTTCTGTAGTTCTTAAGACAATATAGAATTACTTTTACATCATAATATTCTTCTTTGTTGAAGTGTTTGTGAATCCATTACCCATTATCTTTTCCTTCTCAAGATTTTAGTGCGGTCAAGAGAGTAAAGATCATCAATATTTCAAGTTCTAATGCATACGTGTTATTCTGAAGTTTAGATCATCCTTCGATAGACATTAACTCTTAGAGTGAGAATGAAGTTCTGAGTTTCGTCTTAGCGCGTTCTTTGCTGTTCTTGATTGTCTTTTGCCCGTGCAGTGTTGGGGCATCAGCTGAAAATAAAGGATCCTGGTTTCAGACAGGTAATGGCACGCCATCTGTTGTACAGCCACCTTCTGGACATCAGTCTGCCTGGGCGGCAGGTGGTGTTACTGGTCAGGTGTCTATGGCTGACATTGTGAGGATGGGCAGACCACATAGTAAAGCACCAAACGCATCTCATCACAATATTCAGGATCAGTGGGAAGCTTCTTCAGGTCAGCCTGTTCCCACAACCGAAGACTGGCCTTCCATAGAGAAACCAGCTCCCACAAACCTGATTTCTATGCCGGAATACAGTGTGGATTCTGAGCTACATGCAGAGGCATCTGGTTTATCGTCTGACAGCATTAATCACCAATCGGAGGCAGATGAAATTCGAAAGGTAGATGATGCCATTGATGGGGGGTTTGGTTCTATGTCCAGTAGGAAGATTCCAGAGGATGTTCCAAGAGGTGCATCTGTATTTGAGGATGACTTGTTTAAAAAAACCGTGGGCTCGTATCAGTCTGAGGGTCGTGATTTCGAGTATCACGAAAAGGCTCACGAGTTCGAGCACCATGAAAGGGATCACGACTTTGAGCATCATGAAAGGGACCCCGAATTCGAGCATCATGAAGGTGACCTTTTTTTTTCATAATTTTACTTCTAATGTCTGTAAAGTATTAACATTTTCTCTTAAGGTCTGTAAAGTTTAGGCAGGGTACTTGTATTATGTTTTTGATATTGATAATGTGTGCTGCTTATACCATATGGATAAAGGTAAATGTTTCACCAAACAAAAAAATCAAAGCCGAAATGACATTATGGAGCTTCCAGTATTGGGTCATAGAAGTAGTTTCCGATTATAGTCCTTATTTGCAATGTCCAAGAAGTATCTGTTGATGTGTTTGTTTAACTTGGTCTGGATTTTTTTTATATAAATGGCACTTTAATCTCTTGCAGAACACGGTTAAGTACTTCACGTCTATTGTTCAATCAATCTTAATTTTGGATTTTTGTTGCCAGTTTCTTGAGTTTAAAAGCTCTTTTTATGTATGTTGCAGAAGAGGAAGCTGGTGCTTCAGTGTCGTCAGTTGCCAGAAACTTGCAACAGCTAAGTGTAACAAAAGAAAATAGGGGATTTTCATATGTGGGAAATGCACCTTCGGTGGTTATTCCAGATCATTTGCAAGTTCAAATTGCAGATTGTTCACACTTGAGCTTTGGTAGCTTTGGTGCTGCAAAACCTTCTGGGACTACGACATCTATGCTTGTAAAAAACAACTTGGAAGAGACGCATAGGGAGGCTGATATTTCATCTGCTGAGCATCTGGACACTAGGTATAGGAATTAGTAATATTTTTCAATATGGTATTTTTTTTCGAATTTGAGAAGTCATAAAATATCTTGTCCGCCTCTATTTGCAGACGTTCGGAGTATTATGTTGACGATGCTCGTACAAATGCTCCTGATGGTAGTTTGTTTGGTAGAAATGGTGCTAGTGGAGAGAACTATGATGTTTCTTCTGCTTCACAGCGAGACGAGTTGTTGAAGCCTGAGAGTGCTCAATTGACTCATGGAAGTCAATATGCTTTTCCTTCGAATTCTGGTTATACCACCTTTGATGACGCCCAACATTTACATGCCGCTCTTAATCAAAGAAGTTCCCAGATTCAAAATGTTGCTCCATTCTCAAATGTTATGGTAAATGTTTTTGCTTGCTTTTGGTTTTAGGAGTAAGTAGTAGATTTGATTTATAAGATTTCACCTGAAACGGGAATAAAAGAAAATGTTTTCCTGAATTTGAAAGTTCTATTTTCTTATGTTCGATTCTGAAAGCAATTTGAACAATGTTTAAAATATTTAAATGCGTCTTCTTTCTGATGATTTTCTTGACAGCACTCACACACGAATTCACTACCGGGCAGTTTGTTGAATGCAAATGTTCAGCCCACTAGAGAATCTGATCTTCACTACTCACCATTTTCTGCGACGCAATCTATGTCTGCTAAATATGGAAACGCTGTCTCTTCCATGGGTGTATCAGCACTTCCTATGCCTGAGGTACCTAACTATACACATAATCAAACCATCCTCATAGTTGGACATGCTTTAGTTCTGGTTTGGTAAAAAAGAAAATTGCACAAAAAAAAAAAATTGTGTTTTTTGGGTATTTCAGGCATTAAAGACTGTCGGTTTGCCATCGTCACAACCTGGTCAACAAGCCATTTCTGGACATGCTCTGCCTCAACAAGTTGCTCTACATCCCCAATATTCTCAGACCAATCTTCCAATGGGGCAGTTCCCCAATATGATTGGCTACCCTTTCTTGCCCCAGAGCTACACATACATGCCCTCTGCTTTTCAGCAATCACTTGCCGGTAGCAGCGCTTACCACCAATCTCTAGCGGCACTACTCCCTCAGTATAAAAGCAGCGCTTCTTCCATCAGCAGTTTGCCTCAATCTGCTTCTGGATATGGTGGTTTTGGTAACAACACTTCAATTCCCGGAAATTACCAAATGAACCCTCAATCTGCTGCTCCCTTATCTGAATCGACTTTAAGCTACGACGATGTTTTGAATGCTCAGTACAAGGAAAGAAGCCACTTACTTGCACTTCAGCAGCAGGTATATATATGTATATGCATATGACTATATGTATATGCTTCTTTCTTTCTTTCTTGGTCTTGAAATCTTGGAATCGGTTGTTTTTTTGGTCAGAGTGAGAATTCGCCAGGGTGGCTTCAAGGGCATAATTCAAGAACGATGTCAGGTGTTCCAGCTAGCACGCTTTACAATTTGCAGGCACAACAAACTAATCAACAACTAGGTGGATTTAGGCAAGGTCAGGCGCCACATCAGCAGCAGCAGTCGCAGAATTATGGAAACCCTAATTACTACCATGCGCAGACTGGAATGTCGCTCGATCAGCTGCAGAACCCTAGAGATGTGTCCGGATCGCAAGGACAGCCGAAGCAGTCTCAAATGTGGCCTAACAACTACTGATTTTTACATCCTCGTTTTTCCAGCCTAATACGATGTGGGTTTTACGGAAATACCCTTTTACACCTATTCAGGCTGTTGCAAACGGTGGGCGTTTTTATTAGTTGTTGATGTAATTTTAGGAACATGGGTGCTGATTTTGTGTTAGTGGAGACATGTCTTATCTTTTTCCACATGCACTTCACAATTTAGATCCATTTTCCCTTTAGTGAGTAGTTCGTTCTGTTAGTTTTTATCCGAAGGTTGGTTGATCCTCTCTAACCCTTTCGAGTTGCGTTTTTCTTTTTTCTTATTTTCTTTTTTCATCTGGATGAGTTGTATTACTATTCTGTGTACAATAGAAACTGGTAATTGTGACCTTTGGGACTACATTAACAGTCATCGTTTAGTTTAGATGTTAGCTTTGCGGTAATGTGAGGATTATACCGTTTTTAGTTTACGATTTGTGTTTTTTCTTAGTTATGAAATATGATCATTAGATCTTTTAACATGGGAAGATGTATCTTCAATGTTTCTTGATTGAAGCTTTTATAATTATCTAAATGAATATAATTATATTGCTTATATGTAGTAAAAAAGTTATTCTGCATATACTGCAATTAAAAAAAATTACCTTTATACTGTAAAGATCAAGTAAAGCTTAAACCGAGCACAAAGAATACAATTAGATCTAGTTCCTTTTACTTCGCTTTGCCATATAAGTTCATTGGATCAGTATCTCGACACATTTAAGAAAGTTCAGGCAAATTACACAACTAAGTATTGGAAATTTGATCAGCATCCTGCAAATATCTCATTTTTTGTTTCCTACCTACGATATGTTTGTTTTTTTACCCCTAAAGAAAAACAGGCAACTTCAAAAACCTTTGCGGATTAATCCATGGACAGTTGTCACTTCAGAAGAGACCTTGTAAGATGTTCGCGTGCAGTTGCTATTGCTTGACTTAATGTCTGCATAAGTCAAAATCCGAGATCATCAGTTACCACAAAAAAATATATTTATTTAGTTTCTTGCCATGGATCCAAATTTGAGAAGTAATAAAAAGCTAGTTACAAACCTGCTCAGAAAGTGGTGCTCCGGAATCAATGCTGTGACTTGCAACTTTACCGGCAATAGTAGTTGCATCCGTTTCAAGGATAATTCTGCATAAATCAAAAGGTTATAAAATTAACATGATCAAACATTTTATTTTCCTTTTTCTCAGAATACGAAACAATAGAAAATTTATTTTTTCAAATACTCTTGTTCTGTTACTGTATGTATGACATGTGATGGGGAAAAAAATTGATGGGGAGAAAATTTGATGGTGAAATCTAAAGGCGTGTGTAGTAGAGAAGCATATGCTTACCCGCCATCAACAATTTCATCAATGCATAGGAGAATCAAATCAAGATTCTCAAGTGCTTCCTTCTTTTCAACATTGCCCCTGGAACAAGCAGCCAGAAAGAAAGGAGAGAACATATACGAATTAAATAAAGGAGCAAATATCACTAGAGGCAAATATAATGAATGCATGGTAACTACCTAAGCAGAATATCGATGGCATCAAAGAATCCCTGAAGAACTGTGCTCAAAATGACTTCATTTTCATCTTCACCTCCAGTAACATAAAAGTGAAGATCTTGAACAAACTTGTAGACAACAACGTTGTTCTCAAACATAGCTATCTCCACTGTGACAAGGTAATAAAACATCAGAAAAGGAAACTCGAGTCCAAACTTAACATAAGAAAAAAACCACCGTCTCAAGCAGCCTCAAGAAATGAGGAATAACGGAGGAATTCTAAATAAGACAAATGACGATTTAAAAGGCAAATACAAAATATATATACAATTATTAGCAAACGAGATGGCATGAGGTAACCAGCCCCAGAAAGAGTATCAATATTGACATAATTACGTCTAATTTAGTATGTATATTAGTGATATACATTTGAGGCGGAAGCTCTGTTAATTATAATCAAGCATGCTCGTCGTAAATTGGAAATAATAATAGAATTCAAATAATTCAAATAATTGCTACCAAATTATGCAAAATTTTAAAGTCGTAGAGCAGCATCACCTTCAGTCCGAGCGTTTGTCTTCTGAGTCTTGGTAAATACAGTCTTCTCAAAAGCTTCCTTTGCAGTATTGGTAGGCCAGTCATCTGAATAGTACTTAGCAGCGATACGTTTCCCTTCTGAATCGAGAAGAAGAATATTCTTCACAGACGGGCATAAATCCTGGTAAAAGTAAATTTCTCAATATACGAAGAATCATTGTAAAACTGTAAATATGAGAATTCGGATAATATTTTTTTTAGTTGTATGTCAAGCTTGCATGCACTACAAAATACGATCCGCACAAAATTAAAATTTTCGGGTTGCCGTGTTCGAGTGCTATCTATTCCTCGTAATCTTTTCAACAGCACAATACAGTCTTCATTTCTCATTTTCTTCTTTAATAAACAGAGACTACAGCTATTAACACCACCTTAATTTGAGATAATTAGAGGAGGCTAAGTCACATAAATAATTAACAGCAGCAATGACTAAAAGAAACCAAAAAAAATAATCATAATTACTTATAAATTATAATCAGCAACACCATAGAAATTCGTGCAAGGGATTTATGATAAAAAAATATATATAATTCAAGTAAATTCTAAAACAGAAACACTGATTATCGAATTTCAACTAATCTAAAATCCATGCTTCAGATATACAAATTGAACTTTTGCAAGCCTCGGGTTGATAAGTTTAGGAATGAGTTTTAAGGAATAACTGAATCCAGCTATGATCGACAAAAAAGAGGCTAAAATATAAATAAACAATAATAATTTAAAAAAAAAAAAAATAGAGAATTTTCTGGAGAGATCAGCGGATACAGGTGGTGCCACTGAAATAACAGCATGCCCAAGGTTATACAGTAACAGATTTACAGCATTTCTTATCAGCATGAAAAAAATTATCAGAGTAAATATTTTGCTGCGTATGCGTGCGTGTTTGTGTGTGTGAGAGAAAGAGAAAGAGAGAGAGAGGAGAGAGAGAGAGAGAGAACCATGATCGGCGGAGAAGATCTAGGCTAGGGCGGAGATTGCCGAGCTCGTCCTTCGGAGACGGAGAGAGATAGAGAGAGAGAAGAACGCTTTATGCAAGTCTCAAGTTTTCTTCGGTGTGTCAAGTTTTATTCAATAAATGAAATACTAATTCCAATTTTGCTTCGATAAATTCTAGAAAATCGGAATCATTATTTCGGAATTGAAATGAAAAAACTTGTTTTAAAATCGAAATTTTTCGGATTTTTGTAATCGGTGGAATTTGAAAATTCCAATCATGATGACCTTATTGACCCACAATACAAAATGAATAATAATATTAATATTATAAGTCTTATCATAGGAAATAAGTTAGAGTAGTCAGAAATCTAGAATCGAATGGAAAATCGAACCATAGTATTTTTATTCCAATTCATTTGAAAAATAATCGGAAAATTTGGAAATTAGAACTTTCTGAATTCAAAATGAAAGATAATGTTCCGAAATCGAAAATTTTCAAGGGGAAATTCGAAATATTTCATTCCGGTTTTCACCACTACTTTGTAAATGTAGAAATTCCGAATAGATTATCCGGGAATATTCTAATACAAGATATATAAGTATTTCCAATATATATAAATTTTTTTTTTAATTAATAATATATAATGTGTAAAGATTTATGTATTAAGAAACTAAATATTTAATTAGTAAAACATGATTCAAGGGAAATAGTGGGCCTTTTTCGTATAACTACAAAACTGAAAAAGTCCATCATATAGCAGGCCCGTTTATGTAACCCAGCCCATAATCGTAGTGGTTCGGGCCCATTAACGGACCGTCTCAAGCGGCGTTATAAACGTGTCCCACTTAGAAATCGCCGTTAAGAAAATGACGCTTCAGTCTCGTCTTTGCGCTCTCTCTTCCACGGCACGTGTACGTCACTCCGGCCTCCGCCACCTCAACCCCCCTCCCCCTCCGTCTCACGCACACACGCACAATCTCTCTCTCTCTCTTCGATTACTGAGTTTTCTGTGATTTCATTTAGGTTTTATTGGCTCCGCTCTCGCTGAAAGTCTGGGCTGACAATGGATGGTAATTTTTCTTCGATGCCCATCTCTCTCTCTCTCTCTCTCTCTCTCTCTCTCTCTCTCTCTCTCTCTCTCTCTCTCTTGCAAAAATTGGTAACGATTTAACCTGATTGTGTAACCTGATTTTCTCTCTTACATTGCTTATCGTATTAGTTTTTGTTTTGAGTTGCGTATGAAAATTTTAGCTTAATCAAATATGGGAATTTTTGTTCTTTTTTTTTTTTTGGTAGATCCAATTAGATATTCTATCACACTTGAATTCAGCTCGAATTGCAACTCATGCTAGTAATTACAGCTCATAAATTAGTTAGATTGCCTTGTAATGAGGTCTAATATATATATGTATATATGACAATGCTGTCCGAAAATGTTTGTGTCTGCGTACAGCTCGAGTATTCGTGTACCTGATAAACGTCATGGATCTGGATGCTTGCCAAGAGTTAGCGGTCTTAGTGGGATTAGGGCTTTTTGTACTAACCAAGGTTAGTGGTCGAATTGAGCTACTGCTCTTGATTCTTCAATTGTTAGTACATCTTCAGATAGACAAGATAAAATGCAATTTAAAACCGTACTAACGGAATAACTTTCCCGTAAGTATTACTGGATGTCACTCGAGGAATCCAATCAAACAGTAATTTTTTCACTTCCGGTGCCGTGTGCTTTTTGCTTGTTTTGTTTAGCCATGTGCTGCGGTTGTTGATTTTTATCGATCATTATATTCAAAATTTGATGATAGTTGTTATGTTCATGTTTACGCAGATTTGTCAATCAAGAAGTGTGTGCCATGCAGCTCCAAAGATTTGAAGCCCATGACTGACGAGGCTGCCAACATTCTGATCCAACGGGCACGGATATTTCCTATTCATATATATACACTCGTTTAATTATCTACATAAGTTGTATTTAAAACGTCAATAATTTATAATTTTAGGTACCTGGATGGAATCTGGTGAAAGATGATGATGGTACACACAAGCTCCACAGGTCATGGAAAGTTAAGACGTTTGTGAAAGGAATGGAGTTTCTTCGTCTTGTAGCTGACGTCGCTGAAGCAGAAGGTATGATTTATACTTTATCAACTTCCCTCGTTTATTGTAGGTATATCAATTTTGATTCGAATTTTATTGGCATCTTATATAGTCGGGTTTATATACAAGATCAGCTCATTTTTCTCCGTTTTTGTTTGGCCGTTTATTGAACTTTATGTTTTCGACATATGTATTTGTATGTTACAGGTCATCACCCGGATCTTCATCTCGTTGGATGGAATAATGTAAAGATTGATATATGGACACACGCAGTGGGTGGACTCACCGAGAACGACTTCATACTCGCTGCAAAGATTAGTGGACTCAATCTCCATCACCTTCTTAGGATTACACCTTCTCATTAGTTACCTACATTAGTTTATTAGTTTCTGTTTTTTTTTTTTTTTTTTTTGCACTCTGTAAGTTTGTCGAGATCGAATTGAAGATGAATGCATTTTATTACTCAATTAAATAACGGTCTTCTAGATGCTACACCTCGTGATATGCAAGTGTGTAGTTTTACAATTTTGGAAACACACAGTTACACACACATATATATGTATTGGTGCGTGTAAAGTATGTATGGATATATGCATGTGTATACCCAAGAACACAAATAGAACAATTTATTATTTGAAAGAAAGAACAAAAAAAGGATTAAGATCACCTAAAGTTAACGACTTCCATGGAGAGCCAAAAGCGTAAATCGGTAAACGGAACTGTAGGGAATTTGAGAGTAAAGAACAAGAGAGGACCCGCCAAATGGACCGGGTTAGATATAGAAGTTAATAAAGATACCCGACTGCGTTATTCGGACGCAAGTGCGGGTCCGTGGTTATATTCGACTACAAATACAGATATATTAAATATTTCTCAGCTTTTAAACGCTTAATTTTTTTATTTTCTTTTGGCACAGACAGAAAACTCAAATCTGCAGAAATAAAATGGTAAGCGACGTTTTCCCGTATATGTTTAGACTGGTTTTTGTAATGGATTTCTCTATTCTGTTTTTTGTTCGATGAAATTATTTTTGGATTTCTCTATTCTGTTTTTTGTTCGATGAAATTATTTTTATTGTTGCTAGGGTTTTAGCTCCATTGATTTGCTTCAATCAATTGTTATGATTGTGCTCGCATCTTCTTTTTCTTTCTCCGATTTCATTAGATTTGTGTATGAGCTGATTATGCTAGCCTTCTTCATGATGATTTCTCCGGGCTGTGCGATATCGCAGCTTTGATGTTTAGTTTCTCATTATTAAATTTTGATTTTGGAGTATAATTTACTTTAATTAAGGAACTTAGGTTTCGTTCAGTTCGCAGGCCAAGGCAGTGAGCTTCTGAAATTCCTTTTCTGTAACATGTTTCTGTTTGATTCTAATGGTGTAATGTGCTGAGTTGTGTGTTCCTATATTAGTTTTCCCAATTGAGCAAACCTATGTTTTCTGGTATCTGATGGTGAAAACAAATTCGGATTAGCTGGGTGATTTTACGGTTGTTTAGGCGTTTGCTTTAGGTGGTGTATTAGTTTGCGTCTTCATTCTCTGTTGGTATTTTTACACACCTGCTTATTCAGCCAAATGTCGTAGCTGTGAACTATTTTTGTGGTCCCTTTTTTCGTCATTCGTCGTGTAACACAAGATTCTTGACTGTCACTAAAGAGATAACGAAGAGCTAATGTGTTAATCAAAGTTGTATCTGTTAATCATGGATTCGTCCACGTGCAGTTGATTATAGTGATTATCAGAATACGATATCCCGAATTTTGGTCATATGTTACTAATTTGATTGTATTGTAGGCTGACCCGGAATTGGAAGCGATCAGGCAAAGGAGAATGCAGGAGCTAATGGCTCAACGTGGCATGGTAGTAATTCTTGTTTCTTGTTTCTGTTCTTCTTTGTAGAGTATACGTATATTTTTGTTTTCGTGTTTGTTTTCTTTAGCATAATCTCTGCTGACTGGATTATTGACTTGCAGGGTAGTGGGGGTCAAGATCCCGAAAAGCAGAAAGCCCAGGAAGAAGCTAAAATGTGAATCTTTCTTCTTTTCATCTAATTTTACCCGTCATTTTTTTTTTGTTGAAGTCCTTTCGGAAGTTCCTCTGTAAATATTATCTTGATCTGAACTGAGGGAATTGATTTAGGGAGGCAGAGGAACAAAGGCAATTGATGCTTACTCGGATTTTGACACCTGAAGCACGGGCAAGACGTAAGTGGAACCCTTAACTTGTGTGACACCACATAAATTCAATGCCGTATACAACGCGTGAGATATTGAATTTGTTATGATCAACTTCTTGAAATGCGTATTACATAGATATTCGTGCTGAAAAATAACTGCATTGTGAGAATGAAAATAACTGGCTATGTTTCTCAGAAGTTACTTTTTCATTCGTGTGTATGCATTCGTATGTGCAGTTGCTCGAATTGCATTGGTAAAACCCGACAAGGCCAGAGGAGTTGAGGATGTGATACTGAGAGCTGCTCAAATGGGACAGATTGTCGAGAAGGTAAATTCTCGCCATATTATTATAATTTTTTATTTTATTTTTTATGAAATTGCATTAAATTTATTTCTGCATTATAGGTATCGGAGGAGAGGCTTATATCGCTACTAGAACAAATCAACACTCAAACGACTAAAGAAACCAAAGTAACAGTAAGTCGCGATTCTTGATTGTTCTATTGTTTCTTTAAATGAATTTAATCCTATGTTCATCTTCTAGTTTTTTTATTTGTTTTACGTTTTTTTGTCAGATTAAAAGGCGGCAGAGTGTTCTTGATGACGAGTAGCTTCTTTGAAGTCATATGAGCAGTCGTATGATTATACGAGGCGTGTTTGCATTACATTATGAATGTTTATGGATTTTTGTTTTCTTGGAAACTCACTTCTTTTAAGATTTTTATGTGTGATTCACCCTATTTGTACTTGAGATACCATCCAGAAAAACACAAGTAAACCAACACTAAATAAAAGGTAAAATGAAAAATGCTAGTGTCACAAATTCAGACCAATTTCTTCTATTCAGTCAATTGGTTAACTTCTGTCGTAACTGATATTCGGATCCTTTGGTTCGTTTCCTTTCGTTTTTTGTTCTTCTGAGATAAAATCAGATTTACCGTACGCACATTTAACGGAATTTGAACCTGCAATTTCTCCAAATTGTCAAATCTTCAAAGCTATATTTCAATGCGTTTAGTGAGTTCGAACTGCTAATACTATCGACTCTTGTTATTTACGAGTAAACAATTCCTATGGAACTACCAGACATTTCTTTCGTGTAAGCAAACTAGTTCGATCAAGAATGCAATAAACAAAATAAATACTATATAATTCCAAAAAGTATACGAAGTTTGGCCTTTTCGATACGACTTTTTAAAAAGCTGGACAAGTCGAACATTGACTCGGAAACGAATCTTCCAACTTTTGCCGTTTTTTTCTTCCTCCCGTCCCGCGCCAATAAGATTAATAATCTATCTAATCTCTTTTGGGGTTTGTCTAAATGTGCCATTATTGGAGATAATCCATTCTTAATTAATTGGGATTAGACCAAGTCAAGTCTTGTTCTCCTTTTCATGCAATTATATCACCTAATACTACTTTTCTGTTCTTCACTCACAAATCGATGAACATATACATACACATATATAATGTATATGTTGCTATATTGCGGTCTTCCTCAAGAGTTGTTTACTCAACTGATCCCACTACATCATCTCAAGTAGCATACAATTAAAATTAAAATAATTACAAAAGAAAAATGGAATTAAGAGATAATTGCGGCATGACCAACCATCGTACTCTCTCCAACATTTCTTAAATCGCATGGTCAAGAATCGGGACCGATGACATGGAATCAAACACGAAGACCTTTCACATTTGAGACTGCTAAGTAAACCAATAATTAATTAGCAGAAAATTGTTTTTAAATTAATGGAGATATTAATTACATTGACTCATTCAAAACATTCCAAAGTGGAGTAGATGTCACACAATTATGATTGAAGCTCTCTTGACTTAGCTTCCATGGGGTACGTACGGTTTTAGTCAATCCGATTATTCGTTCCAATAATATTATTAATGATAATTATATATATAAAATAATTAATCTAAATTCAAGAATCTGAGCTATATACAAAATGATGATAATTATTAATTTTGACAAGATTTGATTTAGGGTTTGCTCATGAAATGGATGTGTCAGTGTCTGAAAGATTCCATTTTTTGGTATATATACATACAAACCTAACAAATAAGCTGCTCTCTTCTGTACTGATAAAGACTTGCAATAACAATTCCAGTAAAACCAATGACCATACAGTATATATGTGTGTGTGTGTGTGTATATATATATATACACATATATAGTGTACATTATTTATGATAATGTCACATATAATGGAACCAAATTAATTCAAGTCAATAATTTCATGCTCTTTCTTTTCTCACTAGCTTTCAGTTTCATCATCATCAATAATTTCTCCCTCTCAAGCAATCCCTTCATCAATAATAGGAGTACATACATTTATTTATATATATATTTAGCCATTTGTAACATGGTTCTGCAAAATATGTTTGGCAAGTTAACTAATTAATTAATAGTACAATGTCAGACCTCTGATTTAATTGTCACTTGTCTCGGAAATTAAACCGGCAAGCAAAAATTCTTAATCGGTGATTTATGCCTAACATTTTGTTAGGCCTAAATACCTAACACACAAGTGCACGTATCGCAAACAAATAGTAAAAGTGGACTCGTGAGAGTCGGATGTCGATCCCACAGGGAATACTCAAATTATCATATCCTAAGTACCGAATTCTAACAATTATGATTTTTATCTAGCCTACGCAAGGTTCTGAAATTTAATCAACTAAATAATTAAACTAATTATGAAAGCAAATAAACACGAGAAAATATCAAGTAAAAACGGACCTAGGATTTCATCTTCCCTATGCAAGAATTGCTCACCCAAAACCCATCAATTATGAAATATATGATTCCTGATTATTAACCCGAGACACTAATTTACTCATAACCCGCTATCGCGCGTATTATGACGGTTCACTATATGTCTATGCAAACCAATTATGAATAAAGCATTAACTAACAAGTCTCGTAAATGGCTACCTAAGGTGATATCTGTATGTCTACGACACCACATGCAATTGACACACTCATCCGGTGAAAACTACTCGAAGGTTCTTTTACTTACTGTCAAATTATGATAATAGCTCTGTCGAGTCAATCCCAATAATCACAGATAAAACACATAAATTGATCAGGTTCATGCACTAACAATCATAACAAGTAAAAGAAATAATCATAAAATCATAATTGCATAATCTCAGGAAAACGGGTTCACCATCCCCACATAGGGTTCCAACAAAATCCTAGATTAAAAACTTAACTACTCATGTTCTCTACGAAAAACATAATAAAAATATAAAAATACATAGATTAAGAAAATATAGATAAAAGAAGAATTGTGATGAAGATTTGTCAATTCTCCGTCTTCGTTTCTTCGTTCTCTCGCTCCTCTTGCTCTAAGATTGTGTTCAAAAGTCCTTTGATTCGTACTTGGTTTGCCTTTAAATAGATGTCCCATTGGTAGAAGAATTTAGGTTTCCTTGTGTGATTAAAAGTCCAAAATTGTCTCCAGCGTGTTTTGGCGCGGCCGCGTGAAAATCAGTGTAATTCTCACACGGCCGCGCGAGAATCGCCGAAACCTTCTGCCCTCATTCTGCAGTTGGCGCGGCCGCGCCAAAAATAGGCTAAATTTGGCACGGCCGCGCGGGCCAATTTTCAGCATATTTTTGTTTTCTTCCGCTTTTGCCCGTTTTTGACCTTTTTTGGCTCGTTTCAACCTTGGAACTCCCAAATCGTCAAGTTGTACCTAAAATACAATAAACCACTTATTAAGCACCATTAAATCAATAAAAGTATACAAAAATCCTCGTAAGAAAGTATACATTGAGTATAAAATATACACTCAACACCTTGCATACTATAATTAAGATTTAAAAAAAAAAAAAATGTTGATGTGCTAAATGATGCTACTCAAAAGTCGATTGGGCAATTCAAGAGGCTTCGATCCCAAAATTGCAGAGAATGCCGAAAGTTACTGCCACGTGTCCGAGGTAGTTGAAGGTACAACCCTACTCATTGCTGCTCAAATGTTGATTGCGCAATCCAAGAGTATTTGAACCTGTAAAAAAGTAAATGTTTCGATCCGAAAATTGCAGAGATTCCGAAAGTTACTGCCACGTGTCCGAGGTAGTCGAAGGTACAGACCCCTCTCATTGGTGCTTAAATGTCGATTATTGCGCAATCCAAGAATATTGGAACCTGATATGCCTAATTGGGCCAACCCAATGGGCCTACAATTTCTTTACCTACTGGGCTACGAGCCCAATATCGAAAACCAATATCACCGAGGCCCAAACACCTTCAAGTAAGGCTTGGGCCCAACAAACCCAACCCAACCCAATAAACGACATATAAATAGAGGTTTTACTTATTTTATTAAGGTACGTCCTATTAACTGAGCAATACTACAATACGTATTCTCTGGACTAATTCTATGATCAGCACGTCTGACTTGAGCGTCAGAGGGGTTTCTGCCGGATCAACCCCCGGCGTAGTTCACGTGTGTTCATCTCGCAGGTACCTCAGGATCATCAAGTTGTCAAGCTACTGATCCGCTTTGCTCTCCCAATACATTTTCTACACTACCCCAGGTGATCTACATTTTAGCATCATCATTTTGGCACCGTCTGTGGGAACGATGCAAACCAGATCACGTAGCCAACAAGATCCTCCTGAGGCGTCTGCTCGGAGAGAAAATTACACATCTAACGACCTCCCACCTCGTGGAGGCTCTGGCTTGCCACCTCCTCCACATCCCATGGATCCGCCTCGCGAGGTTCAGGTGATCCCCCTCGGGACCCACCACTCGCCGATCCACCACTCCCTGCTCCTCGAATGGTTCAAATAACCGAGGATGCGCTTCAACGCATGATAGCAGAAGCTTCAACTCGCGCTGCCACAGAGGCCGTGACTCAATATATCGCCACGATGGGAGCAAATGCTCCCAACGCGATACCAGCACCTGCTCCACATGTGGAGCCACCTATGGCACCACCGCCATCGACTCCCTGGGGGCTTACATAGCCACCTATGGCACCACCACCATCGACTCCCTGGGGGCTTACATAGCCACCCATGCCACCACCGCCATCGACTCCCTGGGGGCTTACATCGCCCCCAAAATATTTCGTTCGCCAAGGGTTATCGACTCCCTGGGGGCTTACATCGCCCCCAAAATATTTCGTTCGCCAAGGGTTATCGACTCCCTGGGGGCTTACATCTGCTCCCAAAATATTTCGTTCGCCAAGGGTTATCGACTCCCCGGGGGTTCACATCGCCCCCAAAACATTTCATTCATTATAGCAGGAGCCAACGCTCCTCCTCGTGAGGCCCCACTGGGTCCTCAACATGATCAATTTCTACTTACTTCTCGAACGGTTCAGATAACCGAAGAAGACCTTCAGCGTATGATCACGGAAGATTCAACTCGTGCTGCCACTGAATCAGTGGCACCATATATCGCCAAGGTGGGGCATCTCAACCCAGTGGTTCGTGATCGCCTCATCCTAAATGGGGGGCTATCCCATCCTAAAGTTGGGCATCTCATATCAAGGGTGGTACATCCACTGACCTTTCATCCCCAAGGGGGTGCACATCCCATCTCAAGGAACGAGGATAATCTCCCTACTCAAAAAATAGAACATCCCCAAGGGGGTGCACATCCCATCTCAAGGAACGAGGATAATCTCCCTACTCAAAAAATAGAACATCCCCAAGGGGGCGCACATCCCATCTCAAGGAACGAGGATAATCTCCCTACTTAAAAAATAGAACATCCCCAAGAGGGGTGCACATCCCATCTCAAGGAACGAGGGTAATATCCCTATTCAAAAAATAAAACATCCCCAAGGGGGTGAATATCAACCAAATAAAAAAGAAAAAGAAAAAAGATGAAGAAGAAAGAAGAAGAAAAAAAGAAGATGAAGAAAAAAGAGAAGAAGAAAAAAGAAGATGAAGAAAAAAGAAACAAGAAAAAGAAGTAGAATAGAAAAAAAGAAGAAGAAAAAAAAAGAAGTAGAAGAGAAAAAAGAAGAAGAAAAAAGAAGAAAAGAAAAAAGAACAAAAACAAAAAACACAAGGAAGCGCGCGCACATCAGCACCGCGCGGTTGGCCAGGGAGCCTCGGTCCGCGCGCGCGGCGAAAAAAAAAGAGAAAGAGAAAAAAAAAAAAAAAAAAAAGCAAAGGAGGCGCGCGTGCAGTGCACGCGCGCGCGTCAGCAAAAGCCAAAAAAAAAAAAAAAAGGCCAGGAGGCGTGCGTGCACAGCACGCGCGCGTGGCGTACACGCGCCAGACGCACGCGCGTGCAATGCACAGCAAAAAAAAAAAAAAAAAAAAAAGGGCCAGTATGCGCGCGTGCACAGCACGCGCCAGCAGCAAAAAAAAAAAAAAAAAAAAAAGGAAAAAGGAGCGCGCCTTCCCATGCACGCGCGCGCGCCTCCCAAGGCAACCTTGGAGCGCGCGCTCCCATATAATTGGGCACAACTTTCACCGCCCTCCACCAAATTGCGCGTAGATTTTGACTCGCTTCACCAAATCGCATGAGAATTTCAACGCGTTCCACCAAATTGCGCGAGCTCTTTAACGCACCCACCAAATTGCGTTCGCTATCAAATAGAAAAAAAAAAAAATTATTTCTCCACACCATGCCAACGATTAACGCAAGACTACAACACCGATCTACTCTCGACAAGATCCGGTACCCTTTTCAACGTGGCTCCCACATCCTCTCGAGAGTGGGGGGCTTGCGAGACAACTCCCACGAGGAGCCAACTCGCGCAGTAATACAACCCGCAGCGAGACAACTCCCACGAGGAGCCAACTCGCTCGGTACTACAACCGGCAGCAAGACAACTCCCACGAGGAGATAACTTGCTCAGTCATATAACCCGTTGCGAGGCAACTCCCACGAGGAGCCAACTCGCTCGGTCCTACGAACCCACAGCGAGATAACTCCTACGAGGAGACCACTCGCTCCATCCTACGACCCGCAACGAGGAAACTCCCACGAGGAGCCAACTCGCTCGGTCCTACGAACCCACAGCGAGATAACTCCTACGAGGAGACCACTCGCTCCATCCTACGACCCGCAGCGAGGAAACTCCCACGAGGAGCCAACTCGCTCGGTCCTACGAACCCACAACGAGATAACTCCTACGAGGAGACCACTCGCTCCATCCTATGACCCGCAGCGAGATTACTCCCACGAGGAGCCAACTCGCTCGGTACTACAACCTACAGCGAGATAACTCCCACGAGGAGACAACTCGCTCGGTACCCCAACCCGCAGCGGGACAACTCCCACGAGGAGCTAACTCGATCGATACTACAAATCCGTTGCAAGGCAACTCACACGTGCAACCACCTCGCTCGATAATAAGACTCGCTGCGAAACAACTCCCACGAGGAGACAACTCGCTTAGAGCAACCTCAATCCACACGCGCCTAAATCGCGCATCATCCAATGCTCCTACAACTTCGCTCAAGACAACTCTCTCGAAGAGCCAACTCGCTCGATACTACAACCCGCAGCGAGACAACTCCCACGAGGAGCCAACTCGCTCGACACTACAAATCCGTTGCAAGACAACTCTCACGTGCAACCACCTCGCTCGATAATATTACTCACCGCGAGACAACTCCCATGAGGAGACAACTCGCCCGAAATTCACCATATAATCGCAAGCTCAAGTTAGCACGATTACAACCCTAGAAGCACTTAGAGATATTATGAGAATCTATATAGCCTGGCCAGCTTGATTACTCAAATTTATCTACTTGTTTTCGATGGGTCATTCATTAAAACGTGGCCACGGTCCAAACATACTTAAGACCCACGAGGTCTAACAAGGGGCACGACCCCCATATAAAAAAAAATCTTGAGAGCCTGATCCCCTCCTCAAGTACATCACGCAGAAGGCTATATGTAAACACATACAAGCAACGCGTCAAAACATTGAAAATTTCGAAAAATAACAACTCCCACGAGGAGAATACTAGCTCCGTGCTACTACATTATCGTGAGACAACTTCCACGAAGACGTAACTCGATCGATTCGATTAACCCAGAGACAACTCCCACGAGGAGATTACTTGATCCGTGCTACTACATTATCGCGAGACAACTCCCACGAGGAGATAACTCGATCAACACTATTACCCCGCGACAAGATAACTCCCACGATGAGATAAATCGCTACTACATCGTCGCGGGACAAAACCGACGACTCAATTAATTTATATCGCGGCAACTTTGTCGCGCTATGCGCCAACGCGCATTCACACCCCTCCGACACACGCTCCAACGCGTTTTCGCATATTATTAGGCCATACGCCAACGATCGACTTCTACAATTTTTACTCTCGACACGATCTGAGACCCATCACAACATGGCCCCCACATCGACTCGAGAGTGGGGGGCTTAATGATATGCCTAATTGGGCCAACCCAATTGGACTACAATTTCTTTACCTACTGGGCTACGAGCCCAATATCGAAGACCAATATCACCGAGGCCCAAACACCTTCAAGTAAGGCTTGGGCCCAACAAACCCAACCCAACCCAATAAACGACATATAAATAGAGGTTTTACTCATTTTATTAAGGTACGTCATATTAACTGAGCAATACTACAATACGTATTCTCTGGACTAATTCTATGATCAGCACGTCTGACTTGAGCGTCGGAGGGGTTTCCGCCGGATCAACCCCCGGCGTAGTTCACGTGTGTTCATCTCGCAGGTACCTCAGGATCATCAAGTTGTCAAGCTACTGATCCGCTTTGCTCTCCCAATACATTTTCTACACTACCCCAGGTGATCTACATTTTAGCATCATCAGAACCCATAAAAGTAAAGGTTACCGAAAATTAGTACAATATGTGACTTTGAATAAAGTAGTAGATTGGTTCTTTTGAATAAGTTCATTATGCATTTCTCTTTTGTAGACTCAAACTCTTATTTTTTTCTCCAAGGGTGGGTGGAGAAAAGACAAGCAATTCTTTTTTCTTAGTACATGTGTGTTCGTCCTTTAAGGTTTGATTATAATGCTTTTGGCCAAAAACTTTTCAAGATTTTTACATATGTTTTATTTCCTCGTTTTCTTGTTTAATTTATATTTCTGCCACAATTAATTTCACATGGACAATTTTTTTTTCGCCGACATATTTTCAAAGGTAGAAATTAAAGAGTCACAAAATTATTTCTCTATAGAAGATAAATGTCGAATGCGTGTGTGTGTATCTCGAGACGGACAATAATCGAATACACAAGTTAGAAAACAATCAAGAACGAAAACAAAAACCCGAAAAAACTCACATTTATATTATATTCTGCCAAATATTGAGAGGTTTACATAATTATGAACAAGAATGTTAGCTATAATATAATATACTACAATATAGTTAAAATCTACATTTATAAGATATACTAATTAATAAAAAGTGTTTGTCCTATTTAATTAGTCCACACCTTTTTTTATTGATAGGATTAAAGGCATCAGCCTAACCCTACTAGCTACATAATTTGTCTGTTTACAATTCAAATGCTATAATAATTATATCCGTATTTATATTAATTTTTTTTCTGTTTTAAAATTCAAGCAACCCTTTTATTTTCACACACACACAAAAAAAAAAAGTGAAAATATAAAAAGAAGGGGGTTAAAAATGAAAATAGAAACAAACCACGAGGGCGTATAAAAAAATTGAATGGCGCGCAGGGGGCAAGACAGCTATATGTAAAATAGAATGATTATAGGTTAACCACGGAGCACCTCCCACGTGCCAGTCACGGTCAAATGACGGTGCCCCGGTGGAGACACGTGTAAGACCTGGCCCCACCGGATGTTAACCCAAACTTTTGAAATGTTGACCGTTAAATAGGTATCTATTCTATCCTGACTGGACGGTTATTAACCCACACAAACCATCCATAGTTGACTTTTGCTCCCCTTCCCTCAATTATCCCAACATTTTTATTACACCTAATTAAATTAGGGTTCACATCCACCTTTATTTCATTTTTCGAATTTAAATCCACTAATCACTTAAGATATATACACCTTCATATAATAATAATAATAAATATAAAAAATAAAGATTTATATATTATGAATAAAATTAATTGTGCGGTGATAGAAAAGAAAAGGCGTGGATTAATATGTAGCACGCAGCAAAAATAGAATAATTCTTGTCAAGTACAATTTTTAGTGGCAAATGACACCAATTAGGTTTTGTCAAACTATCTTTACAAGTGGGCCCCACCCAAACCCCACCCCCACCCCACCCCCACCCACCCCCTTCTAGTCCTCCACGAAAATAAATAAATAATTATTTTGCAACTAGTGACCTCAATAACACCTTTTTCTCGTCAAAACTTCATATAAAGACAGCATATATAAAATTATATATATACATTTATATAATATATATTATATATATAATATATATATAGCTAATTAAACCCTTGTGTAACTTCATATATTTTTTTTCCTGCAATATAATTCTTCTTCCTTTCTTCTCTGCTTTTCTTAATTAGAACTTATTCATGTCGGAAGAACTCAGAGAATTTTACTACCACCAACCATATAGCGACGATCAGCGGCGGAACACTAGCGGCAGCGGTGGCGGCGGCGGCACCACGTTTCCGTACTCCGGCGGCCAATATTCTTCAACCTATAATACTGGCGATTCATCATCGGTTCATGCTCACTACCTGCAAATGTTCGATCCTTCTTACGTAAGCTTCGCCGAGTTTCTGCATGGATCTGCAGATCACAACTCACTTATAAATTCAGCTCCGGGCTTCTCCCCGAAATATTCTTCTCCGGCCGCCGTAATTAAGGAAGAAGAGAAACGGCCGCCGCCGGTGGAAACCCCAGCTACACCAAACTCTTCCATCTCCTCCTCCTCCACCGAGGCCGCGGCGGCGGCGGCGGCTGAGGAAGATTCAAACAAGGGTAGTACTGGTAAGAAAGCAACAACTGCCGAAGATGGGGAAGGAACATCAAAGAAAGAGTAAGATTTTTTTTATTTTCTTTTTAATTTGGCATTTTTCTTGCTTAGCTAGGGTTGATTAAAGATTAACCATTAATTAATTATATACTTAATTAGTGTTTATGTTTAAAAAATAATTAATTAAGGAGTAAAACGAAGATAATGAAGAAAGGAGAGAAGAAAGAAAAGCAGCAAAAAGTTGCGTTCATGACAAAAAGTGAGGTTGATCATTTGGAAGATGGATACAGATGGAGAAAATATGGTCAGAAGGCTGTTAAAAACAGCCCTTATCCCAGGTTTTTTATTTTTAATTATTTTTTTCCTTAATTAATTTCTTCAAAATTAATTAATACAAAATATAATCACGCAAGCAACGTAGCTAACTTGATTAGTTATGTACTTAATTAATTTAAGTATGGGCAAGAAATTAGTTTATTTATTTTTATTAATGTGCAGTATGAATGCAAAACCCTAAAATTGTTTTAATTAATTTTGATCATGAGTTAAATTTATGTTAAGAATAGTCTTATTGTTGACTGTATATATATTAATTGAAGTAAACTGCAAAAACAAAATTGAAGTCAGATGCAAATAGGAATATATTTTAGTCATTTGCACATGTTTAGGTTTTTCTTGCTTTCACACTCAATAATTAATTTCATGGCTTCAATTAATTATATATATATTATACAACAATTAAAATTAAAAATTGATCATATAAATACACTTGCAGAAGCTACTACAGATGCACAACTCAGAAATGCCCGGTGAAGAAGCGAGTCGAGAGATCGTTCCAAGACCCTTCGATCGTGATCACCACCTACGAAGGCCAGCACAACCACCACCTTCCCGCCAGTCTCCGGGGAAACATGGCCGGAATGTCGTTTGCTGCCGCCGGCTCCTCCTCAATGTTTGCTCCTCCGGCCTCGTTTTCGATGCAGGATCAAATTAGCTTCCCTCAAGAAATACTCTTATCTCAGAATAATAATATGCCACCTCAGCACCACCAACACCACCACAACCTCTACAGTTACGACGGAGGCCGCAGTACACGCAATTCGTATGATCAACAACAGCAGCAACAGCAGTTGTTTCAACAGTTCACAGATGACTATGGACTATTGCAAGATGTAATCCCTCCTTTATTTCCCAAACAAGAGCACTGAATTAATATTTCTCGATTTCTAACAAACCAAGTTACGTTACTTATCGAAGAGGTTTTCTTGATCTCGATTTCGATCTCTTTCTTACCAGATATTGGTTTTTTTTCTTCTTTTTTTTTTTTTCCGAAATGGACGATGTCGATCGATCTAGTGCTCGATCATGATCCATTATTTAGTTATATTGTTTTATATATATATATATATATATATATATATATATATATATATATATATATATATATATATATATATATATATATATATATATATATATATATATATATATATATATTTTATTTTTTATGATGTTTAATTATGGGAGAATTCAAAAGGTTTTATTATTGTTAGATGATGGGAAATATATAAGTAGTCTAAATTATATTAGACCTAGTCTCTACTTTAGAGAAAAGAACCCTAGTCCAATTATATATATATATATACAATTAAATTCTTATAAATCTATTGAATATACATTGGTAGTTTTTCACATTTGATTTACGCACAATCAAACATATTTTTACGTGGATGTGTGTAAAATGTATATATGCATGTATGAATGATGATTTATACGCGTGTATGATAAAATATAAACCGATGAAGATAACCGAGTGTGCATAATAACACAGAGCAATACATTTTTTTTCTAGAGCAATTCAATTCAATAATAAAAATATTATATATTGTCTATTAACTAATTTATTTATTATGTTTTAAAAAAATATATACAACGAATTAAAGAACACATTTGTGTATATATAGTGTATTATTAATTAATATATTATAGCTAACAATATATATGTACCTAGTAGGACTTGTTTCTTTTGTTTAAGAACTACAATGTATTATTATACATCTTTAAATTTCTAAAATATATGTACTATGGACGTTGACCAGTATATGTAGTCAACAAGCTGTTTCATATATAAAGTCAACTATATATAGGTAGATGATGCAAATTGTTGTAAATTTTGTTATGTAGTTATGGGATGCATACAAATTAAGGGTCAGTTTGGTCATTCCTTATGATATAATATATATATATATAATATATATATATATATATATATGCATGGGGATTTTATTTATTAAATATAATGGAATTTGAATGATTCAGAAGAATGCCACGACAAACGATTTGAGGTCACGAGTTGTTACTTGTACGTTTGATGATTTGATTCAATTTTTTTTTAATAATGTTAAAGATCACGCATAAATAACCTATAGTTATTTAAATAATGTTTCCTAATATTTTAGCATATTCAATTGATTTTCTTAATAATTCTGCAAATACATTGGACAGCAAATTTTATGAAATAATGCATAACAAATTGAACCCATAACCGGCCCATTTGGCCCATATTCCACACTCTCCACCAGAATTAGGGATGTCAATTTAACCCGCCCTGACTCGCCCCGAATTTATCGGGTAATCCCCGACCCGTTAGCTAATGGAGTGGGTATGAGTTTTAATTTTTTTTACCCGTAACCGGTACGGTTTTTGAACATACGCATCCTTACCCGTGTTCAACCCGTTTACATATTTTTATTAATTTTATATATTATAAAATACTAACTTTTAGAGATATTTTAATTAAATAAATAAAAATTTTTTTTTTTTTACGAGTCCGGGGAGGGACGGGTGTAGATTTTTCCAAACTCACCTCATACCCGTACCCGCCCCATGCCCATCACTATCCAGAATTAACCGAAAAAATTAAACAAAAAGAAAAGAAAAGTTCGTATTTCACCTAACATTAAAATACACACGAGGATGAAAATTAAAGATCAATTAATATGAATCCCAATATTCCAATTTCAACAGATCAACCAACATGTTTTTTGGTAGACAAAATTATGTTTTAAGCATCATCTTTAGACCAATTAAATAGTATATTGTTGGTATAAATGCAATAGATTAGACCTAATTAACTACTGCAAGCTGTATAATTGTTGCTTCATTTGTACTCAAAATCACATACTAGTACTATAGTAATAAACATAATAGTAGTAATAATAATTAAATAAAAGCTAGTTGTTTACCTGTTGGATTAGTCTTCCCAAGCTATTAATGACCATTATCATACACAATTAGACCACACTAATCATGTTTTTTATGATGCACTTTGTCATTAAAACCAAGATAACTGCTGTTAAAGCTTATGATTTATTTTTCTTTTTTTGTTATAGTAATTCCTTAATAGAGGAAAATATCATATGTGGAATTTCCAAATTTGTTCATTTAATCTTGAAATAGAAATGGGGAAACAATATAATATTAATAATAATAATAATAATAATAAATAATTAAATATACAGAATATATAAACCAGACGGCAGACGGCAACCACCTCAGGCGGTTGGTCCGAAATAAAGAGAGAGAGACATTTCGACCGATAATTGAAGCAAACGACGTCGTTAGATTCACTGACTACCACTATCTTCCACTTTCATCTCTATTTGCTTCAGATCTCTGCATTCCTCTTCAATTTTTAGGGCTCCTTTCTTATATATATTCCCTCACTCCCATTTTTTCCCCTCCGGTGTATCTGTGTGTGTATGTGCGCCTCAGTGCTGCGAATTCACTCGATCGATGAAATTTCTGTAGATTTGCGTGTTTGATCGCTTGATTTGTTGTACGTTTCTTCATATTCTCGTCGGAATGGCGGTGGATTCTGGAACTGTGACGCCTGGACTGGTGCGGTTCTCGATTTTTTACCTTTTTTTTTTTGCAATTTTCACAGTTGTGCTGTTTCTCTTAACTTTTGGTTTTGCTTTACTTCTTTAATTATGTTGTCGGTGGATTTGAATTTCTTCATTCCTTTTTTTTCCTTTCATTTTTGCTTATTGTAGTGTATTTGATCACCGGATGCAATTCTGGACGTAGGTAGATCTCTTTGTTTTAATAATTTAAATTCTCGATGAGTTACGATTTGAAACCATACCGGCAATAGCAAAATGCATTGTTCTGCTATGGTATTGTGTTCATGCTATCGTGATTATTGGAATGGATGCAGTGGTAGCTAGTAATTTACTAGTACAGTATAGTATTTTTATTATTGGGCAAATGCTATATGTATTAGAGGTGGATTATATGTATTGTTTGGTCAATTATAATGTATAACTTTCATTTATATTATTATTGTTTGATATTTTTTTATATCTGCTCTTTGCCTTAGCTATACGATTGCCTATCTGCAACTTCGTTACACTAATCTTGCTCGACGCTCTCACTTGAAATTCCTAGGTGTCATTTTTGCTCGGAAGCATTCCAGTTATTGTTGCATGGATATACTCTGAGTGGTTGGAATATAAGAAATCATCGTCATCTAAAGCGTAAGCACTTAGGACTTTTCATGTCCTTCCCTTAATTATAGATGCTATTATATAATATAATGTGGAGAAATTTGGAAGATGTTTTTGGTTTCTTCTTACCTAATGAATCTATTTAACTGTGATCATTAATTTTTCTGTTTACTTTTCTACTCAGAAGTCATTCAGATAGTAATCTGGATGAATTGGAAAATCAAACAATCAAAGAAGATGAACGAGCAGTGTTGATAGAAGGAGGTCTCACTAAATCAGCATCTACAAAATTGGCCAGTCCATCCATTAAAACAAACATAATCAGGTCGGTTTCGTATAATAGTAATGTGATAACCATATGTTTGATAGGTTTCTTATTCAATTATATTGGCAAATGCTCTCTTACCATTTGCTGTGTCTGATTCTAGGTTTCTGACTATGGATGATTTGTTTTTACTTGAAAATCGACTACTTCTAAGGGCAATGTAAGTTGTTTAGTGATTTTGACTGTGTTCCATTTGATTCTTTCATTTATTAATGGTAAATTAGTTTCATGCAGGGCTGAATTTGGGGGAATCTTGTTCTATTTTTACATATGCGACCGGACAAACTTTTTTTCAGAATCTACCAAGGTGATTATCTTCCTCGGTTTTTCAATAGCCATAATTTGTTATCCAGATGACCTTTTCACCAGAGAGACTAATCTGGTCACAGTATGTCTTGAAAGATATATTATACCAAGTTACTCCTCTCAAAATTCAAGTCAAAAGAATATTTTATAGGCTATTTTTATAATACCATTATAGCTTCTGATCAAATTTAAAAGCAATGGTGCCTGTAACTTTTATTAGGCTCGTATTCTGTATGTTTTGTTATAACCAGTAATTGCTCTAACTATCTCCTTTTGCATCTTTCTATTGTTGAACAGAGCTACAATCGTGATCTATTCATTTTCCTTTACATTCTTCTCATCATAACTTCAGCTATGACCTCTCTTAAGAAACACAATGACAAATCCGCATTTTCTGGGAAATCCATTCTCTACCTAAACCGCCACCAGACTGAAGAGTGGAAAGGCTGGATGCAGGCAAGTGTTTTCTGGACAAACCTAATGTTACAGTAGTGAGTAGATAAATTTGTTCGGAGAATTTCGGAGAGAACTTTTTAATTCTAATATTTGTTATGTTCCCACCCCTGATTTAACATGGAAGCGGAGAAAATATAAAAATATGAAAAAATGAATAGGATTTGTGATATCTTATGATGCTCCGCATCAGGTGGAAACCTGGATTTTTTTTCTCTTCTTTACCGTTTAGATTCCTCTCGGTGGATTCTGGATGTGGATAGAACTTGTGAGATGAATTTGTGCTGCTTTACTAACTCCTTTAGCTGCTATGTGTCTGATCATATGTTATGTTTATAGGTGCTGTTTTTGATGTACCATTACTTTGCTGCAACGGAGATTTACAATGCTATTCGTGTTTTTATTGCTGCTTATGTATGGATGACTGGCTTCGGAAACTTCTCCTATTATTATATCCGCAAAGATTTCAGTGTTGCTCGATTTGCTCAGGTGACATTATAGTATATGGCATTGTTACATTTCTGATTTTTCCTAGGTTTCTTAACGAGTGTTGTAATTTTCAATGTGTTGTTTATGCAGATGATGTGGAGGCTCAACTTTTTTGTAGCATTCTGTTGTATTGTTCTCAACAACGACTATATGCTTTACTACATTTGCCCGATGCATACCCTCTTCACTCTTATGGTGTATGGGGCCCTTGGCATTGGCCACCAATATAATGAAATAAAATCAGTTATGGCTTTGAAGATTTTGATGTGCTTTCTTGTGGTTATCTTTGTGTGGGAAGTTCCCGGAGTTTTTGACATTTTATGGAGTCCTTTCACTTCTCTTCTAGGTATGTCCATCAATAACCTTGTTACCTTGGATGTCATTGATTTTTCCTGTGATAGTTGCATAATTTTGCTATCTCTGTCCTTAGATATAGTTTTGCTGTTAGGCGGTACAATTTTGTTTTTCCTCACCTGAGTTATTTGTCTGACCGACAGGATATAGTGATCCCGCAAAACCAGATCTTCCTCGACTCCATGAGTGGCATTTTAGGTCTGGGCTTGATCGTTATATATGGATTGTCGGAATGATCTATGCCTATTTTCACCCAACTGTAATGTTCGAAGATTGGAACTTCTGTACATGTATTTCCTTGCATGGGTTTGGAATTCATACTCTTTCATCATTGCAGGTTGAAAAGTGGATGGATAAATTAGAGGAGTCTGAGGCTAAGCATAGACGTACAATCAAGACATCCATCGCTACTGTTGCCATAATTGTGAGTTACTTAGGTTTTATTCAAGAGACTTTTATATGATCATTCAAGAGAATTTTATATGATCATGTGCTACTTCGATTTGAACTTTTCTGTGATCGTATTTGCTTTTAGGTTGGCTGCTTGTGGTATGAATACATATACAAGCTGGGCAAGGTTGAATATAACAAGCTCCATCCATACACGTCGTGGATTCCAATAACGTCTGTACTGAAACATTGTTTTGATTTAGTTTTACCGTAGTTCTTTTTACTTTTTGTTATACATGCATCAATAACCCTTTCGACAATAATGTTTTTTTCTTTGTATCATCAATTCATGGCAACTTTTCTTGAAGTTTTTTTTCAGTAATCTCTTCTAATTTGCTCTACTCCATTTTCTTTTTTCTCTCTCTCCAGTGTCTATATTTGTTTGAGGAATTGCACTCAGCAGCTTCGGAATTTTTCATTGACCCTCTTTGCGTAAGTTATATCTTCTTCACCTAAGGTCTTCTTCAATATGTGGAAAAAATGATGATGTATCGGTACCTTGTTGTTTTATCCAACTGCTCTTTTTTTTCTTATCCAGGTGGCTTGGCAAAGTTACTTTGGAAACATATATTTCCCAGTTCCACATCTGGCTAAGGTATGTGTTTTATTTTCTAATTGAAACATGTTTATATAGCTGTTGTGCTTGAGTCATAAATCTTCATCGCTTGTTTATAGTCAGCCACAAATTGATTTTTCAACTATGTATTTGTAATACAGCTATCTATTTAACTCTTTATTTCTGCGTACGAGTAGGAACCTTTCTCTTAGTATACTACGTTTGAAGTATTCAAGTGTGGCAACCTTTTTCGGTTCTAATTTACACATTTAGCTATTTTTTAGCTCTAATATGTAGAAGTTTCCTCGATGAATTTGAAAACTCAGTCTAATCAAATTATGAGGCCTCACCAGTTTCCGTTAATTCAATTACAGATCGAATGTGCCCAATGGACAGCCCAAGTGGCTACTCTCCTTTATTCCAGATTACCCGTTGCTTAACTTCATGCTGACAACTTCCGTTTACTTATTGGTTAGTTGATTATATCCGTGTCTTGGAATTTCAGTGTCGAAGTTACTGACATATGAAATATTCTTCCCCCGTATGGAAATTTATTCGGTATCCTGTTTTCTGCTGCAGATATCGTATCGGCTTTTTGAGCTCACAAATACACTGAAGTCAGCTTTTATACCCACAAGAGATAATCAGAAACTATTTCACAATTTTGTAGCCGGAGCTGTCATCTCAGTGTGTCTATATTGCATTTCTTACATCCTCGTTCAGATCCCTCATTAGCAAGTAAGCTCCTCATAACATTGGTGATTCAAAAGGTCGATTCTAATTGAAATTGGTGACAACTTTTTCGGCTTGTAATTAGTAGGTTAATTAAACACTAATTATTAGTTTCATTTATTCAATATTCCTAATGAACTTGACATTTTCACTCACAGGCCTTAGTCACAGAAAAAAAAGAAAAAGAAAAAAAAAACTCGGTGGATGTAAAAACGGAACATACATGGACCGGCAAATACTTGTCCTCTGAAGTAGTTGGTATCGTCTTTTACCATTTCTTGATTGTAGTCACCTATTATGTAAGTTCAGTTTTACTTGGAAGTTCCACCCAAAAAAAAAAAAAAAAAAAAACCGGAAATGGGAAACGATGGTTAGTGGGTTTTTCCACGCTTATATTCATGCATATATATATATATATATATATATATATATATATTCGTTGATTTTATCTTTCTCCATACCCCATATTTCTTGATGTGCCTATACTTTACCCTACGGTGAAATTCGAGTGGTTGAGATATCAATTCGGATTTACAACACTTCTGAAACCGATTTTCACAAAACCAACCGCCAAATAATTTCGACCGAAACGACAAACGTGTTCTAGTATGCAGTTACTAACAAACACGTGAGAGTGTTTTGTTTCTTTGGGTCATATGCTGCTTCTGTTCACGTATTAATTATGAAGGTGTTTCAAGTTGAACATCATTTGAAGTTTTAGTCCATTATTAGTATTATGGCGCCAACATTTGAAAATAAAGTATTTAATAATAAAGCAAACCTAGAATAAACGTGACATTATTTTATTTATTTTAATCCACTGATTGTAACACACCAAGATTATGAAGTCATGCTTATAACCCTTTACTATACATAAATAGCGATTGTATTTCCGTCTGAGACTCAAAGATTATGTAACCACCCAAAGCCAGTTGCTGTCAGATAAATCCTCACTCCAACCATTTTTGCTTATATATATATATATATATATATATATATATATATATATATATATATATATATATATATATATATATATATATATATATATATAAGAAATAAAAAACAAGCTAATGCTCAGACCAAATTCAAAATCAAAAGGTTTCCTGCTGTTTTGACCACCCTATTCCTGAATATAGATGGGAGAAATACAAGAGCTGAACTTCGAAAAGACAGGTAAATTATTTTTCCTTTACATCAAATATCTTTCATTAAACGAAAAAAAAATAACTCGTCCCAATTTGTCGGTATCAGGTGTCGAAGAAGATGAAGAACGCGTAATCCCTCAACCCAAAAACAAGAAACGGTGGGTTTCGACGGTTGTCTATACGCTCTTTGTCCTAGTTGGACAATCAAGCGCAACTCTTCTCGGGAGGCTGTACTACACCGAGGGAGGCAACTCCGTATTAGTTGCAGCCCTTTTAGAAACCGTTGGATTCCCAATCTTGATCCCATTTGCCATCTACTTCTCCTCACGAAATCATCTCTCCAAGAACAATCCACCGATTAGCAATCAGCCTTCCGATCTGCTGATCAAATCATTTGTTTACGCCATTCTCGGGTTGTTCCAAGCAGCGACCGCGGTTCTATACTCTATCGGGCTTCAAAATTTGCCCGTGTCGACTTTTTCGTTAATCAACTCCACTCAATTGGGCTTCAATGCTGTCTTCGCGTTTTTCTTCAACGCGCAAAAGTTCACTCCTTTGATACTCAATGCACTAGTTTTGGTCACTGTCTCGTCAGCCCTACTCATTTTCCAAGACGATACCACCGGAGAAAACCCGAATGGAAAGTCGAAAACGGGCCGTTTTGTGGTGGGGTTTTCATGCACGCTCGTTGCTTCGGCTTTGTACTCGTTAATGCTGTCGATGACGCAGCTGTTTTTTCAGAAGGTTCTAAAGAGGGAAACATTTTCGACTGTGTTGAAAATGATAGTTTACCAATCCATGGTGGCGACTTTTGTTGTTACGGTACCACTGTTTACCAGAGGAGAGTGGAGTTCTTTGAGGAGCGAGATGGAAACTTTCGAAACGGGGAAGGTAACTTACGTGGCGGTTTTGGCGATGATCGGATTGGCGTGGCAAGTGTACGCTATTGGAACAGTTGGATTAGTGTTTGAGGTTTCGTCGCTGTTTTCGAATGTCATCGGTGCCGTTTGTTTACCTATTGTGCCTATTATGGCAGCCATTTTCTTTCAAGAAAAGATGAATGGGATTAAGGTGATTTCTACATTATTGGCGGTTTGGGGATTCGTTTCGTATGTTTATCAGCATTATCTTGACAGTTGCAAGAAAACGAGTGGTGGTGGTGGTGGAGAAGTCGAAACTGTACTACGAGAATCGGAAAACTTCATCAAGCAAGAATATCGAATATGATTAATCAATCTCTGTTTTTAATCTTTTTATAGTAGCTATGTAGTTTTACTTTCTTGATTAAATCATGTTATGTATTCCAAGACTTCAAGCTAGAAACTTTATATCAAGGATCAAACAATGTAGTGTAGTCCCGCGGTTTCCCAGCCGTAGTCACCGGGGAACTCGCCGGTGAGGTAGCTAGGGACTTCGCCGGAGAATGGGGCCATTGTAATAAATTTCTTATTGCCTTATGTAAATCACATTGTTGTTAATGCCAAAAACTCACATTTCCATTTACATTTAGTCATTTACACACAATCACATGATGTTACATTATATTAAAGCCTACAAATTTAATTACAAAGCTGCTGTATGTTTACTTTCCGGGAACAAAGTTAGTGGCGTACGACCAAGCGTTGTTGTTAACCGGGTCGGATAGATGATCCGCCAGATTCTCCAACGGACCCTTTCCGGTTACAATTGCTTGAACGAAGAATCCAAACATCGAAAACATTGCGAGTCTCCCATTCTTGAGCTCCTTCACCTTCAGCTCTGCAAATGCTTCCGGGTCTTCAGCAAGACCCAACGGGTCGAAACTCCCACCCGGGTACAACGGGTCGACCACTTCTCCGAGTGGCCCGCCGGCAATACGGTAGCCTTCAACAGCACCCATGAGAAGAACTTGGGTGGCCCATATAGCTAAAATGGACTGTGCGTGGACCAAACTCGGGTTGCCCAAATAGTCGAGTCCGCCTTCACTGAAGATCTGTGACCCGGCTTTGAACCAGACCGCTTCGCCGAACTTAACGCCGTTACGGGCTAAAAGTTCAGGGAATACACAACCGAGGGCTCCGAGCATGGCCCACCTGGAGTGGATGACTTCTAGTTCTCTGTTCTTGGCGAATGTTTCCGGGTCGGCTGAGAGTCCGGCGGTGTCCCAGCCATAGTCGCCGGCTAACTCGCCGGTGAGGTAGCTAGGTGCCTCGCCGGAGAATGGGCCCAAGTACTTAACTCTGTCAGGGCCGTACCACGGGCTGCCGGAAGAGGCGGGCTTGGGCTTGGGCTTGCCGGCGGTCTTCCTCATCGAGACTCTTCCGCTGCCGCTGCTGTTGGCGGTGATCTCAGGGGAGATCTTGATAGCCTGTCCGGCGAAGGATGGTGAAGAAAGCGACATTGTAGAGCTGGAGGCAGCCATTGATTCAGTACTAGGAACTGATCAAATTTTGAATTGCTAAAGAAAGTTGGAGGTGATGATGAATGGGTTAATTGGATAGTTAGTAGTTATATATAGATAGGGAATCAGAGATGGTGATAGTTTTTGTTATGAGGATGATGCAATCTGTATCTGAATTTTGACTGGTGTTTCAAGATTCTGTTCTTGTGAGCCTAACACCTGGCTTTTGCTACATTACTTGGCAGTTATCACATATTTCTTGTATCTCCCCATCTAATCTTAATATCATTTGTGTCCTATTTCTCAGATTTTGCAGATCTTGGTTATGTAATCCCACGGCCAGGATTATTCAATCTATCCATTGAATGCCTGAAAATTATCATTTGAACAAAAGAGTTATCCGAAACAAACGAAAGCCTCACTGTAACCAGGTTGTTTTACAGTACCGACTTCTTTCATCTTTCGTCTAATTCTCGCAACCTCGTTCCATTTTCCAGCAGAGGCGTATATATTAGACATCAGTACATACGCTGCACCACATTTCGGATCAATGCAAAAGATTCTTTTCGCAGCACGTTCCGCTATTTCCAGGTCAGCTTGTGGGCCCCTACATCCACTAAGCAAAGCCAGCCATACCGACAAATTCGCTTCCATAGGCATCTCCTTCACTAAACGCTCCGCCTCATCCAATTCCCCACTTCTACACAATATATCAACCATGCACGCATAGTGCTCGATCTTCACTTCAACTTTTGAATATCTTGTTAAGCACTCGAATATTTGTCTCCCCTTCCGGAACTTTCCCGAATGGCTGCACGAGTTGAGCAGACCCGTGAACGTAATTTCGTCTGGATTAAGTCCCGTTTTCGCCATTTGGGTGAAGAACGCTAGGGCCCACTCGCCTTGACCGTGTTGACTGCATCCGACTATTATTGAATTCCACGAGACAAGATTCTTGTCTGAAATTTCTTTAAACGCAGCAACTCCATCTAATATATTACCGCATTTCGTGTACAACACAACGAGAGAATTACCGACGAATACGTCATTTTCAAGCCCCATCTTGAAGGCCCCACAGTGTATCCCTTTCCCCCAATCAAAAGCTTCAATCTCTCGGCTCGAATTTAAAGCACTCGTAAACGATGATTGATTAGGAATAATCCCTACTCTAATCATGTTGCTAAAAACTCCTAACGCATTTTCATGCTTACCATTAGCACCATACCCTGTCAAAAGAGAAGTCCACACTACCACATTCGGATGGAACTTCTCGTTAAAAGCCTTCGCACATTCCTCAATCTGTTTGCAGTTTGCGTAAAAGGTGATTAGTGAGGCAGTAATGAACATGTCAGAAACATAGCCAAGCTTTAGAACATGCCCATGAACTTGTCTACCAAGGTACAAATCTTGCACATTAGCACAAGATGTTATCGCACACGAAAAAGTATTCGAAGTAGGCTTTACCCCAAATCCCACCATCTTCACGAAATACGATAAAGCCTCGTCACTTCTCCCATGTTGATCGAGCCCGCTTATCATTGTTGTCCAAGAAATCACATTTCTGTCAGGCATTTCCTCGAATAACTTGATTGCCTCTTCAACTCTCCTATTTACAAAAAACCCATGAACCATTGCATTCCACGAAGCTGTATCTCTCACCGGCATCTTCCGGAACAACCCTTTAGCCTCTTCAATCATCCCGTATTTCAAGAACGCGTTGATCACAGTAGTCCATGATATGACATTCTTCTCGGGCATTTCGTTGAAGAGCCTCAAACCCATGTCTAGATTTCCGCAAGTGACACAACCTTTGATCATTAGATTCCACATGACTGTGTCTTTCTCAGACGTTTCGTCGAACAGGTGGAGTGCGTCAGCCAATCTGTAGTTTTCGACATGAGAAGAAATCATCTTTGTGGATAAATACACATCGTGAGACGGGGGTTCTTTAAAATGTCGGCGATCGGGGCCAACTCCTCGGTTCTTTACACGGGCAGCAGCGATTGAAGCGTGAGTACTTGAGTTGGTGAAAGTCTTTCGGTGTAAGGAATAGAAGCTTTTGAACAAGGCGCGAAATGTTGGCATTTCTGGTCATAATAGAAGCTTTTAAAAACTTACTTTCTACACATATATATATATATATATATTTTTTATAAAATATTTGAAATTCTGTTTTTTTATTATTATTTACTTTAGCTTGTCAATCACTCAAAGAAATCATAGTAGATAAAGATTCCATTGTTAGTAAATTCCAAGAATTGAAGAAAAGCCTAACTATAGAAGAAAGAATATATATATATATATATATATATATATATATATATATATATATATATATATATATATATATATGATGTTAATTCTTTTCCTGCCATGAACACAAAGCATTATCTTTACAACCCCACAACAACTACTTTAAGAACATACAGCCTTACAAGTAAAGAACCAAAAAACCCTTCTTCCACCACCATTTATAAAAACCCCTTTCATTAATCCCCACAAAAAAACACACACACACACAGAAATCATACCTTCAATCGTGAAAATCCTTGTAATAATTAATGGCAGATCAGCAGCTAAAACCTGTAGCAGGGCTTCTTCTGTTCCTCAACTTTTGCATGTATGCTGTTGTTTTAGGCATCGGTGGATGGGCGATGAACAGAGCAATTGATCATGGTTTTATAATCGGTACGTAAATTTATGATTTTATCTGTTTTGTTATTTGTTTTTACGTTTAGAATGAAAAATATGACTTCGTTGGGGAATTTTGTCGAACAGGTGCTGGGTACGATCTGCCTGCACATTTCTCACCGGTGTATTTTCCGATGGGCAACGCCGCCACTGGATTCTTTGTGGTGTTTGCTCTGATCGCCGGAGTTGTTGGAGTTGCGGCGGCTATCTCGGGATTGAACCATATTCGTTATTGGGATGCCGATAGCTTGCCTTCTGCCGCCTCTGCCGCCAGCATTGCATGGACTCTCACACTTCTTGCCATGGGGTAATTACTGTGTGTGTGTGTGTGTGTGTGTGATTTCTTCAGACATGTGTTCTTGATGCTTTTTATGTTTGATTTTTTTAAGGTTTGCATGGAAAGAGATTGATCTGGGTAGAAGAAACGCACGTTTGGTGAGTTATAAAAATAATTAATATAATATTGAATTTCTGATTGGAAAAAAATAATAAATTACAGAAGAAAAAAAAAATTAATTTTGTGATATTATTACAGAGAACAATGGAGGCTTTCATTATTATCCTGTCTGCAACTCAGCTCTTTTACATTGCTGCCATTCATGGAGCTGCTTCAAGGAAAAGAACTTATTAACATCAATAAATATATAAAAAAAATTATATATGTATATGTGTGTGTATCTATTTTGAGGTTCGTGCTTTATTTATATTTTTTATTTCAATTTTTTTATTTATCTTGGATTATGACAGTATGTTGTCTGATTACTGTAACAGATATATGTTTGATTTAATTTGTGTGAAGCAAATAAAAGAGTGAATACAGTTTCACAACTTCATCGATTTTCTTCTCTCCCAAACGAAACGCACGAGATTAACCAACGAACCAATCATTAATCAAACGAGAGCTACATATAGTTCCAAACAAACATATATAGAATTTGCAAAGAAAAAAGATACGAAAATACGTACGTAAGAAATAGTTGTATCACACTCAAAACGAAAGCCAATCTATCGACTGCAAAATCAAAATCAACGGGAAAACGCAAAAGTATTGTAGGAACTAGCTCTTAGCTGCTTTCTACATAGAAACCGACAAAATACCGCCGCGAAATTATTCTTCGGAATTTGAATGTAAAAGAAGAACGATTCGCAAACGACTCTTTTTCCAGCTTTTGTACGAACAAGGCACATTGCTCCGTTTCTGCACCAACAAAAAATAGTGCGATTTAGCAAATACATCGAAAGTTTGTTTTCGAAATCTGGTATCTAACGGAAATTTCGTTTTAGTTTGTTTAATTTTCATTACAGGATTACATGATAGAACATTACAAATGCAACGAACGAAGCAAACTAATTTCTAATTTCAAGAATCAATTTTAATGAAGGAATACTAACCTTGAATTATCTACCAGACCCTGAAAACAGATCAAACAGTCCACAGCAACTCTTCCAAGACGTCGTCTCGACTGGACGTGGGGCCCGCGCTAGCAATGGCTGCAAAAATATTTAAAAATAAATAAGAAAAATATTTTAAGACATAAATAAAAAAAATCAAGAATTCAGAAAAAAAGAAGAAAAAGCACCTCGGTAACTCCGGAACTTATTTCGATGCCCGCAGCGTTATCTTCAGTTTTTTGTGCTACAACACATTCCTTTGTCTCAGGAATCGAGATAACAGTGTCGACAAATGTATCAACGGGCTTAACAGCATCATTAGAAGCTTCCAATATTCGAGCTTCACCTTCGACAGACGCAATAATAGCATCAACCGAAGCTTCTAGAAACCCGACTTCGCCTCCAACAGAACAACTCCCCTGCTTCTCCTCGTTTTCTTCGTTCAACAAAGGTTCAACTACACGAGGTGGCGCATAGTCAACGGCTGGAGAATCTGTACTCACTACCACTTCCTTCTTCTCCACCGATTCAACATTCACTGTGATAATCTCCTCGACCGAATCACACGAATCTTCAATGGCAGTGCTGTAAATAATCTCCTCATCAGTGACCTGCACCGAATCAACCGGGCTAGTATCCGCTACATCTTCACTACCCTTTACACCACGGGACTCGTCGTCCGAACCGCTACTGCTGCTACTGCTGCTACTCGAGCTCTCGGACGAACCGCCATCCGATTCATTCCCATTCTTGATTTCCCTCTGAATTACAATTATACCCTCCCCTGCTTCTTTGTTTGCCTCTCGATCACCAACCTCGATTTTCTCGATTTCTTGAGATCCCAGGGAACTAACCTCCCCAACATCAGAATGGTGCTTCACATCATCATCTCCTACCAGATTCGGATCCATTTTCAAGAATTCAATACAGGATAAACAAATAAATAAATAAAATAACCAGATATAAATTAGTGCCCTAATATATTTCAACCAAAGCAATAAGAAATCTCACAGCACAATCAATATATTATACTCCAACAAAAAACCCATCAATTATTTTCCCCAAGACAGCAAAAAATATCGACACTGATTTATAATGGGGAAACAGTTCAAGAAACATAAATTTAAGGCACGCCCACAAAGCCGAAATTGATGATGGAAAGATTAACTGTAAAGTTGGGAGAATAATTGAGTGGCACATGGGTTTGTTTGGATTTTAATCTAATTTAATTAAAGTGAAGAAACCCATCTCTTTTTTTTTTTAATATCTGTAAATAAAGATTAGAGCTTTAGTAATTGTACCTTGAGAGCGAGGAGAAACAGAGGAGGAATTGGATTGATTTTCCTTCTTTTTCTTGGCAGCTTTTCTCCTCTTGGAACCTGACGGCATGATTCTTGATTGATTTGAGAATCAACAGCTATGGCAGCTAAATTTGGATCGTGGGTTGTCTGCTCAGTTTCTTGATTCTTGATTCTTCTCTCTCTCTCTCTCTCTCTCTCTCTCTCTCTCTCTCTCTCTAACTTTTCAGAACAGTTTCTCTCACTAGAGCAGTTTGTATATGAATCTAGCTTTGCTGGTTTTTGTTTGGTATCGGCTAATTTGTGAACTTCGAAAATTGATGCGAAATAGTACAGCGAAGAAGGGACTGACAGATTGGCGGTGGGGGTTGGTTGGGTTTTGTGGGGGGTGGGGGTGGGGGGGTCAAATATGGTGGTGGGGGTAGATTTCAAATGAATCTGTGTAGGTAGGCTCAACGGTTAATTTTTTCCCAATTTTACCATAAAAAACCTTTTTTTTTCTTCTTCTTCTTTTTTTTTTTTTTTTTTTTTTTAATTTATTCAAACTTCAAAGAAAATTATGTTACGCCGAATTTATTTGTATAAATAAAAATATTTCAAAATATAAATAAAGTTTGTGATTGTCGGTATTTTTGAATTTAAAGAAATGTAAAATAGGTTTTTTTTTCCCCACATTTTTCTTACTCTTTTTAATGATGATGATTTATGATTTTCCTTTTCCCTTTTGAGAAAGGCCCCGCCATTCATATTTGAATTGAATATATTTGTTATCGATGATTAATTATTAGGGTATTATTGGATAAATTACGGACACCCCTAATATAAAATCAAATTACTTAAAAATCCATCATGTTTGGGTAATTACAAACACACATCAATTATGAATCTTCGTACACGTGACACATCTACTCTTACGGCGTTAAATTTAGTGGAATCTTTAAGATTATGTGAAAATTCTCCAGTTTGTACCCGATTTACTTCATTCAAGCTCCACATTTTAAAACAAGATGATCATAAAATGTGTCTCCTAGCTTTTAAATATCAGATTGTGATACATTTGAAATTGCGTTTTTTGTACAAAACAAGTACAACCTAGAATACATTCCACATAATTTATAATACTATTTGGAATTTAATACTATAAGAATGGGCGTATAAAAAAATATGTAGCTGAAGGATGGTTGAAATTATCCAAACAAGAAAGATATTTTCGTAGATTAAATTTACCTAAGGTAGGTATGAATGTAATTTACCCCAAAGTAATTATAGGAAGAATATGACGAAAAGCACACACATAAAACCTACTCCCACAGTTTGCATTAATTGGGTTAATCACATTAATTGTAATGGAGTGACGTCACTCAATTGACGAGTGGTGCAGACAGTGCCAAGACTTTTGGGACTTCTGAAAATCATACCATAATTACGAATAAATTAATTAATATTAATTGATTATGCAATTTGTGTGACTTTCTACTTTCTAGATGTGAATTTAAATGGAACCACACGTCAATTGTTACGGGCCCATTATAAGTGGTCGACATATTACTTCAATAAACTTTATTTATATATATATATATATATTCAACAATATTGTTATATTGAGCAATGTATTCAATAAAAGAACAATCAAATAAATGTCATATAATGTTGAATTATGGTCGTTGGTAGTAATCAACTATCTATTTGTAGGCTAGTTAATTCCGCAACCCTATGCCTTCAATTTTGCATCCTATATTCCTATGCACTATATGAATAATTCATTTTTTATAATTAAAATTGTACTATTGTAATGTTTTTTTTTTTTATGTATATCTCATAAAATAAAATAAATTTCTGCGTCAGAAATCTGCAAACGTTGACCGACATGGCCCAATACCAGAATTATTGACCCAAGTTCAAATTTAAAGTTATGTGCTAAGCCCATTTCTTCATCTTCTTAGACCGACGCCCTTAAGGTGTGATTTTTTAAATCTTTTTTATTCTAGAAAATATTCCCCAAAAAATGCCGATATAACCTTGCAGATATCGACAGATTGAAGGTAAATATGCACATTGTTTCAAAAATTGCTTATATATATTATGATGGTTCATATAGAAATCGATGAAGTCTACTGAAAAAATTATTATAGAATGTATGCCAATGTCATCTACATTTAATTAGTTGCTCTAGGGGTATTATCGGCATACTTTTGGGAATAATTTATAAGGACAAAAATCTCACGTGAAAAATCACACTGTAAGGGTCAGTATAAGTACACAAATGTATTGAGAATTTTGGTAATTATAGATAGGTGAGGGCATTTTTTTCGTAATTTAGCCTAACTTGAGGGGGGTTTCGTAATTTACAATAATTGTTCATGGTGACGTCAAGCATCAATATTAAACCATTATGATTAGTCAACCCAATAATTATTGGCCCAATATGAGTTGTAGATAACCTGATTGGCCCATAACAGAACTATGTATTTTCTAGCCCACACATAATATAACACCACGTGGCAACAAAAAAATTAAATAAGAACCCATAAACTATTCTTCTATTTTTTTTTTTTATTTGTTTCAGGTAATGAATAATATTATCATTCCTTCTTACAACAAAATGACAGAATTATGTGGATGCATTAGCAAACTAATATCTAAGAAAGAGATAAAAAAAAAAAATTCAAAAAAGAAATTATAAATAAGTTAATAATATTTCCATCAGTTTTTCTTGTTTATCGAAATCCAGGTTTAGAAGTCAAGTTTCGAGAAATCCAGTCAGCCTGAGAATCGAATTACGGAACTCACTCAAATCCCTCCCCTTCAGCGTCCTCCCATTCCCTGTACACAGTGAAAACGCCATTATCTTTTCCGCCACGCGCCGCCCTATTATCACGTGCGGCGGCACCATTTCCCCATCCCCGCCGCCTTCGGAATATTCCAATTCCACGTGACGGAACCAATTATTCCTCCCCGGAATCCTCACCGGCGCGGAGCTTCTCCTCTTTTCTCGATCGTCGATCTTCCTCCTCCTCGATTCCGGCGAATCCAACGGCAAATCGGAGCTCATCACAGTACTACTAACCTCATCATCGTCGCGTAATTCCTCGAATAGAATTTCAGATTCTTCGAATTCTTCCGCCATGGAAATTAATTTTGTAACTTTCTTCTGTAAGTAGAAGAGTTTGTGAAAATGAAAATGAAAATGAGAGGGGATTTTGTAGGGAAGCAAACGAATGATTGATTGTGAATCTGGAATCGTAGCGACTACACTTTAATACTATTTGCTGACGTCACTGTGAGAGGGGGGCGTAGAGTGCGGCCCCCGCTTTCCAAAAGTTTTTATTTATTTTCCTTTTTTATTTAATTGGAATTTGTCAGAGCAAAAAAACAGGGACGCTGTTGCTTGCGGCTCACGGCTTGTGTTGTGTGCATTTATTGTACGTGTAGCTCTCTCTGGGTGTAATGTAATTAATTTGTATTAATCTTTCTGTTTAGGGTAAATTACAAACACCCCCTGATGTATGGTCAAATTACAAAAACACCCCTCTTGTTTGGATAATTACAATCACCCCCTCAGCTCTTTAAATTTAGTGGAATCTTCGAGATTATATGAAATATTATCACTTTTGTACCCGTTCTATACCATTCAAACTCTACATTATGAAGTAAGATGATCATAATACGTAATTTTTAGCTTGTGTATATCAGTTTGTAGTGCATCGAAAACTGTATTTTTACACAAAACGAATACAAACTAGAGCACATTCCACGGAATCTAGATGATTATATTGAATTTGGCACAATAAGGGTGGAGATGTAACAAAAAGTCATAGTTAAGGGGGGTAGATGTAATTATCCAAACAAGAGGGGGGGTTTTGTAATTTCACCATACCTCAGGGGGGTTTTTGTAATTTATCCTTCTGTTTAATTGATTGATTAACGCTTGTCTGTAGATTCCTTGCGTTTATTACACTCAACAATACGCGGCTACAAATGTTTTGTTTGTGTGTGCCCAAACATTTCAATTTCATTTTTCAAATATTTTTAATAATTTCACCAATAACAATACTACATTATATTTTCCGATTTTAGAATAATATTTTTCAATTAACAAAATTACAACATCCTATTTTTCAGTTTTCTTTTGGATGGATATCGGAATTTAAATCATATTTCACTATTTAAATCATATTACAACAATATCAATATCATTATAAATGAATAAAATATAGAATTTTTTAATTCCGTCGATTTTGGAACATTTTTTGGACTGAAATTGGATACATATTTCACTTTCGGAAAAAAAAAATCGCAAAAAAACTAATTTCTATTTGATCAGTTCAATTTACACCCCTAATTATTGACATTAAATTCAATATTCTAAAGAAGGTAACTAAACTAAAAAATTATAAGTATATTCTCTTCAGTCGACGATTTTTTTACGTATACACCAGTGCAAAAAAAAAATAGAAGTCAAGTGTTATATACACCAAAAAACATTTAGGTGACCAACAACATACTGCACAAAGTAGAACAAATTGTTATACTAAAGTACCAATTTTTTTCTTTTTTTTTTTTTGTTATAAAAAAAAATATTAATTTTTTGAGAAATTAATAATTAAAATAATAAGTTAAATTTAATTAAAATAAGAGCAACTGATTTTAGAGTAAGGAGAAAGGTTTAAGCTGTAATTTGACAAATGATTAGATACCAGCCGTAGATTAAAAGCGATCGATCGGCGGATCCGGCGGCTGATGCTGCGCCGTGTCAGAGTTGCCGTTTCACAGTTATCGAGGTGGTGGCTATCTGCACCCGTGTTCATTAAACGCCGTTATATATAACAGCCAATAGGAGAACAGAAAAGGAATCTGATTTATCATTTATCCCGCGCTTTGCTGTCACTTTTGCTTCCGCCGTTTTCTTGTGTAGTAATATTACATTTCTTCATTTAGGAAGCAAAATTTATTTAAATTGAAGAAAAAAAATGATTAATTAAGAAAAATGATAAAAAGATTTAAAAAATACTCCACCCCTAATATAATAAAATAATAACTACATACATCAATACGTACAGTTTGGTTTTAATTTAGAGGAAAGAAAAAGAAAAGAATGATTACGTAATAAGAGGCTTACACGTGTCATTCTCTTGTACGTTTGCCTTTTGCATGCATACAAGATATGTGTATGTATATATTTTGTAAAATCCATATAGTGACATCATCAGCCCAATTAGAATTCTTTAATTACAAACTTAAGATAATTTAGTGAAGCCCAACTAACGTTTATGGTATCTTGCTTAGTAAAGCCCAGGCCCAATAATTTAATGGTATTAAATATTAACGGGCCCAATACTTTTTTTTTTTGTTTTGAGTTCGGGCCCAATACGTTCTAATGTTTAAACTTCGGCAATGTTTCGACTTTGGAGTCGTTTTGGGGGTTATTTTCATTTTACGGCACGGAAATATATTTTGAGGGAATAATTCGAGTGTGAAAGTTATGTTCGTTTATAATTTGAGATGAGACATAATACACCATAATAGTCAATCGTGTTTAAATGTGTTGGAAACATGTATTTTAAATTTTCAGAAGATGCATTGTTTTATCTTGAATAATCCTATTTTGACAAAACAACGAGCTTAAATAAATAACACGCACTATATGAAATCCACTGAAATAGAATCAGAAGAATTGAAGTAAATTGTGGAAGAGTTCCAGAACGGATGTCTTAGTAGTAGTTGAAGCAAGTGAGCCTGCATCGATTGACCTAGGTTCGAATCTCTTACAAACGGTCGTTAGGTAGAACTTATCAGATATAATTAGCCTAATGTTGTTTAAGAGTATAGTACAAAAGACAAGTATGTTTATGAATTAGACTTTTGCAAAATGTGGTTGTTCAACTACTACTTCCTTATTAATTGGAGCAGCAGACAGCACCGAGACTAGGAATACATGTGCAATAAATGCTAATTCACTCAATTTCAATCTTGATTATTCCTTTTTTTTTTTTTATAAATTAAAAAAAAAAAAAATCATGCCAATATAAATTAAATAGGTTGTTAATTTGTCTCGATTTTAGAGGAAAATTTTCTTATCTGACATTCCACACTTAATTCATGCCAATTTTTTTATGGTGAAATACATTCAGGTGATTTTGTACCATATATCTATACAAATAACTACCCACTAAACGCATAAACTATCCACTAAACACCTAAACACGTGTGTGTATGTATTATTATGTATAGATCAGTGGTAAAATATCAGCGAGTGTAACACCTACAAAACCGTGTTACACCATCTTTAATTTTTGTGAGATTTATTTAAAATTACTAATTGAAATATTCTTAAATTGCGAAACCCGCACAATCTTTGTAGTTAATTATAGTTACAGCACTTCAAGGGTTGAATGAATTGTTGGGTTCCCACATACACTAATTGCACAAAATTGTATGCTTACTAATTGCACAAAATTGTATATGAAACAAGAATAAATAACACTAGTTCTTCACCCGTGCGTTGCACGGATATCAGTTTCAGAATGAGAAAAATAATAACATTTAAACGATTATCTCTTGATAACAACACTAATTCAAGTAAAACAAAATGAAAGGAAATAAAAAAAAGAGTAAAAAGCAGTTTACCCCCTAAACAAATGCCCGTTTTGCACTTTGCCCCCCAAACAAAAAACATTTGCACGTTCTTACCTAAACTCCGGTTTTTGTTGCACGGTGCCTCAAAATTGGAATTTTCAGGCCATTTTGACCGGAATCATACACACGTGCTTTTCACGTGAGTTTTAAAGGGGCAAAATAGTCTATTCACTTACCTTATTCATAAATTAAAAAAAAAAAAGCAAAAAACAAAATACAAAAAGAAAAAACAAAAAGAAAAAGAAAGAAAAAGAAGGGCTGCCGACGCCATTTCTACACTCAAATCGGCCATTTCGAACTGGCTTCTTCTTCATCTAGATAAACCACGGCGGCACCGACGAGATCCCCTCTACCCTCATAATCGATTTCGTGGTGAATTTGAATATAACAACAGCAACATAAAGTGGTGGGCAAGGTTTCTTACAGGACGGTGGTAGTGGATACAGAGGAATTGGTGGTGGAAGTGGCTTCACATAAACCGGCGGCTTGGAGATCGGGATTAGCGGTGGAAGCGGCTTCACGTAAACCGGTGGCTTATAGATCGGGATTGGTGGTGGAAGTGGCTTCACGGAAACCGGCGGCTTCCGCTTAGGTTTGTGGACGGGTGGCTTGTATACTGGCGGCTCGGGTTAGGCGGCTTTACTATTGGTGGGCATGGTTTCTTAGGCGGCTTGTAAACCGGTGGCTTAGAAACGGGCGGCTTAATGGGGGGCTTATAAACCGGCGGCTTAGAAATGGGCGGCTTGTAAACTGGGGGTTTAGAAACGGGTGGGTTAGAGGTGGGTGTGTAAACGGGGATAGGCGGAGGAAGTGGCTTGACGAAAACGGGCGGCTTGTAGAGCGGCGGAAGGGGCGGCCATTGATGGTGGAAGAGCCTGAGGAACAGTTTCAACATTCTCGGTTTCCTCATTGCTCTGCTTCCTCTTCTGTATAAATTGCCCATTCCTTGTAAAGAGGCGGGCGGCGGCGGTGGTGGCGGCGGAGGGGATATAGGGTGGAGAGTGTGAAGAGGAGGAGCAAGCAGATGGAGCTTGTGGATTGGACTTTGTTTAGGAGGTGGTGGTTCGAATTGTTGCGCCTGAGTGGTGATGAATTTGGGAAAAGATTGAAATTGTTGGATTTTTTGTTGGTGGGGGTGGCGGCGGCGGTGGTAATGGCGGCGGTGGTGGTTTCTTGTTCTTGATTTTGGTGGTGTTCGTCCGGGAAGAAAATTAAGTGGAAACCCATTCCCATTCCCAGCCAATTGCAGATTTTCCCACCTTTTCTTTTCTTTTTTTTTTTTTTTTGTAATTTATGAAGAAGATAAGTGAATAGACTATTTTGCCCCTTTAAAAACTCACGTGAAAAGCACGTGTGTATGATTCCGTTCAAAATGGCCTGAAAATTCCAATTTTGAGGCACCGTGCAACAAAAACCAGAGTTTAGGTAAGAACGTGCAAATTTTTTTTGTTTGGGGGGCAAAGTGCAAAACGGGCATTTGTTTAGGGGGTAAACTGCTTTTTACTCTAAAAAAAATATATATATATTAATTCAGAGTTGTAACATATGAAATTCAATTAAATATTACAAAGAAAAATACGCGAATGGCGCAAAGCACGATATAAAGATTAAGTGAAATAATTTAAAACATATGGTATAATTCTATTTTATGGAATGCAATCTACTACACCATGTGAATCCTCTGCAAAATAACTAACTTATTAATAAACACAGTAACATAAAGGTAACACAATAGATATTCAAATAACCTGCAAGTTTATCACTAACAACATTCAATTAGTAATGCACATTAATCAAACAACAACACAACTTATAAATATTGCAAAAGAGATAAGATGTATACACCAATACCAATAATAATACCAATATTGATATCAATATTGATACTAATTATATTGATACTAATACCGACACTAATACTTATACTAATAGTAATGCTAATACTAATACTAATACTAATACTAATACTAATACTAATACTAATACTAATACTAATACTAATACTAATACTAATACCAATACCAATACCAATACCAATACCAATACCAATACCAATACCAATACCAATATAATAATACTAATAATAACACTAATATTGATAGTAATAATAATATAATACTGATATTAATATTGATACTAATACTAATACTAATACTCGTACTAATATTGATACTCGTACTAATACTAATTCTAATTTTAATACTAATACTAATACTAATACTAATATTAATACTAATACTAACACTAATACTAATAATAATATTAATGCTAATATTAATACTAATAATACTAATACTTACTGATATTGATACAAATACTGATACTGATACTGATACTGATACTGATATTGATACTGATATTGATACTGATGTTAATACTGATACTGATGTTGATAGTCATATTAATACTCATAGTAATATTAAAATTAATACTAATACTATTACTAATAGTGATACTCATACTAATACTGATACTAATATTGTTACTCATACTGATACTGATGCTGATAAAAATACTAATACTAATACTAATACTAATATTATACTAATAATATTGATACTAATATTAATACTGATACTGATACTGATACTGATACTGATACTGATACTGATACTGATACTGATACTGATACTGATACTGATACTGAAATTGATACTAATATTGATACTCATACTGATATTGATACTGAAACTGATATCGATATTGATACATATACTGATATTGATACTGATATCGATACTGATACTTATACTAATACTGGTACTGATATCGATACTAATACTGATACGAATACTTATACTGATATTAATACTAATATTACTAATACTAATACTATTACTAATTGTAATATTAATACTAATATTGATACTAATACTATTAATAATACTATTACTAATAATAATATAAATGCTAAAACTAATTTTAATGCTAATGATCTAATGCTAATGATACATAATACATATACATATACCGATACTGATACCGATACCGATACTGATACTGATACTGATACTGATACTGATACCGATACTGATACTGATACCGTAAATTCCCGTGAGGAGGATTTTCATATTATAATCGTCCACATACACTAATTGCACAAAATTGTATGCTTACTAATTGCACAAAATTGTATATGAAACAAGAATAAATAACATTGCCTTTTTTTACTGTACAAGAGTAGAAATTCACCATGCGCGTGAAATCAATGCATCTAACCAACTGCAATATGTCAGTTTGTACAAGTAGTTGAAAAAAAAAGGCCAATCTTTGTTTGCTCAAAAATTGTAATATATATATATATATATATATATATATATATATATATATATATATATATATATATATATATATATATATACCTACTTTCTTGATTTCCATACATACAAAATGGCAATCGCCGTTAAATCATGGATAACGGTGTTAATTGTGGCCGTTACACTAGCTACGGAACATCACTACGTAGTCGTTTCGGCCGAGCCTCAAGTTCCATGCTTCTTCATATTCGGCGATTCTTTAGTCGACAATGGCAATAACAATAACATTCAATCTTTGGCTAGGGCTAACTACTTGCCTTACGGTATCGATTTTTCCGGTGGGCCCACCGGAAGATTCTCCAATGGTAAAACAACCGTCGATGTGGTCGGTAAGTTCAATCTTTCATCTCCATTTTCACGTTCTTAATTCGTATATAATCATAACACCATATATATAAATTAATAATTTAAACATTATATGCAGCTGAGCTATTAGGGTTTGATGACTTAATTCCACCGTACGCCACCGCGCGCGAGAACAAGTACTGAAGGGAGTGAACTATGCATCTGCTGCTGCTGGAATTAGATCGGAAACCGGCCAACAATTGGTTTGAAATTAAATTAAAATCAACCTCTAAATTTTTTTTATATATGTTTGTTTTTTTTTTGAAAAATTGCTTATAATTATTAATACTTATAATTAGGGTGCAAGAATTGATTTCACTGGACAAGTGAACAACTACAAGAACACAGTTAATCAGGTGGTGAATATACTAGGGGATCAAGAATCTGCATCAAAATATTTAAGCAAGTGCATATATTCAATAGGTTTGGGAAGCAATGATTATCTAAATAACTACTTCATGCCTCTTTATTACTCGACTAGTCGTCAATATTCGCCCGATCAATACGCCGATATTCTCATTCAACAATATACCGAGCAATTAAAGGTATATATATATGTGGATTTTTTTTTTAATTTTTTTTTTTTTTGCAATTTTTTGAATTAATTTGTTTGAATAATGTAGACATTGTACAACTTTGGAGCAAGAAAGTTTGCGTTGATTGGAATCGGACAAATCGGGTGCAGCCCGAATGCGTTAGCACAGAACAGCCCGGATGGCGCCACGTGTGTGCAAAGAATCAACGGTGCAAATCAAATATTCAACGAAAAACTAAAAACATTGGTTGATGATTTCAACAGAAATACACCTGATGCCAAATTCACCTACATTGATGCATATGGAATTTTCCAGGACTTGATTAATAGCCCCACATCTTTTGGTAATCACACTAAAACCCCTAATTAATTTTGTTCCTTGTTTTTTTAAATGACAAAAAACTAATTAAATATTTTTTTTTTGGTTGGTTTAAGGTTTTAAGGTGACAAATGCAGGGTGCTGTGGTGTGGGGAGAAACAACGGGCAAATAACATGCCTACCTCTGCAAACTCCATGTCAGAATAGAGATGAATATCTATTTTGGGATGCGTTTCATCATACAGAAGCGGCGAATATTTTTGTCGGAAAAAGATCGTACGCCGCTCTAAAGTCAACCGATGCATATCCATTCGATATTCGTCGACTCGCTCACATCTAATTTTTACTAGTTACAATAATGAGACATGTAAGGGAGTCGAAATCTTGTTGTAACACCTCTTTTTCGGTTTTTATCGACTCAAAGGAAACATAAGTTAACTCGTATCTATCTATCTATCTATCTATCTATCTATCAGTTCGCGTCGACGACGTACGCCGCAAAATACACAAAATACACGTGATAGAAATTGATATCTACATATACTTATGAAATTGATACCTAAGTTCATAAAATCCCATAAGGAATATATCACCAAAATTAACCGTGTTTTCGACTAAGCGAATGCTTAGCAAACAAACACGGGTAGAAAATCAACAAGCTTGATACACACACAAACACACTAAAATAAATAGAGAAAATCAAGAAAATCGAAAAACAAAATACTATTAAATCAAGAAAGATGTAGTCCGCATCCATAAAACAAATAAAAACTACGGGGTTCCGCAAAACGCATAATTGAAATACGAAAAATAATCAAGAAACACGAAAGATGATAAATATTAAATTAACTAGAGAGGGCTCGGAGTGAACCACCTCGGAATCGGTTTAATCCTTTTGAAGCTCTGCAAATCGCACGGATAATAGCACGGCGATATAGTAGTACCGTCTTTATAGCTGAAGATCCCGATATCGTGACCCCCGTAACGACATGCAACCCCATCCGGTAGACTAGAAACATCGGTGAAGTAGATTGAATCGGGCTTCAATTCCGGGAATTCACTCGCACGCAGCGCAAACCCGTGGTTACAACCAACGAAAAACGAAAGTCCATCCAACGAACACTTGTCCATGTATCTAAAGATTTCATTCTCGGGATCGTATTTATGAACATCAAAACTAATAGTCTTGTGTGGAAATTTATTCAAATCATTCATGGGGTCGTAGTTGTCGACATCGCACGCTTCTTCTTCAGCGTACGAACCGTCGAGATTCATTCGTTCGATTATGTGCCTTGTCACAAGAAAAAGATCGCCCGAGTGTTCGTTAACGATAAGGGATTTGTGTTCCATGCTATGGTCTTTGAGCTCCATCTCTCCGGCTAACCGGCGGTCAAGTTCGGAATCATCAAGTTCGGAATCATCGGAAGTAGGTTCGATCGACAAGACCATTGGAATCAACTTCGGAGAAACGGGGTTACTTAGATCCCACGCCTCGAACTCACTGCTGCGAGTGATGCAGTAGAATAACTTTTGTCGGCTCGAGTAGACACACGCCTCGTAAGCCCTAGCTGATCGACAGCCCTTGAACTCATAGTACCAATCGCCGATCGGAGTCCACTCGGTGCTCCGGCTGCCCGGGCAGCAGAAGGCCAGTCGATTTTCCGGCCCGTAAGTCATCAACGCGCGGCAGTCGTCGTCTCCTTCGACATTCGGCGAGCACGAGACGATCACGTGGCCTACGCACGAGTTGTTTTCGGGTAATTTGTTAATGGCGGGAAGCTTTACGTGGCGGCGGGAGAGTGGATTCGACAGAAACAAATCTGAATTGTTTTCGTTATGCAGAGCAAGCCACCCGTGTGAAGATCCCACAATTTGAGCGTCGTCTTCTGGAACAGGAACACCTGTTTTTTCCTCTTCTCCGGCGGCGGCGGAAATTTTGTTGAGGCTCAAAACTTTGTCCTGAGAAAGGCTGTAGAAGTTATAGACCTTGTTGCCGCTGCTTTCAGTGGGTGGTGGTAGCATCAGCCACGGCGAGATTCTGGAAGGCAAACTCGCCGGGCAACGGAGAGATTCGTCGGAGACGCTCACCGTGCTCATCGGAGAAACAAAACAACTACCTGTCCGGTAAACCCAATTTGAAACTCCGACAACACTTTTCCGAGACAACAAACTGGTTATAGAGCGAGCCATTTCTCTCTCTCACAATCTGCAGATAGGTTGCAGAATTTCAAGTGCCTCTATTTATTGAAGTTCCGCCGGCCCTAGATTTTTTAAACCTAAATACATGTTTCAATTAAATATAGACGGGCCGGGCTTCTAAAAGCAACCCGGGTACAATGGTCATTTTGTTATATATATATATATTTTTTTTTTTCTAAAAATATCGGAATTTCATCTAATAACAAAGCTGAGTGTTGGGCCCTGATTGAAGGTATTAAGTATGTTAATGAGCTCGACATAAGAAAACGTGTAGTCGAAAGTTGTGCAAATGTGTTTACAATTTCTCCGACCAACGATGCTATCATCGCATGTAAAACTAAGATTTGTTTTCGAAAATTTTAGGACCGAAATTTGGAGTTAGTATTCCAAATTAAAGAACATTTATTTATTTATTTATTTATTAAAAGTACTACTACTGATCCGATCAGTCTGATTTCCACCTCTAATCATGACGCAAACGAGCAAGCAAACAACTGAATTAATCACGTTGTCCGAATTCATGTTCTCCATACTTCAATTAACTAATTAAAGGTAAGCAGATAAGTATTCAATGATCCATTACATATAAGAAAGATAGAAACTTTTTTCAAATATAAGTTCATAAAATATAAAAGATGATTTCAACCATAGATGGGAACAAAATAACTTGATCATCGTCTAATTTGCCCTAGTGAAGGCACTTATTAACAGAATCAGCATCTTCATCATCTTCACCTGTTGACACAATATATATATATATAAACATTTTGTTTAATATTTTGAAATATGTATAATAAGATAGGAATATATATATAGTAGTCTTACATTAACTGGAGATGTGGTTGGTCTTGGCCATGGGGTTGAAGAAAATCGCGAGCATCGAATTGGTGAGGCTGAACGAGGGCATAATCGGAACTTCCGGGCATCAAATTCATCTGTTGCTGTGCTCTCTCAGTTTCAGCTACCTGTATATATATATATATATATACACAAATTAATTAAATTATTTTTGAAATATTTCATATATTTCTATTACTTAATGGAGAGAGAGAGAGAGAGAGAGAGAGAGAGAGAGAGAGAGAGAGAGAGAGAGAGAGAGAGAGAGAGAGAGAGAGAGAGAGAGAGAGAGAGAGAGAGAGAGAGAGAGAGAGAAAGAGAGAGAGACCTTTGCACGAAGGTACTGATTGTTGTGATGTAAGTCAATCTCCTGCTGATCAGTATAGATGAGAAAAATAAATATAATCAGGTGGCTGATCATAGTATACTACAAATTAAAATGGAATTATTGCAAAAAAAAAAGGAAAAAAAAAAAGAATAGTATGAATTATAATAATTACAAATAATTACAATAATTAGTGAAATATCAATATAAAAAGCAAAAGATAAGAATACTTACTCTCTTTTGCATGTACTCAATTTCAGCAAATAGCAACTCATTCTGTGACATTAAAAAAAGAGAAAAAAAAAATAATAAAAGGGACCATGTAATTGACAATAGGTTCGATAAAATTACATAATTTACGATACAATAAAATAAGGTATATATGTAGCACCTTTTTGGACCGGATTTTGCTAATTCCTCGTTCGACCCTGCTCTCGAGATTCTTGAGCTCCCTCAGTGTTAAAGCTCCTAAAGATTCACCAAGCATGTTCCTAAACCAAAAACATCGAACTAATATCATTATCGAGTAATTTTAATTGCACAACAAATTAAGAAAAAAAAAGATTTATATCTGAAATTAATTAATTAACAGTGAAAAATACCTGTTTTGATTCTGCAAATTATTGATTTGTGCACGCAGTTTCGAAGCTTCTTGCTGGTAGTACTGAAATTATTATACATATTAATCAAAATACTTAGTTTAATATTCAATTAATAACATTTGCAACATTTAATCAAATGATCTTATGATAAAAAAAAAATCAAGAAAATCAAATCTTAAGGTCAGAATTAACTAATTAATTAAGCAGAATGTATTAAATAAATATTTTACCTGAGTATTAGCTTCAGATATAGATCCATTGTTCGAGGAATCCGAGGATGCTTTCTTGTACTTCTCAATGGTTGCTTTTACACTGCAAATTTTCATTTTTCATTATATTATGAATTATTAAATATAGTATCAAATATTAAATTAGTTTAATTTAAGTAAGATTTATGGTGTCTAATCAACATTGTCAATTGTGACAAAGATTTAATATAGTAAAAAAAAAAGGCTGAGAAAAATCTCCATCACTAATCACTTCTGCTGCAACCTTAATATCGTCGAGGCAGTGATTGGCTGCAGGCCTTGCCAAGGTGGCGAGATATGATTGGCCCAAATTTCTATGACAAAAAAGCTGTTGGATTAACTTATTCTACCATGGGTAATACCATTAACTGTACCCTTTGAACCCTAAAATACAGATTGATTTGAATTCTGAGTTAAATCACAGCCGTTGATTTTATTTCTGGAGAAAAGCAAAAGAGATGAGAATTTCAGAACTCCCCTATTGGCTGGCAGTAGCTGTGTGTACGTATATGTCTGTGTCAATGTCTGACTTACCCTCTCTCTCACTCTAAAATGACTTGATATTTAATATACACTTACAGAGAGAGAGAGAGAGAGAGAGAGAGAGAGAGAGAGAGAGAGAGAGAGAGAGAGAGAGAGAGAGAGAGAGAGATGTGAGCTTTGGTTACTAAAAATGGAAAGTGGTGAGGTGATGGGGTGTTAAAGAAGGTAATAAATTGAAAGGGTTTTCATTGGTTTGCAACTCGCTTTCACTTCTGCTTTCTTTTCCTGTTTTAGCTTCATCAGTTTCGAAGCTTTTGTCAAAGCTTCAAGCTTGAATTAACACAAAAGAAAATGGGTTTGATTTATCTGAGAGAGAGAGAGAGAGAGAGAGAGAGAGAGAGAGAGAGAGAGAGAGAGAGAGAGAGATGACATATTATAAACTTGGTTGTCAAAAATCAAGAACAGAAAAATCGTGTGTGACGTGACAAAAGATTCTTGTAGCTCAGCCAAATCTATCCATAATCAGTTTTTAATTAAACAAGAAAAACCCAGATCAAAATCCCAATTCTACAAGTAAAAAAAGTTAATTCTTTAATGCGGGTTTGATCGATTAAACAACAGATCCATCAAGAAAAGAAAATAAAAATCAGTTCTTTGGTTTTGGGATTTGACCTAATTAATTAGGGTTAACTTTTGGGTTCTGTTGAATTGCACATGTCATGTGGTAGTTGAAGACCCATTTTGATGTATTTAAATCTCATAAATATATAATTTTTAATTTTTTGAAACTTAATCTGGATTAGGGCTTAGATTTAGCTAAACCTAATGAACATCAAGTAGCTAGTTCAATCAAGAAAAAGGTAAAATAAACCCTAAAAGGTCTTTCTTGCAGAAGTATCAAACACATGAATGAATGGGCAAATCAGATCTTGACAAAACAGCCTCACAGAGAGAGAGAGAGAGAGAGAGAGAGAGAGAGAGAGAGAGAGAGAGAAGCAAATTGAGGAAGAAGATAAGAGGCAGATTCCAATGTTTCTACAAAAACATCCCAAATTATTACCTTTCTTACCCTTTGCAACAGATCTTTACACTCATCAAAACATGTACGAAAATGGGTTTTTTAGAAAGAGAAACCTAATAAAACACAGTGAAAGGAAAGAGATAAAGACAAGTGAATCTGTGTCAAGTAAAAAAACACAGTATGAACTATTCAGTACCCATTTTAGATGTCCAAAAGAAAACAAGAACAGTAGTGCCCTAAATCAAGGAGGGAGAGAGAGAGAGAGAGAGAGAGAGAGAGAGAGAGAGAGAGAGAGAGAGAGAGAGAGAGAGAGAGAGAGAGAGAGAGTATAGTACCTGTTGTTAGAATACTCATAGAGACGGCCTCTGGTGGAGAAGACAATCAAAGCAACCTCAGCATCACAAAGAACAGACAATTCATAAGCTTTCTTGAGCAGACCGTTTCTTCGTTTGCAAAACGTGACCTGCCGATTCGTCGTGTTTTCGATTCGCTTGATCTCGATCTTCCCCCTCCCTATGCTCTTCCTCTCCGACGAACTTATTTCCCTTGAATTTGATTCTTCACTCTGGATTATTTCCATTCCTTTTCTACCTCACAATCAAAAAAAGTTTGTCAAGATTGGATTTTTATGAAGCATAAATTAAATAAAGATTAATTTTTGTAGCTTAGAACTGACCTGGTAAAGAATATGGGAACAAATTAAAAGCTGTTTTTGTGTTCTACTTTTGTCTTATGAATCTGCAAAGCTAATGAGAGTTGCAAGAAAATGAAGGGCCTTGCTTACACTTGCAGTTGTGTGTGTGTGTGCCTTTTATATATATATATATATATATATATATATATATATATATATATATATATATAAAAGTAAAGAAGCTTTGGTCTTGATTTGTTGTCACTATATTACTTGATGGAAGCTGCACGGCTATTAATGTATAATAATAATGGTTCTAGAAATCGGAACGGAATTTTCGAGTTTTTGATTTCGGTCAATGATTTCCGAACAATTTTTTTATTGGCATAAATTAGAATAGAAATGAAATTATAATTCGAAATCCGATTTTAGTTCTTGAAAATAATTCAAAAAAAATCTAGTATTTTTGAAAATTACACTTATAATATCGATATTATATTGCTGTGAATTTGATATCATAGGACATAGATTGATAAACAAAATGGAATTCCCAATTTTCGCTAATTCCAATCCGAAAATTTCCAATTTGGAATAGTACTTTCATTCCAATTTCCTAATAAATTCCAAAAAAAAATTTCTTCGAAAGTGCTAATGCCTAATCCAAATATTTAAATTTAATAGTATTCAGAAAATAAAGTATTTCACAATATGACAAGAAAAGGAATTAAAGGCCAACTGCCATGTGACATCCCATTGATCTTCTTTTGAAGCTTATGAATGGTAACTTTTGGCATTGTGAACCAGTAATTTTTGTTTTTCATATCAATTCAACAAGTGTTTTTTTTCTCTGCATCACTTGGATCTTTTCCCAATCAATCTCAATTTTTCTTTCATTTCAAGATTGAAATCTTATTCACTTTCTCTCTTCTTAATTCTGCATAAATTGAGTTGACTTAGCAAGTATATGTGTGTGTGTACACAAATGAAACCGAAACCGAAACCGAAACCGAAACACGATGGGCCTGAGTTCGCAACTTGGGCATGTTTGAGCTTTCGTGTTGTGTCGAGTCTGTTTGGACCTATGTGTTAAATTATTAATTAACAACCATATTAATAAGACTTGTTAGGGTTGGGCAAATTTGACTCTATGAAACGATAATCGTAATTATAATTATGTATATTTCCGATTTTAACCCTACACTAGGTAATCAAAAAATAATTAATATATAACATAGAAGATGAATTAAGTTAGTAGTTGATGGAGATGGCAAACAGTTGATAAAAGAAGCCCACAGAGTTCATGTGAGGTGTCTCCTTTTGCCCTAGCAGAGTAGCAAACACGTTTCTACAAATTATATTATGAAATAAAACATTAGATTATAAAATATGAAGTTAAATTAATAGATGCAAGACACGCTTTTAAGGTTGTTAATTAGTGAATGAAAAAAAAAACCACAATATGACAATCTCTTTGTCCAATACAAAAGCTAACGAATTCCATAACCAAATGTTATTCAATAATTGAAGGTGTCCTTTTCTTGGCACTCTTAGTCGTCGGAAAGCTCACCTAACCCCGGGTTTATGGCCAAAGGAGATGAACTAATGGTTGGTAAATGTTAATGAAAGAGAGAGAATTTGAAAAATAGTTTAAAAGTGTGTTATTGATCGTATACGAACGTAACCCTAATCGCTCTTTGTTACATTTGTTTATATAGACATTTTTTTTTAGGAAATATTTCATATTTTACGACTCCTTGATTTGTGCAAGATTTGACTGTGATTGTCGCGTGAAATCTCCGTCTTCCTTTAGCTATCTATGGAGAGGAACTACAATCCAAGTCTTCCAACAGTCTTTAGATCAGTTCGCCACCTACCGCACTTCTTTTATCTTTATCCAAGACGTATCGGGGACAGATGGGGAACTCTCCTTGCTAGGCACATTGCTATATTATTAAACTTCGACCAGACGAGCTCCAGGCATATAGAGCGATCTCTTGGCTTTCCTTGGTTTCTCGTGGTCTGTTGGATTTTCGGCCCAATAATGCCGAACTGTCTTTCATCAGCTCATCCAACATTTCTCGATGCCCATTGGGCTTCTGGCCCACTAACTCGGGTAGGGGACTTCGGTCCAATGTTGCCAAATTGACCCCTCGTTAACGAAGATTACGTAGTGAATTGTGAAATCGTAGTTTTTAAGTACCTTTTTATCCTTGTATTTTGGTGAGTACACCTTCGAAACACATTATATTCACTCGGCATTGATATATGATATTTTAAGGAAATGACCAAAATATTGTAATGGGGGGTATATTTGAAATTGAAGAATTCCCTAATTATCAAAAAATCCACATGGTCATAACAAGAAAATCTTCTCTTATCTCTACTATTGGGACCATATAACTATATATTTCAAGAAATAAAGGATGTTCTAACGAAAACCACAAATTTCAAGGGTTGTTTCGTAATTTAATATAATTTACGAAAGCCAAATTAGTCAACCACTAAATAAGGTTAATTCCCACTACCAGAATCAATGTCTACGGTTCGAATCATGTCCCTTCCGTAATTTTTGACTGATTTTTTTTTTCAAATAGAATGTTTTTCCTATGCATAATTGTAATTTATTAATTCTAATAATGTAATTAAAAAAGTACCTACTAAAAATATTGTGCGAACAAATGTTATTTTCAACAACTAATATGCTAAATCCCACACCAATTTTACTAAATCATACACACAATTGAAAATTTTTATCTCTTTAAAATCTCATCCTCCTTCCATTTTCTTCTTCTTTTTCCCTAACTTTTTCACAAAATCACACATTAAGAACGCCCATATCATTCAAGTTCGAATTTGAGAAAAATCTTCATGTGTTAAAACTAAAATAAAGTTGAAATTTGAGAAAAAAATTCGAATTGATGTAAACTTAAGTAATTAAAGGGCATAATAAAATTGAAAAATATTAAATAAACCTAAACTCACTTTTTATGATTATTCACGTGAAAGATTAACGAATTTTGAGTGACTTGGAAATAATCATCATAGAAAAAAGTTAAAGAGAATATAAGTAGAGAGAGATTTTTCTTTTTAATTTATTTGTGGGATTTAGTAGATTTTAGTGTGGGATTTAGCATGCCCCTTTCAACAATGGACCACAAAAATCAAACCTGATATGTTTATTTAGGGTTCTTGATGTTGATATTTGAATGGTTTCAATTAATGCACATATCTTAATCAAATTAATTTAATACCCCACTACTCCATTCATTTATTTATTATTTCCAGCCTTTTATTTATTTAATTATTTATTTTCTATATTTGACATTTTATTCTCCATGATTGACAAGTTTAACTGATATGGCATCAGATTATCACCCAAGGAATATTCTTACTTTCGCTGATTTATTCTTACAACTTACAATCAGATGCTAATTAATTCCTTAAACCAGTTTACCAAATACTAAGATAAGCAAATTATCTGTGGTGCTGCTTTAGTTTTGGAAATTTAAATAAACTAAAAAAAAAAAAAAAAAAAAGAAGTCACGGTAGATATATAATATATTGCAAATTTACAGTTTTCATCCCTTAAGTTTGCAAAGATTTCACATTTGGTCCCCCTATATTAAAAAAAATACATTTGGTCCCTCATATTTTAGTAATTTAACATTTTTTATCATTTTCATTAATTTGGCGTCAGTTCGTCACTTAACGCAATGACGGGCACACACTTGATTCCATTAGTACTAACAAAAAATCGATAGAAATGACTAAAACACGAGGGACTAATTATGAAATCAATACAAACCTAAGGATGAAAACTGTATTTTTCGCATATATATATATACGCACATATATACATATTGCTTCTTAGAGCAACTCCAACCCATAAATATCAAAATGAATTATCAAATATTTATTTGATATTTTATATTTTAGTTTGATACCTAACTAAATTTATTTGCTCCAGCCATAGATATCAAATAGTTGATAATTAAAAATAAATAATGTGATTATATATTTTAATTAACACATGTCATTTTCTAATTGGCTATTTAGGTGGTTAAGTTGTGTAACTTCTAATTGGCATTATTTCTTCCGAATGTATTTTTACATCCCAAAAATTAAAATATCAAAATAGAAACTCATTTGATAACTCCATTGGAGTGGAAAATTTCTAACTTAAATTATCAAAATGGTAGTTAATGGTTTTGATAACCCATTTAATAACTTCATTGGAGTTGCTCTTATATTGAAACATCTTTTATAATATCTTTTGTGGCCCTTTACCAAACCCATGATATTATATTGTTATGGGCAATCAATAGTGCTCCAAAGAGTAGGTGCACTCATCAATCACATATATTGGAAGATGACAACAATTATTATATATTTATTTATTTCAAAATTAAAACTTATTTCTAAATACATGAAAAATTGCACTTTAGACTCTTTATTGCAATAAATATTCAATATATTACACAAATTTAAATACAAGAACAGCACAAAGAATAAGTGGCTTATCACTTATTCCGAGCCCCACAACCAATAAAACGTGTCGAAATTCTTCACTTTTTAATCCTAAATAAATTCACACAAATCACAATAGATGTTTTGTTTTAAAAGAAAATGTACCTTCTTATGAAAATGACTACTTAATATTTAGAATCCACCGGTGGATCGAGACGAATGGCTTCGACTACCTGTACTCGATCCGTTTTTCTTCCAATCCGGACTTTGAAAGCATTTCAATGGCCTCATCACCTGTAAATTATTATAAATTACAACACCTAATAAACGGGGTAAAAAATTAAAAATAAAAAATAAAATAAATACCTTCCAACTTCTTCTATGGCCGAATCTATTGTAAATGGCCTCAAGACGAGGAATAATTTTCTTAAATGTCGGTCTACTAGCCGGATTCTCATTCCAACACTCCTCAATCAAACTGTAAGAAAATCATATTGCTTGTAATAAGGCTTTAATTCCTCTCTCCTTTTTTTTTTTATCGAGTTTTAACATTTTCGAAATAGAAGAACTCACTGTCTTAATCCATGGGCATAATGCTTCGCGGAGGCTTTAAAAGGAGGGCGTTCTTTTAAAGCATAAGATTTCGGTACTTCAAATTCTTCTTTTGTATAAAACGGTTGGAATCCTTCGATCATCTAAAATTTTAGGACACATCACAAAAGATCAACAAATCAAACCCTTTTTGTTTTTTTTTTTTTTTAAAAAAAAAAAAAAAAAAATTAAATCAACATCACGCATAATATCGATTACCTCTTGCAGAATTAATGCAAATGAGAAAACATCGACTTTAGTGCCGTACTCTTCGTTTCTGAAAACTTCAGGAGCCACATAACGACCTGTCAATTCAACGGTCATTATTACATATATATTTAAAAAAAATCATTTAAAACTACATTAAAAAAAACGAAAACTTACAAGAAGTATCGTGACAAGTAATAGGCTTGTCTTCTTTAATGCTGTTAGCAACTTGAAGAAGCTTACTAACTCCGAAATCTGCAACTTTGAGATGTCCCGAATCATCCAGCAAGATATTCCTGTTATCTTACTCATACGTAACACCAGATGCTTTTAGAAACTTATTAAAAAAACACAACATCAAATATAATTAAAAAGAAAATAATTGCCCTTTGCGTAGCAGAAATCGGAAGGGTAACTTACGAAGGTTCAAGATCACGGTGAATAATTGCCTCAGGTTTATGTTCATGCAGATAGTTCAATCCCCTGCAGGAAAACGAAACAAACAAAAAATCGATTATTTCCTATTTTTCCTCACAAGTGTCACAACAGCATAATTATTAATTTTAATTTTTTTTCGATTTTCATCCAAAAATTCCATCAAGAAAATTGTGGTAATAATATTCGAACCTGGCAATATCCATAGCAAATCTGAGAGCCGTAGCAGGTTTTAGTGCACCTTTCTTTTTCAAATATTCATGAAGGTCACCCTGCTCAAACACAGAATCATTCGATTTCAGCAAACAGACTGAGTTCACTCGTAACATGCCATATTAGTTATCTATGTACCTCAACGTTACTTCAATTACAATATAATCCAGTTCCAAATTAAAATATAAATGTCCTTAAATAAAGGAGAAAACGTCGAGAGAAACAATAATAATAAAATAAAGTATGAACACCTTAGGCAAGTATTCCGTCACGATCATCATAGGACTGCTTTGTGTAACAGCACCAAGAAATTGAACAACATTTGGATGTCTCACTTTCTGAAGCAACGAAAGCTCGTCTCGAAACGCCGTTCTGCCAAAATACCATAGTAAATTTAAGTTAATTTATATTTGTTGTAAGTATTACATAGTATGTCGTATTATCAAAGAAACTCACACTTTGTCCTCGTCAGCAATTCCTTCCCAGAACGTTTTTACAGCGACTTGTGTTCCACGCCACGAGGCTATTCTATAGGTTCCCTAAAATAGATTTAGATTTGTAATTTAATGTACGAAAGAAGACGGAATGGAAGAAAATGATTAGTGTTTACGATACTGGATAATAAATATATATATATATATATATATAATAATAGTAAAAGTTACCTTAGTTATTTCAATACTGTTGGTAAAATCAAGTTCGCTTGGAGGAATCTCGTACTCAGGTACCTCACGAACATCTTCAACATGCATGGGAGCCATCTAATGGATGCACGTTACAACATTAAACACCAAAGTGAAGAAAGAGAAATAACGAAGAAAAATCGATAAATGAAAAACAAAACGATGTGGTGCGTAAAATAAATAAGTTACTAACCAAATTCTTAGCACCGAGTTTCTCCAGTAGTTTGATCACGACGTGGTTTTTATAATGTATGGCATCTGCAAGTGGCTGTTTAAGAACATGAACAATGATTTATATTCGAATCCATCAAATAATTCGAGTTTCTAATTACTTTGCATAATCTGCATAATTCGAACTTCTACAAATGAATCTAAGATAAGCGTACTAATAATTGCTAAGATATTTTGCTCTGCTCAAATTTCTAAACGACCACACAAAAATTGACCATAAGATCGAATCAATATCAGCCAGTCGAACTCATTTCACCTTAAACATACACCTCCTCCTATAAAGAAGTCTTTAACACAACGACTAATAACTCAAAGACTCGTATCATTAAAGTAAAACCAAAACCAGTTTCTGCATCTCGAAACAATCGATTTTCAAGAAACAGCATCATATACCACAGCAAACATAAGCAATTCATACAAATTAAGTCAGTCCATTTCGAGATTTAGGTTTCATACCGTGCTCCCCCAGCGATCGGTGGCGTCCACCAGCGCCCCGTTCTGGAGCAACAAGTGTGCCACGTCATCGTACCCCTGGCATGCAGCAACATGGAGTGCTGTCCGGTGATCGATGTCCCTGAAGTTGACGTCAGCACCAGAGTCCAGAAGCTCCTTGATGCTGTCCAAATCACCCGCATTCACCAAGTACATCAGCTTCAGACCTGAATCTATGTCGTCCACATCACTCTCCTCGTGCTCGGAGTCCACGTCATCAAGTTCCTCGTACTCCTTTTCCGGCGCCAGAGACGATTGCTTCCACAGAGCGCTATCGGCTTCCATCGCAAATTTTAATCAACAATTTTTGAAAAATAAAATAAAAAATCACGAATTCCTTTTGCGAATTCTGAACTTGTGGTAAATCCTGAAATTGGGTATTACTGGAAATGGGTTTATAACAAGGATAGGAAAACGCCCAAAAATAATCTGATGTAAATAGATCAAGGAGTCGAAAATTGAACTCCGAATCAATCAAATTATACAGTAGAAACCGCCGAAAAACTTATCAACTACAGCGAATTGAAGCTATATATCTACGAAAAGCTAAAATTTGGACAAATCACGGAAAACCCAAAACCCAAAACTAGGTCGTTAAGCTAGATTGTGGGGACGAATTCCATGGAGAAAATTCAGTACACACAAAAATATCGGAAAAATTATTCAACAGTAACAACAACGGGCGCGTGAATAAATAAAAAAAATGAGAGTGGAGCGCGGTAGTTGGAGAGGTCGATCGACCCTGGTTAACGTTGACAAACTTGAAGAAGAAGAAGAAATACAGCGAATTCACGTTGTGAGGGAAGGCGCGTGATCGTAACCTCCCTCTCAACTCTCTATTTTTTTTATTTTTTTTTTTAAATAAAGAATAATAAGTAGCGAATCTAATTTGCAAGTTGCAGGAAATGCCGAAATGGGGTAAAGAAAATAAAATACAACTAGACCTAGTTGTTTGACTTTTTTAGCCTTATCTGATATAGTATTTGAATTTTGACCAAGTCAATTAAAATTACTCAGCTGACGGTGCGGCATTTTATTCAGGAATTTAATTAAAATATTCAATCTTCCAAAATGTTTGTCAAGTTTTGTTTTCATATTGAAAATTCAAACAATTAATTTTTGGAGATCGGATAATTTTATATAAAATTTTAAAATAAGGAGCATTAATTTATAAAAAAAAATTAGTCAAAATATAAGAGTATATCGATCTAAAATAAATTTGAGCCAGACACTATTTTTGACAAAAATAATTTTATATTAACAATAATAAATTTAATTGAAAAATGTTTTTATTTTAAACCAAGTTATTAAAGATTATTACAGTTAAACCTCTATAAATTAATAAAGTCGGGACCATCAAAATTTCATTAATTTAGCGAAATATTAACTTATCGATATTAATTAATAAATTATTAATTTATGAAATTACTTTTATTATTATTTTCAATAAAAACATGTTTTTATTCTTTTACGTGTATATTATTCATTGTACCATTAGTTCAATGCAGTATGGAGCCCGTTTCACGACCGGAAGCTCTGAACACAGCAATGGTATATAACGATTTTATGTTGACTTATGAAAAAACAATACCGAAAGTTCTAACCATGTTAAGAAAAGTGAGGGACGAGATTGATAGTAATGTGAACTTCAACAAGAAACAAGCAACAGTTAAATTATATTGTATTAAGCTTTCGTAGATCTATAAAATATGTACTATACCATGTAATTTAAGAATTATTTTTATGCATTATTAATTTATATTTTTTTTATGGGACTTCTTAAATTTTTCAAATGAGTATTATCTTATAAATTTAACGAATTATTAATTTAGCACGTTGTCCCCAAAACGGACCACAAAATTTTATTATTTAGACGAGGTTATTAATTTATAAATAGCATAAAAGTATCAAAGAAAAGATTCCATTTTATATTCTTCTAATTCTCGTCCTTGGGCCTGTGCCTAAGAAACCCAAGACCGGCCCAGACTATATTAGTTATAAACCGACCCTACCCGGAAACAACACAGGCCCAGATCCAACTTCTGTTTGCCAATCCGAATCGGGTCACAAAAAAAAAAAAAAAACGGGTACAACCCGATATTATTACATACACAGTTCTGCAAAATTCAAAATCGAAATATACACAATACAAAATTCAGGGGAAGGGAACAATTTTCTTCATCTCGGTGGATTCAACGCCGACGACGAAACCCTTGCCGTGCTGCTTCCAGTAGTCCGCCTGAGGATTAATCCACTCCGGCTCCGCTATTTCAATCCTCGACTTCTTCAAACCCTCGCTCGATATACTGTACTTCTCGTTCCTTCTCGCCACCAGCTCCGGCCGCACCACCCCGATATCCACCGCCTGCGGCGACATCATCAGCGCCGGCGCACCCATCGGAAGCTTATCACCTCTGTCCGTTTGCCACGTGCACCAGAATTTGCCGTAGGTCTTCGCCAGATTTTCAAGCTCGGGTTTCAGAACAATTTCTGGTACCCTAGGGTTCACCATAATCCCTGATTTAATCTGCAAATTAATTATCGTTAATTATTAAGCTTTAATTTCATCATCAGTGAAATAATTAATTAATAATTGATTAATTAACCTCGTAGGCATGGGAATGCCATAGTTTCTGTTCTTCTGGAGATAAACTCTCGAAGATCTTATCAGATACAATGTACTCCACTCCTGCACAGAGTCAGTTAACGGATTAAATTAATTTAATTAATCTGAGTAATTAGTTAATTAAACATGCGTTTAATTAATAATTGAAGATGGACCAATGAGACGGCCGGTGGAATCGTCGGAATCGTAAACGGCGCACTGGAGAAAGTCCTGGTTGAGCCGAGTCACGAAGTGGTGAGTCTGGATCTGGCGAGTCATGTCGTGGCTGTAGAGAGCGAAAGTACAGAGATGCTGATTCATTTGCTTTATGGGCTTCAGAGATTGCATCATCTGTGCACCTTTGTCTAGCATGTGCTGGCCGATGGTCATCGCCTTCCCCGGCGGGATCTGATCGCCGCCGTGGTGACCACCCGCCGCCGTTTTACCGCCACTTGTATCCATAAACTATTATTTTGTAAAAAAAAAAAATTGGGTTGAAGATTTTGCAGAAGAGAGCGCGCGGTGGTTATTATAGGGGGTTGAAGGGAGAGGTGTTTTGCTGCCACGTAGGCATGCGGTGGTTGATGACGTGGCTTGGATTTCTTGACACGTGGTTAATTGCATGAAGTGATGAAGTAATGAACTCTTGTGAAATCTGACACGTTTTCTTTTGCAAATATAAACAAAAAACGTACTTACGATATTGGTTTAACACAATAATAACAAAAGAAGGAGAAATTGCACTTTCACCCCTCAAGTTTACACCAATTTCATATTTGGTCCCCATATTAACAAAAAACATATTTGGTCCCTCATGTACTAATAATTTAACATTTTTTGTCATTTGCGTCAATTTATCGTTAGTCTGTTAGTTAAGAAGTGATGGGCACACGCTTGATTCCGTTAGTTTTAATGGGATATTGACGAAGAGGACTAAAAATGTTGATTTTTTTGCAATATAAGGGATCAAATGTGTTTTTTTGTAAACATGGGGGACCAAACGTGAAAGATGCAAATTTGAGGGACAAAAACTGCATTTTTCCCATAAAAGAATGTAATACAATATCATGACCCATTCACAACTAGTTATAAGTTATACCACACTATCACTAGTGCTTTCATAAATATCAGAAGCAAACGAAGAAAAACCAACATCTCCAGGTACTAATACCGTTGACTTCTCGATTCGACCTCGAGACGAAGTACTTTGACTTCGCCTCTCTCGTTGGAACTCTTTAATGGCCTTAAATCTGACATCACTACTTCCTTCAGACACTGCATTATTATTCGGAATATCCATATTCCCTTCGATCATTAGCACAACCTCAGACATTGTTGGCCTAATCGACGGAGTGGCGTTAGTACAAAGCAATGCCACTCTAACCATTCTTTCTACTTCGTCTTTGTCGATTTCCGTACCCATTAATCTCTCGTCGATTAGTTCATCGACTTTTTTACTTTCTTGCAAATGACTCGCCTTTCCAAAAAAAAGTAAAAAAAAACTGTCAAATGATTGCCATAAATGGAAGTACATTTTAAGTGAGGAGTTTAAGGATGTTTTCTCGAGTACCCAATCGAGTAGGCAGATGAAACTGTCACTAGGCATGTAACTATTGTTGCTTTTCCCACTTACGATTTCCAAAAGCACGACTCCGTAACTGTACACGTCGACTTTGTCTGTCAGATAACCCCATAGCGCGTATTCAGGTGCCATATATCCTCTGCAATTATGATTAAATTAAGTACCTTAATTAGTGTTTATTGCATTCGGTTCCTCTGTGTTATGTCGAATTACTAAAAAACTACTCCATGTTATTTTATTACCGAAAACCCCTATGACTCAATTTGTTTTGGCACACAACCCCTTAAACAGGGGTACTAATTGCTAACAAAAATTTAAATCATGGGAGTTTTTGTCAATAAAATAATTTGGGGTAATTTTGTAGCAATTCGATATAACAGAGTGTACTAATTGCAATAAACTCACTTTAATTGTATGAGAGTTATATAATAAAGGATTTATTGCATTCGGCGCCCCTATATTTTTTCTAATTGTCAAAAAACTCCCCATGTTATTTTATTGGCAAAACACCCCCATGATTCACTATTTAGGGGGTTATGTGCTAAAAAAATTGTAAGGGGTTGTTTTGCCAAAAAAATAACACAGGGAGATTTTTAGCAATTCGATATAACACAGGGGTACTAAATGCAATAAACTCGAGCAAATATAATAGAAGTTATATAATTAATGAGATGAACTCACATTGTTCCAGCAACTTTGGTGCTAATGTGTGTCTTCTCGTCTTCATTAAGCCTAGCCAATCCGAAATCCGATATTTTAGGGTTTAGATCTTTATCGAGCAGCACATTGGTAGCTTTAATGTCTCGATGTACGATTTTCAGCCTCGATTCCTCGTGAAGATAAGCTAATCCTCTTGCAATTCCGATACAAATCTTGAACCTCGTCGCCCAGTCTAAAATCAACTGGCTTTTATTCGAATCTAATTGACAAATTAAATAACATGTCACGCATTTATGTAATATGTCGAATGACATTCATTTTAATAGGGAAAAATTATTTACTAATTACCAAATAAAACATTGGCGAGGCTATTGTTTTCCATATACTCGTACACGAGCAGCAATTGATCTCCTTCGATACAACACCCGTATAGCTTCACAAGATTCGGGTGTTGCACACAAGAAATCATTCCGATTTCATTTAGAAATTCGCGATTTCCTTGTCTCGATCCAGACGAGAGCTTTTTAACCGCAATTACAGTCCGGTCGGGTAATAAACCCTGCACCAATTAATTATTTTCATTAAAAAAAATTTATATAAAAAAAAATCTTAGTGAAAACTAATACCTTGTATACAGGACCGAAACCTCCTTCTCCGATCTTATTCGAAGCATCAAAGTCGTTAGTAGCGATTTTAATTTGTTTCAAAGAAAATGCAATTGTCTGCAATTCTACACCTTCGAAACCTGCGCATGCATGCATGACAAAAAAATAATAATATTGTTAGAAACGAATTAACGATCTTTCGAATTTTCAGAAATATATATATGTTAATATTAATATCATCACCTTTTCTTATTTTCTTTTTGCCTTGTAATAATCCTTTCCACCAAAGGATTCCCAATATCAAGAAAATAATACATACTATAACTACTGCACCTACTATATAAGCCGTTATATTTTTCTCGTTGCCATCGGAACAAACCTTAAAATCTGCGCCGACAAATAGTTAAATAAATAAACTCGATATGAAAAAATAAAAAAATAAAAATTTAAAAAAACAATTACTTGGATTGACTGAAATAGCTGATATAAGAGAACCATAATCTCCTCGGTTCGGAATTCGCGTAGTCCCTTTACTAGCCCAATAAAATCGAATCTCCAATATATTATTATCCCGCACCGTTGCGTTAAAATACTTAATCACGGGCCTTCCACTTCCACCAGCCTCGTTTTCGATGTTAAAATCTTTCGAAACTAAAATTTCCTGATGCACAAACAGGGGTATAATAGTAATTACAAGTCACCTCGAGATGTATATATTAATATAATGTTCCATTTGAATAATATGTTGAAACAAATTAAATTACAAACCTGAATGTATATATCGAACATCCTCCTTCCAAGGCTAGAATAAGTTTCGTCGTTCGTAAAAAGTATTTCAGCAAAATGGAGGGCGATATTGTAATTTCCATCCTCGAGGCAGTAATGGAAGTACGTAAGCGAAAGCGGACTAATGCGTGCCGAGGTGTACAATTCGGAGAGATTTGTGGTCGTTGTAGGTCTTATTTGATGGGTATTTTGGTAATTAGGCTCGTCTAAGAAATCTCCGGTGCTAATAAATCCCCAATAATTATTACTTAAATATTTTGCCGGATTATCTCCGGTGTCTCCTTCGTAAATAACTCTTCTTTTGCTCTCTTCAATTTCCACATCAGCTCCACCGCAATTAACATGTAACGAGCATTTATCTGCCATAAGCAAATAAAATAATTAAAAAAATATAGAAAAAATAATTAAAAGATGAAAAACGACAGCACACTTACATTTCGGACAAGCTACATTTCTCGAACATGGGAGGATTCTTTGTCTGTCAATGATTAATCATCGGAATAACTAGCGTCGAATTTTCTTTTAATGTGTGCATTAATTAGAAAAAAAAAAAGAAGTAATAAAATGATCTTACAATGTGTTCCCATTCGACGAGCCGTTAAATAAGTTGATGTTTTGGTTCCTAATGCAAGAAAAAAAAATAGTCGGTAAATTTGTAATTAGTTACAGAATTAAAGTATTATAGAGAAATATAAAAAATGGATATACGAACGTGTTCGGCAGACAAGCAGCTTCGTCAGGGCCTTGCCAAGTAAAATTATTGTAGGAAAGATCACTGCAGAGGAAAAATTCAATCTTGATTTAATTATATTATGATCTCAATTTTCTTACATAAACAAAAAACCGACATAAAAATACGTACATGTTGCTTCCGTCTTTCAAGATTGTGTCGGGAATATCTCCACTCAGCATGTTTGCAGTAACAAACCTATTTACAAGAATATCGTGTAAAAACGAACGTATTTTTTATCGTATTATTTTAACCAAATGAAAAAAAGTAACTAAACTTGAGCTCACACAGTTTTCAGATTTCGTGCAATTCCATCCGGAATTTCTCCGATTAACTCGTTGAAACTTACATCCCTGTCAATAGCAGAAAATGCAAAAAATAATAATCAATAATGAAATTCCGATGAAATTAATTCCGTAATATTGGTTACTCACAGCATTTGCAGAACTCTAAATCTCCAAATATAAGCCGGGATTTCTCCGGAAATATTGCAATTTCTCAAAATCCTAAAAATCGAAGAAAATAGTCTTAATTAGCTTATAGAAAACGGAAATAATAACAGCACGAGAATAAAGCACCATCGATAACCGTACAACGTTGTTAAGCCTGTAATGCTCCTTAGCAGAGGAAATTCTTGAAGCGGCCCTCGTAAATCACTAAGTCTCCTGTTATGTAAAAAACCCACATTAGTCTATTTTAAGAAGTTGCATAATACACGAATAATAAACGAGAATCGGATAAAAAACTCACAAGTCGGTTAATACGTTCAGAAGAGATATGTTTAATGGAATCGGCCCTTCCATTCCACTAGCTTGCATTTCTCTTCATCGAGCATTTAAATAATCAAATATTAGATTGCATTTAAGGAAAAAAAAATCGTCTTCGTAAATTACTTACAATCTGTCAAGTTGTTTCCAGTTTTGTATAAAGTCGGGTATTCGTCCACTTAAATTGTTGTCATTTATTCTACTGCAATTCAAATCAAGAATCATCGAGAATACAATAAAAAAAATATATATTTTATCGAATACGAAATGGAAAAAAAAATAGTATATGTGCTTACAAATCGTTTAAATTTACTAGTTGCGAGAACGACATTGGCAATTGCCCCGTCAATCGGTTGGACGACAATATCCTGTAAATTAAATCAACAATAGAGCTAACCACCATAAAAACCTCGTATATCATCTTATTGCATTCATCGTCTCTAATTTCGGAATAATATTATATGGGGTTCGATAGAGATACAATGTCTTACATAGTTTTCAAGTTTATCAACTTGCCAACGTCGGAAGGAATATTCCCTGAAAAATTGTTTGCTTCAAGGTTCCTGATTATTAAAAAAAATCGTCGATTAAACTCTTAAAAAGTACAGAATAAGACGACGAATATTACGTTTAACTTTTTCGTTGTAACATACAAATATGTGAGGCTAGTTATATTCCCCAACTCCGATGGTATTTCCCCCGATAAACGGTTAACAAGAACAGAACTGCACACGAAAAAAAAAGTATTGCTAAATATAAAAGAAGACGTATACATATATTAGAGCAAAGTCACACGTAAAAAATCGAGCATACATAGAAGTTAATTGCAACGAAGCCCATTGTATTGGAATTGCACCGCTAAGGAAGTTGTAAGCAAAATCACTGGCAAAAAAAACACAAAGTCAATCGATCAAATTATATAATTTTCACTTCCATTGATTTAAATGCAAGTATCGAAAGAGCTCGTACATTTCTTGAAGGTAACGAAGCTTCACGAAATTAGCTGAAAGAATTCCGGGAAGATTGTAACCTTTAAGCACACTGCAATAAACGAAAAACCGAAACTTAAAACAAGTAATCTCCGTATCAAAGAACATATTAATTAGAGCAATTTATATAAATAAATCATAAAAGAAAAAAAAAACTATTTTACATTTTTGTAACATGACAAATAGTGTTGTTGTTATAATTGCAGTTGCATTCGACATAACCCTCGGAGCCACTCGGAGGAGCCGCCGAAACTCCGACCGATTCGACTTCGCATAAACCGCCGTTGAATTTCCAGTACTTTGCACCCATTTCAGTTGCAATTTGTTGGAGAGCATCCACTAATTAAGGACAATTTTACAGCATAATTAATTTTATTAATTACCCAAGAATTCAATACATCAAAATTAAATTAAACAACAGAATTTTCAGGATATTAAATTATTAATAGCACTACAAATATTCTTTATTTTTATTTTTTTTAATCAAGAAAAAAGAAATAAAAATGGTGTTCTTACCTTCTTCTTGTGGCACCTGGGTTTCGGACAATTTGAACAACCCAAAACAACTAAATGTAATAACCCAAAAAACAACCTTGTATCTCTGCATCATCATCTTCTCCAAAGAATCAAGATTTAAGAATTTACACACACTAACACGCACTTATAGTGTGAAAGTTCAATAATTTAGTTTCCATTTTTAGTAACTGTTGGTAGAATTGATAGAGACCCAAAGAGAAAATGGAATTATTAAATTAAGTTTGAATCAATAGCTCGACAACTTTGAATTTTCGATTCACAGTTTGATCAAGATTATTATTATTTCTTTTTTTGGTTCTTGATTTTCCATTTATTTGTTTAATTAGATAGGCAAGTTTGTTTTACTAGTTCTTTGATGTACAGACAGAGGACCTGATATTAGCTGACGTGTCGATTGTTATTACACAGTAGACAAATAACGAAGATGTCAAATAATAATTTATTTAACAAATTAGTAATGGGAAAATTACGGCTATCCCTGAAGTGACCTTACGAAAAAAACACTCATATTTGGATAATTATAACAATGCGTTTTAATTATGAATTTTCTTACACATCATTTTTTAGGGGTTGAATTTAGTGAAATATTCTCTAGTATTTATTCGTTTTACCTCACAAAATATGTCTCTTAACTTGTAAATATCAATTTGTGCTGCATCAGAAATTGAATTTTTGCACAAAACAAGTACAAACTAGATAATATGCCACGAATCTAGAAGATTGTGTGAATTTAAAACCATGATAGTGAACTTATAAGAAAATTCATAATTGGGGGTTTGTTGTAATTATCCAAACATTAGGGGTTTTATTCGTACTTTGACCATACATCATGGCGTGACCGTAATTTTCAGATAATGATTTAACAAAAGGGGCTCTTTGAGAAAACTCCCTCACTACTTTTTTTAATTGAGGGAGGCCCAAAATATTTTAGTCCATTTGAGAAAAGTCCACACCCATTTTCAGTCATTATGTTTTCCAGCTTTACCCCCGCCCGCCACCTCATCACTGGGCCAGCGCTCCGCAATTATTATTAATTATTTTTTTTTTTCCGTTTTTTTAATCGACTATGAAGCATAGTCGATTAGTCTTAAATCGACTATGCTTCATAGTCGATTAAGGAAAATCTTTAATTTTTTAATTTTTTTTTGTTTCTAATTTTTTTTTTAAATGTTTTTTGGTTTTTTTAATTTTTTTTCTCTATCAGGTTTATTAATGCATAGTCGATTAAAATTTTAGCTATTAAAAATAACAAATCACAATCACAAAAAAAATGCAAAAACAACTATATTTAAAAAAAAAATACACAAACATTGTAATTGATTTATACATTGGAATCAATAAACAAAAAATAAAAAAAATAAAAAAAAAGTTAACAACTGGAGTCGGTTAACCTTAATCGACTACTGAACATAGTCGATTAAGCCTTAATCGACTATTGAACATAGTCGATTAAACACACGTAGTCGATTAAGGGCTCTGCCTGCGCGAATTTCTTTTTTTGCGCCGTCTTCCGCCACAATTCACTAAAAAACCCTAGATCTGCTCTTCATCGTCACCACGTCGTCGCCACACCACACCATCACCACCTCACTTCCATATTTTAAGTAGTACAGAGTAGATATACATATTTAACACAGAAGAAATAAAATGGATGCATTTTGTAATGTTTAGAGAACACAATCAACAATCAACATTAATATATTACCTGGTGTGTATTGTGTAGTAGAGTAAGGGGAGTTAGGCAATATTCTGCACATAAACTCTTCTGCTTGTTGTCTATATGGCTGTGAACTTGACGTAGTGAATAGCCTCGTCGAGCATGGCGAAGACGAAGTGAGGTTGAGTGGTGGAACGACGAAGGGACGGTGTAGGTTGGTGCGGCGGCGGCGGTGGACGGCGGCGGAGAAGCATTGGCGGTGGTGAAAGGTGTGAATTTGGGAAAGAGAAATTAGGGTTTCAAAATAGTATATTAACAATTAAGGGTAAATTTGGAATTATAAAAGTAATATTTGGTGGAATACTAACCAATGGGGTTTTCTCAAATTATTTTTGGAAGTGGGATTTTCTTAACTACATTTCCTAGATGAGAGGGTCTTGCTAATAATCTCTTAACAAAATTAATAATTAAGAATTAATTATCCTGTCTACCTAACGAAATATTTTCTTTGTCGTGTAGTATCTATCATATGGATTTTATTTGTGTGGTGGTGCTAAATAATTGGATTTTCACAATATGAATAAATTTTCCAATTTTCTCGTCATAAATTTGTATATATTATTTTATATATGTGGGTGTAAAATGCATTTTATAACAATAATTAATAAGCAATTAAACATTTAAAAATAAAGATAATTAAAAAAACAACCTCAAGATCTCATTTGCTGCAAAAACGCACACAGTTAACCTAATTTCTAGTTTTCCCCAATTCATTTCATTCTTCTCAGACTTTTCAATTGAAGAAAAAATGGAATTTGCCGGAATATTGCCGGGAAAAAGGACGACGGCGTGAATGCAATCAACGTCAATAGAGATGGAAACTTCAGTAGCGGAGAATTAAAAACTCAACGCCTTTTGATTTTTTTTCGATCAGATTTTTTATTTTTTTTTTGCTTGGAGATGCTGTAAATCATGAGGTGCGATAATCCTTTGAAAGAAGAGATCTGCTCTAATACACAACTCGGTTGATCAACTTCGAATGGATGACACAGAATCGGTGGTGCAATACGCCGACGACGACGACGAGGAATTTCACGACGCTTTAGATGATTGCCTTGAATTTTTCTATGAGCCAATCGAATCCGATGATGGCGTTCCAATCTCTGCCGCAAATCCTAATCCATATCCGGCAGATAAATCCCTGCCTCGGTCAGGCCTCCGCCGCCGGAAATCACGCTCCGATCGGAAATATTCCGGCGAAGACTCAATTGAGTTGGAGAATTACTCGATAGAAAGGAAGAGAAAGCATTCTCGAAAAATTGAACACAACAAAAATTTGGAAAATTCGGATTCGTTGGAAATTAATCAAACCTCGGAATCTCCGAATGTCGGTTCAGACGGAGAGGATGATCAGGGGAATGAGGAGCATTCTACTATAACAGATGCGAATGTTGTTACACGGGAAGATTTAGTGAGTACCGAATCGAATTCGAGAGAAAACCACGACACGAATTCGAGTCTTCTGTTCACTATAGCTGGTATTCTGATAAAGTTCATCAGCTTCCAAATTTATTTATCAGTCAAATTATTCATGTTCCCCTTAACGTTAGTGTATTACTTGTACATGCTCGTGTTCAATCCGTTCGGACTTTTGTTGAGCTGCAGAGAGTGCCTAATTCAGAAAATTAAACAAATTTGGAAACTTGTGCATGAATTTGTTTCGCCGTTTATGTTTGAATGGATAAGAGAACACCGGTCGATATGGAAACTAGGGTTGAAGTGCGGTTGGGGATTGTTGTGGTCAGCTTACGTGTGTACTTTATTGGTGGTATTTTTGGTGTCAGCTTTTGTGATGGGTGGGATTCTAATTAGGGTTCTTGTGGAGGATCCAATAAGAATGAAACAAAGCTTGAATTTCGATTTTATGGAGAAGAGTCCAGTGGCATTCGTACCGGTAATAACTCAACAAGAGTTGAGCCACGACATGTACCTCGAAGAGAAGCCCGATATTTTGAATGTTAAAAGATCGAGAGTTGTACCGCCTAATCACAAGTTGAAAGTTACTGTTTCGTTGACATTACCCGAATCTGAGTACAACCAAAATCTCGGGATTTTCCAGGTATCTGTTTTAGTTTGTTCTAATTTCTCGTATATATGAACCAATATCACACTTATGTAGTTGAGATTTGTTTCGGATATGAATATTGTACGATGATCTTGGAATCCGATTGTACGTATTTTGCAACTTTTTACCTCTGTTTTGACAGCTTAGTATAGTTATCTTCTTAAATGATATGAAAATTTATTTGTAGTCGAGAGTTATTACATGTTCTGTCATCTTCAGAAATCAGATAAACTATAGCTAGTTGTATTAAACGGCTATTTTATCGATATTTTGTTTTGTTCGTCTGAAGGTCAGAGTAGATTTTCTTGCTGTTGATGGCAAAACCCTAGCAAGTTCTCGACGCCCGTGTATGTTACAATTCAAAAGTCAACCGATCCGCCTCCTTCTGACATTGCTTAAGGTTGCTCCTATATTAACCGGACATACATCGGAAACTCAGAAATTGAAATTAAATTTCCGAGGTTTTACAGAACGTGACAATCCGACGGCCTTTTTAAAGGTTGTAATCGAACAACGAGCTCAATACTTGCCCGGTGCTGGTATTCCAGAAATATACGATGCATCTGTGGACATGGAATCGGAACTTCCTCTACTGAAAAGAATCTTGTGGTATTGGAAGAAAACATTGTTTGTATGGATTAGCATGGCGATTTTCACAATGGAGTTGTTTTTCGCTCTCTTATGCTGTAAACCGATAATTATTCCGAAGATTAGACTAAGAGAAGCTAATGCTAATGGAGATGCTGCTTCTCGGAATGTTCGTGCAAGTCAAAGCTAGAAAGTTCTGGAATGTGCTTTTTTTTTATTTTATTATTATGTATAAAAGGTAGATTACACACCTTCTAATTCTTTTATCTTTGTATTTTGTGACACTGCTAATTGCTAAAAGCAAGATTTGTATATAGTTGAAATGGCTATTGATTTGTATTCATTATTATTCAGTTATAGGGTAAATTACAAACACCCCCCTGAGGTATGGTCAAATTACAAAAACACCCCTCTTGTTTGGATAATTACAACCACCCCCTCAACTCCTCAAATTTAGTGGAATCTTCGAGATTTTATGGAATATTATCACTTGTGTACCCGTTTTATCCCATTCAAACTCTACATTATGAAGCAAGATGATCATAATATGTGATTTTTAGCTTGTATATATCAGTTTGTGGTGCATCGAAAACTGTATTTTTACACAAAATGAGTACAAACTAGAGCACATTCCACAGAATCTAGATGATTATGTTGAATTTGACACAATAAGGGTGGAGGTGTAAGAAAAAATCGTAGTTGAGGGGGGTAGATGTAATTATCCAAACAAGAGGGGGATTTTTGTAATTTGACCTTACCTCAGGGGGGTGTTTGTAATTTACCCTTCAGTTATATTACAGAGTTTCGAGTTATTTATTTATTTATTTATTTATTTTAATAATGTAAATATTAAATTAGAGTTTCAAAATAAGATTATTTTAAACGCATAATTATAGGGATTAGGCCGTAAAAGTTGTTTATTAGATGAACTATACTATAGTATAATATACCCGCCTAAAGGATTTAAATATGCCAGCTGTCAAACACTACTTTCCACTTTTATTTTCTTTTTCTTCCCGAATTCTGCTTCGGTTCCGAACCTAAAAGTAAATTCGACCGTTGCAACCCGAACCTACCTTTCAAAAAGACTACACTCTGTTTTCTTTCTTGCCCAGAAACCAGAGAAACCGTCCTGTCAAAACCCCATAGCGCTCTCTCTCTCTCTCTCTCTCTCTCTCTCTCTCTCTCTCTCTCTCTCTCCGATTTCTGATCCATTTTGAGAAACAATGGTGTCCAAGATAGTAAAAAGAACCCCCACAAAATCCCTCAAGAACCGGAAAAACCCACCCAACCACCACCGCCGCAGCAAGAAAACCCCCATCAAGAACGCCACCGCCTCCGCCGCCTCCGCGGTGGTCGCTTCAATCAACAAATCCCTCTACACCTGCCACCGCCGCCTCATCAAGATCTTCACAAAGCTAGCCCGCATAGCCACCCCCACCAAGAAAACCCCACGCAAAAAGGGCTACCAAATCCTCGAAAAAATCCCCACAAATCCACCCAACACCACCACCACCACAGCTCGCAGAACCCTCTTCAACAATAAAACCCCCCTCCCCCCATTAACCTCCCCTAATAAAAAGACAGTCTTTCTCGATTTAGACGAAACCCTAATCCACTCCACCGCAAATTTCCCGCCCGAAAAATACGATTTCGTCGTCCGCCCCGTAATTGACGGAGAAAAAGCAGATTTCTACGTTTTAAAGAGGCCGTTCGTTGATGAATTCTTGAAAATTTTGAGTGATAAGTTTGAGATTGTGGTGTTCACTGCCGGGATTGAGGCGTACGCTTCGCTCGTGCTCGATAAGCTCGATTGGAGGAAGCTGATTTCACATCGGCTCTATCGGGATTCGTGTAAGGAAGTTGATGGGAGATATGTGAAGGACTTGTCTGAATTTGGGAGGGAGTTGGATAAGGTTGTGATTGTGGATGATAACCCTAATTCTTATCAGTTTCAGCCGGATAATGCAATTCCGATTAAGGCGTTTACGAATGATTTAGAGGATGATGAGTTGAAGAAGTTGGTTGAGTTCTTCGAAAGTTTCGATTGTGACTCTGTTGAAGATATGAGGGATTCTGTGAAGTTGCATTTTGCTGAATCGAAATAGGGAATTTAGTGGTGATTGATTTTCTTGAGGATATTTCTTGATTCTTTTTTCATGTTTTTACCTTTTTTTTTTTTTTTCGGGTGTTGTTAGTTTATACAGAGTTGAACAGAGGCTGTGTTCAATGTGATTCAATTGTGTTCAAATTTACTATAGAAAGAGTTATGTTTCATTTGAATTGTTGTATCTTTTGATTTTCCCTTTGCTATTTATTTTTACTAGTCTTTTATTGAAGATGTATTGTTTGGAGTGGTGGTAACTGGTAATTAAAGGGAAGAAAATCTGTAATTGGACTTAGCGGTGGAAATCGGGGGACGGACTGAATCAGATTTGGAAAGAACGCTGTTCGGAAAAATGCACTTATTCCTTCATTTCATTTCCAAAAGATCTCGAGAAAATGTTGTGATTTTTAAAAATTGAAATCGGAAATCTTTGGATCACAATTGGTTGAATTCAGGAATTTCTTTTTCATCAACAATACATAATATTATTGATGTAATTTAATCGAAAATACATTGAAACTTTCGTAAATTTTGGATCGGAATCTCACAAGGAAAAGAAGATTTAATTTGGTTAAAAATGGTAATTTCCACAAGAAGTAGCTGCCAAATTTTAAAAGGAGTGCAGGTGCAGCAAAACTGCAAAATAAATCACGAAATTAAAAAAAAATTGGCCCATACAGGTCTCGAACCTGTGACCTTCGCGTTATTAGCACGACGCTCTAACCAACTGAGCTAATGGGCCATTGATGATATAAATTGATACTTTGTATTATATATCTGCTTCCCAAGTTATAGATGACATCATAATCTTGAATTTAATTTAATTTTTCGGTTGCTGTGAAATATTACATAACCAATAAATGTAGCATTCTATTTCAACAAGAGCTATAAACCTTAATTTATCAATTTCAAATAAAATTTAACATTTGCTACTAATGTAAGAGATAATTTTTGTTCACAATCTTATAACATTAAAATAAAAGCATTGCTAATTAACACTCTAAACACTTCTCCTACGAATCAAAACAATCGTTCGTTCTGCATCCGATAATCGTTATTATAAACCCCGTTCATCTCCATCCACACCTCCCGAAAAACCGAGATGATGACGTCATGGTACTCGTCACAATTCAACGTCAAATAACAAGCCAATAGCTTTTCAAGATCCTCCGGCCGGAATATTCCCCTCTCCCTTATCATCTCTGCCATCGATTCCCTAAAATCCCGTTCCGGATCAAACGAACTCTTCACCACCGCAAAGCTGTCAAAGACCGTTTTGCCCTCCGCACCATTTTCCATCTTCTTCTTCATTCTCATCCTCGCTTTCTTCATCTCTTCGATCGCTCTAATTTTGCACTCTGTCCTCGGCGAATACGCTTTCACCTTCACCCTATTACAATTCTTTCTCCCACGCGATTCTCCGCTTATCGTCTTAACCCTAATAATTTCATCGAACGCGCAATCCGCCTTTGTTGAGCTCTTCTGCATGAGTTTTTCTCTCTCTTTTGTCTTCTTTACCTCGGAAACCATCTCGCTGAACTTCAATTCATCGACCCTTTTCGTAAACTCCATTTCTCTCGAACCAACACGAAATTGATCGAAACCACGACCCCAAACAGGGTTAATGCCACCTGTACTTTTTCTGGCTTTCACCATTTCTTCTTCTTCTTGTTCGCGAAAAGAAAGCTTCCAATAAGCATCGTCTTCATCCATGCTGTAGAATCTCATCCCTTTCTCCCAACCAGAATCAGACAAACATGGCTTCTTATTGTCTGGTTTGTTAACATCAAGATCGAATTTTTTTTGTCTGAATTTGGACAGCCAAGAAGAAACTGGAAAAACACGAGATATTATAGAGGAGTGAGATGAAGAAGAAGAAGGTGAAGATGATTTCTTTCTACCCCACTTCATTTTTTTTAATTTAAATTTTCCAAATAATTTAAAGGGAAATTTATGAGGTTTTGATTATTATTTTATTATTATAGTTTGAAGAAGAAGAAAGAATAATGGAGTTCGTAGGATTAATAGACAGTTAGGAAGAGGGGCGGTTAAGAAAATAAAAGCCCCCACGCCTTGTAGATCTTGTGACCACTTTACCCACTTTCTCCTACTTTTTAGAGTTTCTTATATTTACTTTTTTTGTATAATTATTTTAATAATTATTATTATTATTAGTTGAGGGGGGACCTAAAAGTCATTATTTATATATTTTTTTTTTTTATTATAAAGTCTATGATCTCATTATTAACTTAGAGGTTAGGTTTGGTGATGGTGGCATAATAATGTTAAATTTGTATATACTTTACTTCAAGTTACATGATCCCATGTGCACTACATATTTATCTGTCAGCTAATAGAATTTGTTACGATTCTTCCAAGTCATGAGCTGCAAATAACAACCTCCATGTGCACACTCACGTGCACAACTGCACGTACATAATCCATACACTTAAACATCTAGTGCATTAGGCGTTAATCCAACAATTAGAACCACAGTTCAACATATTTCTTATATGCAATGGCGGAGTCCGCATGAGGGTAAGGGGGCCATGCCCCTCCCTCCCCCCAACATTTTTCAAATTTCTATTAGTTTATATAGTTTTTCTAAAAAAATTATAATATCAGTAATGGCCCATCCTCGTAATTTTTTTAATGCATTCGACTTCCGCGAAGTTAAAATTCTAGCTCAGCTATTACTTATGTAGTATGAAGATCACTCTTTTTGGTACGAGACATTTGTAGTACCCTTAACTAAATTATGGGTTCTATTATTGTTCCCTTTCTTGATATATATTGTAGCATGATGTAATTTATCTTTGATCGTAGCAATATTGATTATTGATTTCCAATTATTCTATGCTAACTCCCAACAAACGTGATTGGCCTTTTAAATCATGAAATTGGGCCCACATAATATATTTGTGTCTTGTTGATCCACTCACTTTTATTGCTCTATCGTTTTCAATGAAATGTACATTGTCTAAAAAAGCTTAGACAATTTTCAAGATTAGAACTTTAGTATCATGAAACATTTCTTGATATGATAAATTAACTTGCAGTGCACATTTCTTGCTGAATTTTCATAATATATATATACCCTCAAAATATATATGTATACAAACCTCTTCTTCTAAGTACACCAAAATCATTATCTAAATGAAAAATAATAATAAATAAATTGCAACTAATACAGATAAAAACAAACAAATCATACCACAGGCACAGAAATTGCAACAGACATTGTATCTCTATTCACATCCAAGTCTCCAGCAAATGCATACCCAACACCCAACCCTCCAAAATGCAACCAACCATTTTCACACCTCTGGAAAACCCGAGCAAGCGAAGCCGCTTTTCTCCTAGCCCGTTTCGTACCCGTAAAAAGCAAGCTCTGCAACAGCCCCACCATCGCCGGAGCTTTCACCACCCTCTCCAGAGCGGCGGCACCGCCACTCCTACACAGTTCGAGCAATGCCGCCACCGCATTCTCCTTCCCTCTAGGGGTCCCACATCTCATCATTCCGATCAACCCCGCCACCGCTTTCTCCTCTTTTGCCACCGCCTCAGCCCCTAACCGCTGTCGTACAATAAGGGCCAGTGCACCTGCAGATTCTTCCGATACACCTTCGAAATCGAGGGCTTCGACTAATACCGTTATTGCTCCTGACTCGATCATTCTTCCACAGTTCTCTATGTGTGTGGATAAATTGAATAAAGCTGTAACGGCATCTTTTTTCCCACGTGGAGTTCCGTTTCTCAAGAGAGAAGCTAAAGCTTCTATGGCATAATCTTCTTCGGCTATTTGTTTCTTGAAATCGTGCACAGCCGAAAGACTGAATAAAGTTGCTGCTGCATTTTCACAGGCCTCGACTGTAAGCCCGTTTCTCAAAACCCAAACAATAGCCCTCAAACAACCTTCCACACCCATAATAACCCCTTTATTCCTGTCGTAAATCGACAAGTTCAAAATTGCGGTTATCGAATTTTCCTGTGCGAAACAATCCGAAGATGACAGCAATTTTTCAAGAAGAGGGATAGCACCACCTTCAGCAATGCAAGCTCGATTCTTTCGCCCCGTTTTTGCCAAATATCTAATCTCCATGGCAGCTACAGTCTTTGCTTTTTCCGTTCCGTTAGCCAGCTGTTCGATGAGGAGACTGGACGTGGCTTTAGTAGCTTCGGCTGCGGCTTTACTTGGAGAAGATGCGAACGAATTTTCGGAGGAATAATCCGGATTCTCTGGTGGATCGTATGGTATCTCGTTCGCCGTACACCATTGCGTGATCAAATTTCTCATCGCTCGATTTGGCACCAATTTAGTGTGCACCAGCATCTGCCCTGTTTTAGGACAAGTGAGATGCCCTTCTTGCATCCATCTTGAAATCGATGCGCGTTCGTACGTTTGCCCTGTGGATACTATTACAGGGTCCTTCAATAAATCGAGTGTGAAAGGGCAACAGAAATCCTTCGGGATTGTAATAGATGTGCCTGCAATCTCCTCTGTAATAAATCCTTTCTTCGCCTTGTTTTGATTCCACCGTCCTAATTCAGCCTCGTCCTCGAATCTAAACAGCAAGAATCTACAGTACCGTGCTAAAGCCACAAAGCCGTTGATAACGGAGGACGTAGGCTCAATATCACCAGCACGATTCACAATTTGCTCCTCCAAGAATTCGATCTCAAATCGACAGCTTTCCACATTGGATATCCCTAACTTTTCGATGAAAAATGCGTGAAGCTCGCTCCTTTCGGGTATTCTTCCACTATCGAATTCATTCAAGAAATAATACAACTTCAACCTCAAGAAATCGTCATGCTTATCGGTAAACAATTTCGACTTCGTAGAGTGTTTGCATAGCAACAAAACTTGTTCTTTAACATCTTCGGGTAAATCGATTTCACCCAAAGGGAAAACATCCAAAAGAGTGGAGATTTCCTGATTCAAATCATGGAAATGACCAGAAATGGAATGGTTTTGGAGTAACAGCCACAATTTACTCGACCCTTTGACATAATCAATCAAGATTTTAGACCTGTGAAGCAGGAGGTACAACTCCTTGAAGCATAAAGGCACTGTGGAAGCAGTTTCCGAGAATCCCACATCACGAAAAGCATCTAGCAGAACAGAAATCACCTGGATTTTCCGAATTAAAGATCTGGAATTTTTCACCTGGAAAAACGGCATCGTTTTGCTGCTGCCTGAATACGATGACACCAGCTCCGAGGATACAGCAGAGATAGTCTCCAAAACGACAGCGTTTGACACGTGCACCGGCGCCAGAAACGCCTCCAGGGGCGGTGATCTCCGCTTCCTCAACGACGAAAACACCGCCGCGGATGCCATCTTTTATCACAACCAAAAAAAAAAGAATTTTTTTTTTTACAGAGGTATTTCTACAAACACTTAATGGGCACTCTCAAAACTCAAATGTACACATTTGAAAATATGGTTTGCGCTCTCTCTGCGAGACTTTTGTGGGTATATAAAATAAAATAAAAACTAAAGGATTCCGAATCCGCGTGCGAAGAAGACGAAGAAGAAAATAAAAAGGGAAGAGAAAAACGATACGGTTTCTTGCGTGTATTTGATTAAATGATGGATTGACCGAAGTTGTCAATACGGCAAATTGTTTATTTCTCTACTTCTTACAGCTTTCGGAATTTCCATGCAGGCAGATTGATAGCTACCTTTGTTTGACTAATCAAAACCCTTCATACATTTTCCACTCTCTTCTTCTGTTTCCTCTTACTACTGTACAGTGTACAGAACGCACTGTACGGGTTCTACTGGAGAGAGAGTAAATCTAAGTGGAAGATATTAAATAATTTAATTTGCAATTAAACCTTTTTTTTTTTGTTTTTGAGAAAATAATTAAACTATATGATGGTCCGATTTGTTTAGCTACGTTTTTAAAAATTGTTGTTCGGAAAGTTATTATTTATTTAATTGATTAAAGTCTAAACAACACGCTTTGTTTGAAAGGAAAGATGGAATTGAACCTACACTTACTTATATAATAAATAAATACAGTCGGCTCTATAATTTTTTTATTAATTTAGTAAATTATATTATTATTGAATTAATACTTTAATACGTTTTTTTCCGAGTCGGGATTAAAAAAAATTATTATTTAAGCGAAATTATTAATATATCTAGTTTCTAGTGTAGTACAGTTAAACCTCTATAAATTAATATAGTCGGGATCAAGAAAATTCTATTAATTTAGCGAATTATTAAATTATCGAGTTAATAATTTAACACGTTTTCACCAAGTCTGGACCAGGAGAAACTATTATTTAATCGAAGTTATTAATTTATCGAGGTTCTACTGTATGTACTAAAAATATTTGAAGTTAAATTAAATAACAAAATAAAATAATTTTTTTTTCCGGTGGTCCCTGTCGGAGATTGATCAAAGCAGCCGACGTCGGACTATACTAAGTATACAGTCTTCTCTTTCGACTTAAGTTAGTCAATAGTCAATTTTTTATTTATTAATAGTAATTTATTGACTTGAAAAAACAAAACAAATTATTCATAATTCACTGGGAGTGGTTGAGCTCTCATATTTTGTCGCTGACAATTTAGAATAACAACAGGGGTAAATTACAAACACCCCCTGAGGTATGGTCAAATTACAAAAACACCCCTCTTGTTTGGATAATTACATCTACCCCCTCAGCTATGATTTTTTTCTTACACCTCCACCCCTATGGTACCAAATTCAACATAATCATCTAGATTCCGTGGAATGTGCTATAGTTTGTATTCTTTTTGTGTAAAAATACAGTTTCTAATGCACCACAAACTGATATATACAACCTAAAAAACACATATTATGATCATCTTGCTTCATAATGTAGAGTTCGAATGGGATAAAACGGGTACAAAAGTGGTAATATTCCATATAATCTCGAAGATTCCACTAAATTTTAGGAGTTGAGGGAGTGGTTGTAATTATCCAAACAAGAGGGGTGTTTTTGTAATTTGACCATACCTCAGGGGGGGTGTTTGTAATTTACCCTAACAATAAATTGCCAACTACGATGTTAGAAAAAATCGAGGTTAGATTAAATTACAAAAAAGTCCCTCTTATTTGGATACTTACAACAACCACCGTCAACTATGTATCGTCTTACGGAAATCTAACTCCTTCAATAGGTAAATTTGACCATGCAAGAATGGACGTGTAAAACAATATATTAGCTGAGATGGGTGGTTGTAATTATCCAAACATAAAAGGGTATCTTCGTAATTTAATCTTACATCAGGGGTGACAGGAATTTGCCCAAAAAAAATAATGATCAATGTACAATGTGAATATCCATAGTAAAGATAAATTAATTTTTCTAATAAAAAGAAACATTTATTTAACACACTCAAGAACATACATGATTTTATAACTAGAATCATAAATAAAAAATAAAATCGAAATTATTAATGAAGATGTAATCTACTAATCTTTCATTTGAGCTAATTCTAATTTTATCTCAATAAATAGATTTTGTCTAATGAAAGACCTAAAAAAAACAAATACATGAAAGAAATCTAGAAACTAGCACCGATGTCCGAAAACGGGAGCCCGTTTACGACGATCAAATATAATTACCAGAATAACCTTTTACCTCGGAGACTTACTAGAGAGACACCTTCCACAAGAAACATATTTCAGCAGAGTTTGTGGCTTTCTTGCTCGAATTTTGAAACGCGAAAGCTGCATATTAAAAATCACATCAACATTTTCGAATATATTAATCGGTAAATATGGAAAAACGTATAGAGGTACATTTTTAACTCATTTTCTATAATTAAATTAGAAAAAAATATGAGAATAAAACGTAATAAAAACAGCATGCAAGGTCTCGTCGTTTCATCTTTTGTAGCTTCAAATTTAAAATGTAAATCTCATAATTCGTACTAAAATAACGAGAAGGCAAAAAAAATACAATCTGATTTTTTTTTTTTTTACCTTTCTACATGTTACTTTTGGAGGATTCCAACAAAGCAATTTCCTCGATCTTGATTCTAATCTCCTGCGAAAAAAAATAAGTCCGTTAAAAAATTATACGTAAAATCCAAAATAAAAAAATCACAATTTAAAAAAAATCTAACTTACAAATTTTCTTGTTCCAATTTTTCGGCAATCGAAACTGCTTTACGCTTCGACCAACCGTTATGCTGCGAACATCCCTCTGCCTGTTGAATCACATGTGCAAGCGAGACTTTACTTCTAACAAGGCTAAGGCTCTGATTTCTGTCACCCAACGTATTAGGTTTCTTTTGCATAGACGTTACTCCAGGGGCGTTTTCGACATTTTGCCTATCTTTGTAGTCTCTAGGAGAAGCTTCGATTTCAACGATTTCTCTTCTATTGATTCCAGAAGATGAGGCGTCTCTGTTCCGGAAACTTCTAATCTCCTCGTGCTTTGTGGGGTCCGCAGCTCCGATGTCTTTTCTTGATTCGCATCTGATCTCGATTGTCACTCGTGATCTAAGAACAGACTCGAATGCTTGCAATATTTGCAATCGGAATTTTTCCGCCTTCGATTTTGTCAGCTGAGAATTGAACAGCAATTGCACTGTTGGAGCTGCAATAAAATACCAATTATTATAAGGTATGTGACTTTGTTATAAAATCGAAACGGAGAAAAGCAATCTTCAAGATAAGTTTAGAATTTCGGACGGCTGCAATAAAGGATTTATTGCATTCGGAACGCTCGTGTTGTAAATATTAGCAAAAATTGTCAAAAGAAGCAATTCTATTAGCAAACTACCCCCTAAGAACTCGCCATTTAGGGGGTTGTGTGCTTAAAAAAATGCATCATAGGGTCTTTCTTCTGCTAATACTTACAACACGGGGAGTTTTCAGCAATTCGATATAACATAGGGGGTACTAAATGCAATAAACTCCTATAATAACCATAACCAGCATTGAAGTAACATGACTCTGGTTTATTACATTTACCACCCCTGTGTTTACTCTAATTATTAAAAAAGTCAATGTGTTTTAAATATTAGCAAAAAAAACCCATGTTGCAATTTTGTAGCAATAACTCATCATTTTTAGGGGGTCGTGTGCTAAAAAAATACATCATAGTAGTGTTTTTGCTAATATTTACAATGCGAGGGGTTTTTGGCAAATTTTTATAATACGGGGGTACGGAATACAATAAATTCCTATTATAACTCTAACCAGTATAGAAGTAACATAACTATGGTTTATTGCATTTCCACCCCTGTGTTATAAATATTAGCAAAAGGCCTGATGTTGCAATTTTTTCAGCAAACTACCCCCTAAAAACTCACCATTTAAGGGGTAGTGTGCTAAAAACAATTGCATCATAGTGGGGTTGTTGCTAATATGTACAACACGAGGAGTTTTTTGTCAATTCGATACAACAACGGGGTACTAAAATGCAATAAACTCAACATAACTACTGCACTTAAAAAAATATGGATGTACCTGCACCATAACTGACTGAAACCAGCTTCGCCTCCTGATACAAAAACTCTTTTACGCCATTAATCGGAATCTTCTCAAGAACTTGCATCCAAATTTCATCGATCTCTTCATTTAATTTCGGGTTTTCTTTTTCGAAATTTCCACCACTGCCCTTCAACTTAGCATCATCATAATGAACATTTCGAAAAGCGGGCATTTCGGCACTGCTTTTTCTCGGCTTCTCTCTTAAATGAGCATCATTATTTAAGACCAGAGGACTATGATTAAAACTTGTATCGGCAGACGAATTAGGTACCATGTACTGCTGATCTGGCGCCAGTTGTAGAAGTGCAGCTGTCAGCCACGTCATTCTATCGTTCGAAACCCTAAGCTGCTTCTCTGCTTCAGACAATATCTTTAATGCTTGTCTCAGTTTCTCCATATCTTCTTTCGATACTGTAAATAAAATAAAATTATAAAAAAAAAAAAAACGATAGTTTTCTATATCCATCATGAAGGATTAAAAATGTCGGAAAATAAAAATTGGATAATATAAGAAACTTACGTGAACTTCTTCGGAAAAACTTCCTTCTAGAACTTTCTTTCACGAAAATGTAGCTTCCAGCAAGAATATCGGTTATTACCGTAGCGAGCTGTGACATTAATGCCAATGGTTCAACACCAGATTCCATAATATCTCTCAGATTCTTCACTGTATTTACTGTGTCGGCGGATAAGGCTAAATCAAGAAGATCCACTAATTTCTCGTCTGAAATTAGGCCAACCTGTAAAACAACAACAAAAGCGTTTATCTATTTTCTATCTTTGGATGGAAAATTTAAGGGTGGAAATCGGACTGATTGGATTGGAATTAGCATTTTCAGAAAAAAAAATCAATTTTTTTTGCTAATACCAACTCCGTTAAAAAAAAATCGGAAATTTTTGGATATTAGAATGAAAAAACTTGTTCCAAAATCAGAAATTTTCAGATCCTAATCGGCGGAATCCGAACAATTCCATTTTTTCAGTCACCTAAAATACAATCACATAATAATTTCGATATTTCAAGTGTAAATTGCGGATTTTTTTTTGAACATTCGGAAATAGAAACCGGATCGGAAATCAGAATCTCATGTTTATTCTACTCAAATCCAAACAAAAATTGGAAATCAGATTGAATTCAGAAAGAAAAACTTTGTTCCAAAATTGGAAAATTCCGGATCGCAATTGCCAAAATCGGATATTATGTTCAGATTTCCACCCCTAGATGGAATAAACAGCAAATATAGCATTGCAAATAGAAAACAAACTTACCAATTCTTGAACGAGGCCAATAGATATTCTCTTCCCGAGCAAACTAAGCTGTTCCAAAGTCATTTCAGCATCTCTCAAAGAACCATCCGATCTCGAAGCAATAAGCTTCAAAGCATCTTTATCAATATCCAAATCTTCTTTCGTAGCAATCCACTGCAACGTATATATAATATCCGCATCCTTTAATTTTGGGAAAAGGAATTTCTGACACCTGGATATTATTACATGAGGCAAAGCATCAATGCTCGAGCAGACAAGTACAAAAACAACACGCCTAGGTGCTCGATCAATGACCTTCAATATCGCGCTCCAACATTCGGTAGACAAAGTATCACATTCATCGAAAATGAAAACTCTGTACTGAGATTGTAGCTGAGAAGCAACTGCATTATCGAGAAGTTCTATTATATTCCGAAAATCAATATTACTAACTGGACCTATTTCCCTTACATTTCGATTCTTGATACAAGAACTGCAAAATCCACAAGGCTTTGGGTGATCTATGGACTGGCAATTTAATGCCCTCGAAAATATACGAGCACAAGAAGTTTTGCCAGTTCCGTGGGGCCCGTGAAATAAATAGAGCAACCCGATTTTCCGTTTTGCAATCGCGTTCGAAAGAGCCTGTACTACCAAATTCTGACCTACTAAATCTCGAAATGTTCTTGGCAAATGCTTTTGAGTGATACTTTGATGCCTTTCTTGATGCTGCTTTCGATGCTTGTGTTGATGTTGTTGCTCGTGGGACCTACCTTCGGATGCCAGGTCAGAATCGGTTTCTTGCTTCAAAAGATTGTCAGCAAAAACGCCTAATTCGCCCGAATAATCATGAAACCAACGAGCACGTTCGATGCTTCCTTCTGAAGCATCGAGCAATAGAGGCAACGCTTCACCGTGGTTGGATTTAGTGGACGAGCTCGAGTTTTCAGACATGACCGGAATATTCTGAGTATTGATTCCTCGAGAATTGGAGCCGCCCCTTTTCAGCCCCGATTCAGATAAGCCACAAGAGAGGCTCCGACCAGCCATATCAAGAATCGATTTCCCTCGGTTATGAAGACTCGACCAATTCCACGGAATACCACAGCCATTTCCAGGTACACCATTAATGCCCTCTTCGACTTTATGTTTGTGGGCTTGAGCAAAAGAATTAGACGCCACAGATATTTCATTTTGGGCAGCCATAGAAGGGCGAGTTCGTCTCGCACCTCGAAATCTTCGCCTTTTCGCTCTGTTATTCACACTGCTCCTATGTCGGATGCTTGCACCTGCTTCTTCGCCATTCTTCTGTACTTGACTCTGCCTCGTGTTTCGAGATGAAGCCGCACCGTCACTTTCAAACGGGGCATCTTTCAACTGATCAGACAAAGTTTTAAGGTGCCTATCATGTCGATGCCCCACCTGAGAGTTTCTAGAAGCATCTTCGACGGACCGTCTTCCGTTGACTAAATCGCCCTTTTCGCCTCGTTTGAGAAGGAGGTCAACCGTGGAAGGAGAATGCCACGAGGGCGGACTTGCGGAAGGATCTCTCAAGGACCTCGATCTCTGAAGGGTGACTAGATCCCTCATAAGGGCTCGATCGGCAAACATCGGACTGTGCTTGTGCATGTGGTTCTTTAAATGAATGCAGTTTGTTAAATGAATGTGGTTCCGTAAATGATCGCTAATATTTCCGTTCACATCTTTGAGTATCCGATCTCGAACGGCTCTGGTCATGGTCAAAACATGAATTGATCCAATGGGAATATTCTTGAATATGGCCAAAACATCAATCAATGCTCTTAAGTCTTAATATACAACAGCCCAAGATTGAAGATCCTTCTATTTAAACCTCTAATTTGGCATGCACCTAATCAAATAAGGATTCAAAACTTTCTAACCTATCAGCACTAAGAATGTAAAGAAAGCACTTCTTTTTCATAACTACAAGCCCCCTCCATTCCTATGATGAACCCTAGAGAGAGAAAGGAAATAACATCCCTGCAAAACATAACATTAGCAATTTGAGATATTAGAGAGAGAGTACAGAACAGAGCAAGAAATAAAACCCACATAAATTACAATCGCGAAAAAGCAAACTAAACCACCCCTAACTCTCTTTTTTTTCGGTGAAGCAATTTATCAAGCAATTTGACGGCATGAAATCCATGATGACACAAACAATAAAAATGGGAGTTGAGAAAGAATACTTGATTCACCTGAATCTTGGAGTATTCGGCAACGACCAACAAAGGTGTTTTTTTTAAGCAAGAGACCCGTTGCAATCATCAAGTGTCACTTTCTCTCTCTCTCTCTCTCTCTCTCTCTCTCTCTCTCTCTCTCTCTCTCTAACTCTGTATCTCGCTGTCTCAGATCTCTTTCGCCATACTTTGCACATGAACTTCACGAGGTGCTCTCGAGCAAAACGATACAGCACACCTCCAATTTGTGTTTCCTTTTTTCTTTTTTCTTTTTTTAATTGGTGTTCATTAGCAAAAATGTGGTGCGACTTGTCTGTATTTAGCAAGGGACTGTAAACAGTGATGGTGCCTCTGCAGAGTGAGATTTAGAGTGGTGTGTGTGTGTGTGTGTTAGAGAGAGAGAGAGAGAGAGAGAGAGAGAGATAGAGAGAGATGACTAGAGAGAGAAAGAATAAATATACAGTGGGGGGAGGGGGTGGGGGCGGGGTGTGGTGTGATGGTGCTGACTGCTGACAGGTTGCATAAGAAAACAAGGCATAATTACAAGAACTTCGATTTGACCATTTTGCTTTTACTGCCTTGGAAATAAATTTAAATAATTTACAATATCTATTTAATTTACTATTTAAAAGGAAAATGCAAAAGGGTTTTTTACCAATATGTTATATGTATACTACTTTCTATTTCAAAGTAAAATTAATTTTTTTTTTCTATTTAATGAATTGAAGCAATAAATTGGTGTTTTTTTTTTAATATTGGGGGACCAAACCAAATGGCCATTATATTCAAAATAGTGAAATACCGTTGAATAGGAGGGGCCCGGCCCGGGCCCTTTTTTAAAAGGGTGGATATGATATTTTAATTCAATTAATTAGATTTGCAATACATAAATAGAAAATGTAATGGAAGAACAAAAAAGTGAGTGAAACGAATTAATGTATTCAACGTTGTGAATTTAATTAATTTTGGTTGTTTTAATATTATATATATATATATATATATATATATATATATATATATATATATATATATATTATTCGAATCAATTGAATTATTACTAAATAAGGCTTTTTATTTAATTTTGTATGTTTTTTTCGGTTTATGCTTTGTGTCACAATTTGCAACTTTGGATATATAAAGAAATAAATATAGACGGCGGTTATATGCAAGCCCATTTTTTTATTAGTTCAAGACCTCCAACATTAAAATACTAATTTACCCTTAATGAAATTTAAAATCAAATAAAAAATACAAAACATTAAAAAATAAAAAATACATTTCCTTTGTGCAAGACCAAATAAAATACATAAATCCAGAAATCCATCTTCCTTACTTCACGACTTAAAAATCTCCTCTTTCTTCTCCTTCTTCTTCACAAACCCACCAAGAAATCCTACACACCAAAATTATCAAATACATACCAAACATTTACGATGGAATCAAAAACAATGATATGGTAATTTACGAGGGTGGAGAACGCAATGAAGTATGTTTTAACCGTTTATTTTTGCTTTTGGGTCGTTTTTTTTGTTGGAAAAAAAATTCGACGATACTAAAAATCGGTCTGCAAATACCGATTTTTGTTACTAAAGTCGGTAACCACATTCCGATTATTTTAATAAAAATTGGTACTTAAAAACCGATTTTTGTAGTAAAAATCGGCATGACAACACCGATTTATTTTTGTATTATCGGTATTGTCATTCCGACTTGTACTACAAAAATCGGTTTTTAAGTACCGATTTTTATTATCTGTGTTTTTTTAAGACCGTTTTCTCATACTTTCGTGCAACAACCTAGGGGATTGATTGAGGACTATTCAAATGAATTATCTAATAATAAATATTTGAGACACGGAAAGCTCTACTCGGTTGGGTTAAAGGAGTTGGTAGACACCACCGAATGGGGATAAACATTTCCGTTTCAAATATTTAAAAAATATCAATTAATCAAATATATAATGTATTATTTAAAAAATTCCGAAAAATATCGGTATCCGAAAACCGATTTTGTACTCAATAATCGACATTAGAACGCCGATTTTGACTTGTAATGTCGACGTTATGTCGCCGATTTGGTTAACAAAAATCGGCATTATGACGCCGATTTTCGTATACAAAATCGGTCTGGGTAAACCGATTTGGAAAACCAACGAAAAAAAAAAACCAATTTCAACCTCAATTTTTTTCCAAAATCGGCTAAATCATTGCAACCCAACAAGAAATAAGCATAGATTAATGTTCATTCATACATATTTATCAAGAATCGATGTTCGATTAATGTTTTCGAATTACAAATAAAAATTTAGTAAAAAGGACATCGATACTCGATTAATGTTTTCGAATTTACGAACAAAAGTTTAGTAAAAAGGACTCGCCGGTCGTGATATTTTTTTTTTGTTTTTTTGTTTTTTTGTTTTTTTTTTTTATGATTTTTGGTCTTGAACAAATTAGAAATAAGATTTATTTGTATTTGAGTATTATTTGTGGATAAGGGTATATTTGTCATCTTTGGTCTTGATGAAATAAAATTAGAATAATTTACGAGCTTGAACTAATAAACTCTTTTATGTGGTTTTGAAGTAATAAAAAAATGGGCTTGCATATAACCGCCGCCATAAATATATTTTTGAAATTTACCTAAAGAAAACACATGCACTTTCTGATTCCCTTAATGGAAAGATTCGATTTTTTTTTTATTCTTTTCTTGGTGAGATACTCATTAATAAATCTATTTGTTAATTATCCTGCAATTTAATGTGTAATTTAACTAGGTATCGAAATTTTCTCCAATAATTTAGTCGAATGTTAAATAAAAATAAATATTACAAAAATAAAAAAAAGATCCGAATTTGTGAGAGAGATATTGTCAATAATCAAATCATTAAAAAATAAAGCATAAATTGTTTTATTCGTTACTAATAATAGCAAACTAATAAAATATTATTGGGCCATGTGGGAGAGATAATCTATATAATATATAAAAGTTGAATTGCATGCCTAATTGATTGACATTTGTCAATTTCAAATGATGACATGTCCTTAATTTGATCCAATGTGGCAAATTGATTGGTGAAAATAAATCATCAAAAAACATGTCACTATTTTCCAAAATTAAAAAGATATTAATTATTTAATTATATTTTTATATCATACCATTTATAAAATACTTTAAATATATCAACTTTATTGGAAAACTCTAAATAGTTTTATTTTTTAATTTAATTTCAATAGTAATTAATTTAATTTAAATTCAATTTAAAATCTTCACCTATTATAATTGTATGATTGACGGTGTTACGAAAATTGTGTATTTTAATTCATAAACTTGGATTTATATAAACAAAATATTGCAGAATAAATCATTTGATATTATACATTATACATGAACATGACCAGAGAATGTGTATCGTAAAAATTTCCCTGATGGTTGCTTCCATCTTACATCGACCCCCTTACGGTGTGATTTTTCACGGAATTTTTTTTTATTACGTGGAATATTCACCGAAAATGCAGATTCTACCTTGCACACGATATTTGTTTATGGTACTTTTCAAAGACAAAAATTACCGTAAGGGGCACTTTACACGAAATATTTTTTCTTCTTAAAATCTTCACAACTTTTTAGTATTACTATTACCTCCCCTGAAAGGTATTTTTTGTATTTAAAAAGTAAGATAAAAGAAATGTCACGTCTGCAAGGGTAGAATCCACATATTACATGGAATAAAAAAAGATTCCGTAAAAAATCACACCATAAGGGGGTCGTGTAAGACATAAACAAACATCTGGGGGATTTTGGTAATTACCGATAAATAGGGGTGCTTTCCGTAATTTAGCCTAAGTTCATGAGGATTTTCATAATTTATCCTATTAACAACGATTATCGTTCTTTTCACATCTTAATGTTTGCTTATACCCTTACATTATTTCAAATAATTTTAATGTCAGTTTGATAATATAATTAAATATTAATTTCTAATATATTTAATATGTGTTTCTTGATGTATCAGGTACCACACATAAGGAATTTGATATAAAAGTTGCGACATTGAATATAATTGTTTATTATACAAAATAATAGATCATTGCAAAAACATTGATGCAAAATCAAAATTAGGATTGTGATTAGTATTAGCATTAGAATTACGATTATAATTAATATTCTTTGAATTAGTATTGGTATTAATACTATGATTAGGATTCGGATTAATATAGTATTATAATTAATATTAGGATTAGGATTATGATTATGATTAAGATTAGTATTAGAATTATAATTAAGATTATGATTATTGATTAGTACTACAATTAGAGACATGTATTAGTATTATGATTATGATTAGCATTAGGATTAGGATTATGGTTAGAATTATAATTATAATTGTAATTAGAATTAACATTAGCATTAGCATTAGTATTATCAGTAGTAAAATTATTAGGATTATAATTAATGTTAGAAATAGGTTTAGGATTAGAATTATGATTAGGATTATAATCATGGTTAATGTTATATATGAATATGATTGGGAATAGGATAAGGATTTGGATAATATTAGTATTACACTTATAATCAACATAAGCATATCCAGATTAACATTAACATTAAAATTAGTATTAGAATTAGAATATGTACATTAGCATTAACATTAACAATATTAACATATTAGTATAAGAAATGGTATTAATATCAGTATTAATATTAGTATTAATATTAGTATTAGTAATAATATTAGTAATAGTATTAGTATTAATATTAGTCTTAATATTAGTGTTAATATTAGTTTTAGTATTAGTATTAATATTAGTATTAATATTAATATTAATATTAGTCTAAATATCAATATCGGTATCAATATCAGTATCGGTATAATTATCGATATCGACATTAGTATCGGCATCAGTATCGGTATGGGTATCGGTATCAGTATCAGTATCAATATCAATATCAATATCAATATCAATATCAATATCAATATCATATCTGTATCAGTACCAATATCAGTTTCAGTTTTAGTATTTGTATCCGTATTAGTATTAGTATTAGTATCAGTATCAATATCAACATTTGTATCAATATCAGTATCAGTATGAGTATACGTATCAGTATCAATATCAATATCATTATCAGTATCGATATTAGTACCACTATTAGTATCAATATTAGTACCAATATCAACATCAACATTAATATCAGTATTAGTATGAGTATCAGTATGATTGTTAGTACTTGTATGAGCATGAGTATCAATATTAGTATGAGTATCAGTATTGTACGACGAGTATCAATATGAGTATCAATATTAGTATTAGTATTACTATTAGTATCACTATGAGTATCGGTATTAATATCAGTATCAATATTGATATCAGTATTAATATTAGTATTAGTATTAATATTGCTATGAGTATCAGTATTAGTGTAAGTATCAGTATTAATATTAGTATTAATATAATATTACTATGAGTATCAGTATGAGTATAGTATTAGTATCAGTATCATAATTATTATTGTTATTAGTATCAGTATTAGTCTTAGTATTAATTAGTACTAGCATTTTTTCCCCGTGCCGATGCACGGTATCGAATTTTAAAAGTGAAAAAAAAAAATAATCAATTTAACAAATTGAATTTCTATCTTTATTTTTTATGATTTGGGATATATTTATGAAAAAACAGGAGGTTGAAGTATTTTTCACGATTTATCAGTTTGATAATTGTTGAAAATATAGTTAAAATTAGTAAAAAACAAAAGTTAAAAATAAATAATTACAGAAATGTCATTAGGGTTTTTTAGGGTTTCCCAACGTTTCTTTCTTTTATATATAAGATTAGTATTACTATTAGTATTAATATTAGTATCAATATCACTATTAGTATCACTATAAGTATCAATATTATTATTAGTTTTAGTCTCAATATTAGTCTTATTCTTAGTATTAGTATTAGTATTAGTATCAATATAACTATCATTATCAATGAAAGTATCGGTGTTATTATCAGTATTAGTATCAATATTAGTATTATTCTTAGTATTAGTATAAGTATCAATATGAATATTAGTATTAGTACGTATTAGTATTATTATTAGTATTGGTATGAGTATGAGTATTAGTATTAATATTAGTATTAGTATCAGTATTAGTATTAATATTAGTATTAATATTAATATTAGTATTAGTATTAGTATTAGTATCAGTATCACTATAATTATCATTGTAAGTATCAATATTATTATTAGTATTAGTATCAATATTAGTTTTATTCTTAGTATTAGTATTAGTATCAATATGAATATTAGTGTTAGTATTAGTTTTATTATTAGTATTAATATTTGTATTGGTAAGAGTATGAGTATTAGTATTAGTATCAGTATTATTATTAGTATTAGTATTACTATTAGTATCACAATTAGTATTAATATTTGTGTTAGTATCATTATTAGTATCGGTATTAATATTATATTAATATCAGTATTAGTATTAGTGTTAGTATTGGTATTAGTATTAATATTAGTATTAGTATTAGTATTAGTATTAGTATTAGTATTAGTATTAGTATTAGTATTAGTATTAATATTAGTATTAGTATTAGTATTAGTATTAGTACCAGTATTTGTACCAATATTAGTATTAGTATCACTATTAGTATTAACATTAGTATTAGTATTAGTATTAGTATTTAATATTAGTGTTAGTATTAGTATTAGAATTAGTATTAGTATTAATATTAGTATTAGTATTAGTATTAGTATTAGTATTAATGTTATTAGTATTAATATTAGTATTAGTATTAGTATGAGTATCAGTATTAATTGAATTAGTATCACTATTGGTAACAATATTGGTATCAGTATTGATATCGGTATTGGTATCAACATTGGTACCAGTACTGATAGTGGCATATACATCATATCTCTTTTGCTATATTTATAAGTTTTATTGTTGTTTGAGTAATGTGCATCACTAATTGAACGCCATTAGTCATAAACTTGCAAATTATTTGAATATCTATTGTGTTACTTCTCTGCTACCGTGTTGTTACCTTAGTTATTTTGCAGAAGATTCACATGTTGTAGTAGATTGCAATTCAAAAAATAGAGTTATACCATATGTTTTAAATGATTTCACTTAATCTTGATATCGTGTTTTGCGCGCTTCATGCTTTCTTATTTGTAATATATAACTTAATTTTATATGTTACAACTCTAAATTAAGAGATAAAGTTTGTTTTTTTATTTCCTTCCATTTTGTTTTCCTTGAATTGGTATTGTTATAAAGAGATAGTCGTTTACATAACTTTATTTTTCTTATTGTGAAACTGACCTCCGTGCAACGCACGGGTGAAATACTAGTAATTAAATTAAATTAAACTCGTATCCCATTGGATTCTCTGTCAAATTAAATGGACAGCTTGAATTTGTCGTTTTGTGCCTTTGAACATCGTGTGTTTCAAATTTCAAGAACTTTGCATTATGGATTATTAATTACCAAAATAGTCACAAATCTGTAAAAAAAAAAAAATTGTTCTTAATTATTGACGCCATGGTGCTACAGTAATCATTTAATTGAGCTTAATACAGTAATTAGTGTATTACATTATGGAGTAATTGTTGTGGCAATAATTGCCTTTCTTGGGACGGAATATTCTCCAAAATGTACAACCCCCTGAAGCGCAGATGGAACTTCAAAAGTACAACTATGGAGCCGTTGTGTTTGTCTGCATGCTTTCTTCAGCTTTCCCCAGCCTAGGTTTAGCCATGTGAATCAACAGTTCTTAGCAGGTACACATTCTTATAATTCAATCCATTGTACATATATTCACCACTTTATAAGCTCTTAAAAATAGCTTATAAGTTATTTTAAGAACTTATCAAAAGTGTTTGATAATTTTTTTTAAAAAAATTTCGAAATTCAAAAAATAAGCTCTAGAGAGCCCCATATTTTGGTTAAAATCTTATAATAAATAAAAATAACAACAACTTATTATAAGTAAGAGCTTATAAGTTGTTTAAAATAAATTTAGCTAATCGGGCACTGATTGTGAATGCGATAGATAGCTTTCAATTATCACAATTCACACTCCAAGAAGTTTGCCCTATTATAATTGTTTGTTTCCTGTCTAATAATTTGAAAAAAAAAAATAATAATAAAAATAAATAAAAAGACAAATAATAATAAAGTTAAATACATTGCACGCGAGTTGTGGACCTTCAAAATTTGGTCAATTATTGTATACTATATAGAATTATTAATTATAGACCCTTAAAAGTTAGTGATGTACTTGTACAGTACACTTTTTTCAATAAGATCTTGATTTGAAATAAAGATTCCATTTGAGAAGTATCTAAACTAGAGTTAAACAATCACTTAAAAAGCAGAGTATAACAAACTTATATAGGCACAACTTACAATTAAAGACTACTAATTACTTATTAATTAACCTATGAATTATCAATAAAAACACGTGCATAGGTGTCATTATTGCATTGGATGGCTATGAGTTGATTAATTATTGCTAAGCAATTAAAATCTTAATTATTATAATAATCATGTCATGCTTACCAAAAGATTCCTTAGCTTTTAGAACATCATACTTTAAAAGGCAAATTCATGTCCAGTTCTAAAGTAACACTCTCTTGGAAATTGAAGCTACTTAATTCCCACGTTAATCTACACTAACAGTGATTAATTAACACTAATCACATGCAAACCCCTTTTAGGATTAACTAATTAAACAAACGTTAATGACAAAATGTGTTCGGCAAACTGGTAATGAAAAATTCGAAATAAAACGACAAACGGAAACTGAATTTACAGAAATATACAGTCTGCGCAGGTTTTTTTTTTTCAATTTTCGTGGATCAGAATTGTAGGCTCGCTCAGAACGTATTTGGGCAGCTCGTACTTTGCACCTGCGATTAAAAGGTTTCGGATTAGAACGAAATTACAACAAGAAATTAATTAGCGATAATAAATTAAACGCAAACCTCTCTCATCGTAGCAGGTTGTTAAATCGGGATTTTGTACGATAACACCAGCACTGTCGACAATTGCTTGTGCCAGAGTTAAATCTGCTTCGGCTGCTGCTCGAAGTGCTTCCCATATCTCTGATAAAGTCCGAAAAAAAAAAAAAAAAAAAAAAAAACCCCGTGATTTACATGTTAAAATCAAACGCATGAACCCGAACATGGCAATCTGAAAGTTTTGCTATAATTAAGAATTTATACTCACACAGAATGATTATCAAGAATATTATGTAACGATACTGCGAAAGGGTTATTTTTTATTAGAGAAATATTAATCGATACTTGTGATTATTCAAAACGAACCTTTTCGACCACCGTAGTGTGGAGCAGTATCCCAAAACTCCTCACGCATCTTTACCAATTGAGCTCTGGTTATTGCTTCCGTATGCTTCCATGCCTTGGGCTTCCGTATCTTCTTAGAATTTTCTAGAAGAAAACGGGAATCAAACTATCAAGAAAGCAGCATCACACAGTATCCGAACAATTTTACGATTTCAGCACCTCTTTATTATACTGATAACCAACAGACACCATAGATATTTGTATAAGCAGAACAACATCAAATATTCGTACGGTCATCATTTCACTAAATTTCACTAATTTCATCATTTTCGTACGATCATTTTTCAATGTCACCCGAAATTAAATCGGGTAATGCCACATTCTCTTTGGTCCTTTATATGCACAGTTCCAGCACAGATTTCACGAAAATAAAACGAGCACTCCTCTCTTGGCTCGATATTATCAAATTTGCCATAGAAAATCCAGTATTAGCTAGATCAACTTTACGGTAAAGTCGGAAAATATAGGTGAACGAGAATTCGTTGCGTTTTTTTTCCTCAGTATAAATACTCAAATCGAAACCACATACGTCAAACTGTTCGGATAGTTTTCATAGCAGCAAATAAAGCATAATATATCCGAATTGTAGATAGTTTCCCAGCACATACATTAAAGTAAGAACACGAATACTCGTAAATGTCGATAAATTCGATACCAAAGATTTACCCGGAAAATGGCAAAAAAGCAAAAAAAAAAAAAAAAAAAAAGAAACTAAAACAGAATCATAACAATGGAGATTGAATTTCTCATATGTTATTGAAACCAAACCAATCAGATAATACGAAAAAAAAATCATGAAAAATATCTAGAAATTCCGGATTAAAACCTAAAACAATAAACACTAAACTATTGAGCTAGAACTCAGTAAAATTCGTAAATCCACAATTAAACAATTACAAATACAAGCAGGCGTAAGAAACAGAGAACCACGTAAGAACACCCTAAAAAAAATTAAACAGATAATTTAATGCGACAATCAAAAACAAATTGGAGAAGAATCCATCATTTAATACAAGAAATTAAATAAATAAACGTCAAAATCGTGTCGAAAAAGAGTACCGTTTCCTTTTTCGCGCGATCCAGCGCAACCCATACTGTGCAATCTCGAACACAATCAATAATTGATGGATTTCCAGTCAATTAAAATTAAAAAAAAAAAAGATGAATATCAATTAACGCTAATGCGTAGAGAGGGAGAAAGAGTCGAATTGATTTTGAGTCTCTCTCTCTCTCTCTCTCTCTCTCTCCCTCTCCCTCTCTCCTGATTGAATACAACTGTGTGTGAGTGTGAGTGTATGTTTGTTTTATTATTTTGATTTATTTATTTATTTATTTATTCTTTTTCAATTTTAAATGTGAGGAAATCTTGTTCTATTTTCGGGGGCTAAAATGGATGTGAGTCCACTATTTTCAGTGATTTGTACACGTCAAAATTATTAATCCAAAAAAAAAATTATTTGAAAAAAAAATATAAAGAATTAGTAGGAATTATTTGTTTTTGTAAAAAAAATGAGATAATCGAAAAAAAAGTGAGAAATTTATATAAAATACTATTTTTGATATGGGCCCAATATACGAAATGGGTATTATTATTTCAAGAACTGGGCTTCTTGTGGCTATTTAGCTTATTGCAATCATGTAGTTACAAAATAATAATGGGGTTAATGTTTACGAAATTAATTAATATATAAATTAATTATTAATTATTTAATTAATTAAAAATAATAATGGGATTAATGTTAACGTTATAATAAATAAATAAATATATTTAAGCAATGAATAATCTCTATATATAGTTAGTTGATAATTATTTATGATCATTCTATGATGGGCTATTTAATTTAAAATGAACTAGTTTGATGAAAGATGATTTATTTGGATTTTATGGGCCAAGCCCAATTGTTCACACCAGACAATTAAAAAATGTCTTTATTCGTTAGGTTGTATATCTTAGTTTTGCTTGTCGTAAAATCAAAATATTCACCAAACTTGTACAGCAATAGTGTAACAGAAGAGAAGACGAAATTAATAAATAAATAATAATAAATAATAAATAAATTAAACATAATAAATTATGATTATTGTCGTTGCATCTTGAAATTTAAGGACATTAAGTGTAAGCGTGCAAGCCTCTTGATTTGGAATATAAGTCATTTCCCATGATTATTTAATTCTTTGATTCTTTTTACCGAAATATTAAATGTCGTTTCAATTTTATTAGTATTGTTTCGATTCAAATATGAGTTTGACCATTTTCTAGTCTGGTATGGGTAAAATTAAAATATAGAAACTGTAGCCATAATCCAATTTGAATCAATTTGATTGGATGTCTGGTGGCGAAGTTATGCAAGAATGTATCTTTCTTATCCGATATCCACTCTCGTGAATCCAACTTGTATAAAAAAATTAACTAAATGAAATACCAATTCCATATGTTGAGTTTTTTCAAATTCAGACTAACAAATAGTCAAAATCACGTTTAAAGTCGAAAAGAGTGTTCTTTAAAGTGGAAATATATCTATTACATCCTTTCTTTTTAAGTGCAATTATATATATCTATTTTAAGGATAAAATACTAAAAGAGGAAGAATAAATTGATTTAACAGCTGCTTAATCTCAAATATTCAAACTTGTGTTCAATTTTAGTTTCTGGCATGTCTGCAGATTTCACACCTTAAAGTCCACAAATTACGCATGAGATTCTCTTCCAAGTTCAATTTTCAATTCTTGCATGATTTTACAAATATATATCTTATAATAAAATAGGGTAAATTACGGCCACCCTCTGAGTTATGATTAAATTACGAGAATACCACTCTTATTTGGTTAATTACAGTCACTCTTCTCTCTAAATATTTTTACGTAAAATTTATATAATTCGGTTATTTGCCGAACCAAATCGTATATTTAGTCCAGTAAACAGTTGAAATGTTGGCATACCGAAATTTCGGTTATGTTTTACCGAATTAATATCCCAAAATTTATCTCTTGAGGGATCTTTTCGTAAGATAATAGATAGTTGAAGGGTGGCTTTAATTACCCAAACATAAATGGGTTTTTCGTAATTTGACCATTACTCAGGGGTGGCCGTAATATGCCGTATAAAATAAAATCGAAAAAAGATACTAATTAAAAGTGTAACATACAGTAAAAGTAGAATCTCAATAAATTAATAAATTCGTTTAAATAATATTTTTTTTAATCTTAACACGATAAAAATCCATTGAATTATTAGTTCGATAATTTAATATTAAAATGTTTGGGAATAAGTAGAAAGCAATAATGTATGAATTTATTGATTATGGTACGTGGATTCCATTGTTGGATTATGTTCCTTTCAATGTTTGTGGCTAAATTCTTTGTGAGTCACATTATTTAATAAATGCTACCTGCTATATTGTTCTCAACCTACTATACTTCAAAATCATAGAACCCCCATTCTTGAGTGCTTCCTTCAAGCATCCCATAATTATAATCCATCTCAAAATCATTAAACAAGATTCCTAGGTTCCTAAAAAAATATCATATATAATTGATTTAACGCGCTTCTTATAATTGTTTAATTTATAAAATATTTTCCCTATTGTTATTAATTTTTTAGGCAAATAACGGCCAAACCCCTGAAGTAATGTCAAATTACGAAAAAACCCCTTATCTTTGTATAATTACATCACCCCATCAACTATTAATCTTCATGCAGTTTTATGGTGTCGAATCCAAAAGAATCTTCTAGATTCTGTAGAATATTCTCTAGTTTGTATTCTGTTTTGTACAAAAAATGCAGTTTCTGATGTACCACAATCTGATATTTACAAGTCAAAAGACACATTTTACGATCATCTTGTTTCAAAATGTGAAGCTCGAACATGATAAAAAAAGGTTACAAACTGAAGAATATTCCACATAATCTAGAAAATTACTCTAAATTTGACGCTGTAAGAAGATTAACAGTTGAGAAAGCGATTGTAATAACCGAAACATTAGGGGTATTTTGGTAATTTAACCTTAAGCGATAATGTAAAATAGTGGAATTTTTCTTTATCTTTTGTTCCTCCTTTCCCACGCTTTAGATCTTTGCTTTACTCATCACAAAATCTCTGCCTTAAACCACTGAGTCAAAAACAGAGTCCAAAATCTCAGCTTTCTCTTTCTTCTCTTCCAAAATTTTCATTTCTGCAATTAAATCAAGAATTTGATGGAAAGCAGAATATCCAAAACATTTCAGAGATTCATCCACCCAACTAAGAAAACATCCAAAAACGGCGGAAACTTAGAGAGAGAAAGTGCAGCAGACTCAGCCAACAAAAACAGAGCAGCCATGGAAGCCTTTGTATCGAAGCTTTTCGCCTCCGTTTCATCTCTCAAAGCAGCTTACGCAGCTCTGCAAACCGCCCAACTGCCTTACAACATCGACAGCATAAACTCCGCGGATCAAGAAATCGTCGAAGAGCTGAAATCGCTTTCGGAGCTCAAACGTAAGTACACGAAGAAACAGGTTGATTCTTCTTCTTCTTCCTCCCCACCCCACGTGACTTTAATGCTGTCTGAAATTCAAGAACAGCACTCTTTGATGAAGACTTACGAAATCACCATGAGGAAAATGCAGAGCGAACTTGAAATTAAAGAGTCCCGGATTTTTCACCTTCGAGAAAAATTGAAAGAAATCGTTGAAAAGAATGAGAAAAGGATGAGCAAGATTGGATCTTTTTCGATTCTTGACGGGGTTCAGTTTTCGGAGATGAGTGTAAATGATTTTACAGTTGTTTTGAACTATGTTATGAGATCTGTTCGTAGTTTTGTGAAGTTCTTGATTCGTGAAATGGAGTGTGGTGATTGGGATATTGAAGCTGCAGTTAATGCAATACAGCCTGGGATTGTATTCAGGAACAGGGATCATAGAGTTTTTGTGTTTGAATCGTTTGTTTGCAGGGAAATTTTGTCTGGGTTTGATAAACCTAATTTTTGCGACGGAAAATTTGGTCACTGTTTGCCTGGGGAGAGAAATCAGCGACGGAATTTCTTCTTTGAGGAGTTTAAGAAGATGGGTTCGGTGAATGGGGTTCGATTTCTGAAGAGAGAGAGGAATTCTTTATTTGGGGAGTTTTTGAAGTTGAAGTATTTGAATTTGGTGCACCCGAAAATGGAGGTTTCGTTTTTCGGGGATTTGAGATATAGAAAAATGGTGGATTCCGGCGGGTGGCCGGAGAGTGAGTTCTTTAAGATGTTTGCTGAAATGGGGAGGAGGGTTTGGGTACTACATTGCTTGGCGTTTTCGTTTGATCGGGAAGTTGGAATATTCCAGGTGGAGCGGAATTCCAGATTCTCTGAGGTGTACATGGAAAGTGTTGCGGAGGAGGCGGCGGCGGAGGAGGATTTGAGGGTGGCGTTTACGGTGGTGCCGGGGTTTAAGTTCAGCAACACGGTTGTGCAGAGCCGGGTTTATTTATTTCCGGCGAAAAGTTAGAGAGGAACCCCTTTTGAAAATTGAAACCATAACTCGGCGGTGAAAGGGCGGCGCGTGAAGAGCAGACGCGAAGACGAGTCAAATCGAAGAGCAGGCGAGGCATTAAAGAGGCGAGTGGGGCCCACGCGGAAATAACAACTGGGATTTTGATATTGGGAGGCGCGAAGCGGCCGCTGGACAAAACGGAGAATTTAGTGGCACGGGTTGCCGGGAAAATAGGGCTTTTTTGGGTTTGGTTTTCGGAGTAATACTATGTGACATGGCATAATTATGTTTTTTTTTTTTTTTTTTTTCTTAAATCTTGTCTGATGTCAGGTGTAATTATTTTTTCACGTGCATATTTTTTATATTTTTAACGGTGAATGGCAGAAATTGTTTGTTGAGGTTTAAATGTAAAATATATTTAGGTCGTGTTATGGTCAAATTACAAAATCACTATTCTTGTTTAGGTTACTACAGTCACTCTCAACTATGTATTATCTTGCGAAAAGACAAATCTATAAGTAAATTTAAGGATGAATTCGGTAAAAATCGAAGCGAAATTTCGGTACGCCATCATTTAATACCGTTTATCGAACTAAATATACGATTTGGTTCAGTAACTAACCGAATTACATAAATTTATGTAAAAATATTTAAGATGATGGGCTGGTTGTAATTACCTAAATAAGAGGGGTCTTTTCGTAATTTGATCATACCTTATGGGTGGATGTAATTCGCCCAATATATTTATCTATTGGGGCTTGCTATTATCAGTGCGGTTTTTTCCAGCTACAGTGCGAAATAATTCATTTGTCAAAAAACACTTTAACCTTTTACAAAATCCTCTCAACATCCAAATATTTCGACTTTCGTAGATCGTGATTTGTTTTCGTAGAAATCAGTTAAAACCCAACGATTATCAAGATGGCCAACATCGATCCCGTAAATGAGGTAAAAAAATACGTTTTAGTGTGATTTTTTTCGATTTTCAGTCGTTTCGTGTAGAATATCACGAAATTATTCAAGTCATTTCGTGTTGTTTTGCACGAAATGAACACTTTATTCGTGTTTTCCAGTCATTTCGTGTACAATACTACGAAATTATACCTATTATTTCGTGTAAAGTCACACGAAATAGCAGTAAAACTGTTTTGTTATTCATTTCGTGCAGTACTATACTAAATGTATGAATACATTTCGTGTAAAATTACACGAAATGTATGCATATACTTCGTGTGATTTTACACGAAATACCTAGTATTGTTATTAATATTTTTTGAGCAAGTATCTAACCTTTTTTTTGTATTTACGCAGCCATATGACGACAATTTGTATTTTGATCCCTCGGTTTTGGATAAAAAGGAATATGAAGATTTCTCTCACTTCTTCCAAGTTGATATTGTGTTCGGCAGTAGGGAAGAATTAATCAACTGGGCGAAAGAAACTGCAGTTAGTCATTGTCACCGTTTGATTTGTCAGTCTAGAAGGGAGAATGCACAGTACATGACGTGTGACAAATACGGACATGGCCGACAAACGAATATCGATGTGGAAGATCCTAGAAACTCAGGAACAAAAAAATGTGGTTGTCCGTTCAAATTGATTGGCAAAAGGTCAAGGTTTGATGAATTATGGCGGTTGACTGTCAGCGATGGCAGGCATAGTCATCGTCCGACTTTGTTTCCTCACGGACAAGGTACGACTAGTCGTATAACTCCGCAACAGAAAGCAAGAATTAAAGAATTGCGAAATTCTCACGTGAAGCCAATGCTGATCATGGATAGACTGAGAAAAGATGATCCGACGATACAAACCTCTATGAAGCATGTTTACAATGAGTTGGCCAAGATTAAATCTGAGGAAATGGAGGGCATGACTGTTATTCAGTTTATGATGCATAACTTTCAAAAAGGCGAGTATCGATATTGGCATCGCGTCGATAGTGAAACGAGCAACACGATTACAGATATTATGTTTGCATGTCCCGAATCTATTCAGTTATTACGGTTGTTCCCGTATGTTATATTGATGGACTGCACATACAAAACCAATAAGTAAGTAAAAATTACGATTGTTCAAATTATGATTATTGTGTTTTAATGTCTTGTATTGTTTAAATATGTAAAAACAACATTGTTGTAGGTATGGAATGCCTCTTTTGGAAATAATTGGGATAACTCCAGTTGGGAGGAATTATACAATTGCTGTTGCATTTATGTCGCATGAAGATGCAGACACCTACGAGTGGACTTTGAATTGTTTGAAAGAGTTGCTAGATGGTGTCGAACCTGATGCGATCTTGACAGACAGAGAGTTGGGTCTTTTGAAAGCACTGCCAAATGTCTTCCCATTTTCGTATCATATGTTGTGTATATTCCATATAAACAGAAATGTTGAGGCAAATGCGACGAAATTTATGGGAGGCAACAAGGACCAAGGTCTAATATTCCGACGTGTGCTGTGGGCTAAGCTGGTGAAATCAGAAACCGAAGAAGAGTATCATTACAATTACAATGAAATTGTTGGACGGTATGCAGGGTATCCTAGGCTGATACAGTATTTGAATGATACGTGGTTGATATACAAGGAGAAGTTTGTTCGTGCCTATACTCGCAATGTGTATCATTTTGGCAACACGAGCACCAACAGGTATTACATGTTTTAGTTATTTAAATGATAAAAGATATTATATAAAAATAATATTTATTTTGTAATTTGATTGTCGTTGTATGCTCTGATTGTTGTTGTAATTGGATAGGGTGGAGAGCGCTCATTCTTCAGCGAAGGGTTGGTTAAATGCTTCGACCGGAGGTCTGGATAACGTGCAAGGCAAACTTCGGGACCAAGTTTATATCCAAATTAGTGAGCTGAAGTGCGATTTTTCATTATCATCCAAGATAAGGAAGCATACTGCAGCATGACCGTGTTTTCAGGGTTTGATTTGTTATGTTACGCATCTGGCATTAGAGAAATTGGATGAAGAGATGGAGTCCCCGGCGATGCAAGATCCGAGTATTTGCACACACTATCTTTGGAATACTCATGGGCTCCCATGCGCGTGCAAAATTGTGCAGAAAATGGAAGATAATGACACGTTCGTCATTTCAGACTTGCATCCATTCTGGAGTACCATGGCAGTTGAGCCTTCGGAGCTACCTGAGTATCAAGTAAACCGCGAGGAGATTGTGGATAGACAGATTGATGACCTGAATTGCAATTTGAAGAAGATGAATTACACGAGTAAGATAAATGCCGTGGCCTCATTGCGTGGCATCGTTTATCCGTCTACGTCGCATCTGTCCGAGCCATCATTTGTTAAGACCAAAGGACGACCAAAGAATAACTCGACAAAGAGAGACCCTTCTGGATGGCAGTATCATATTGATGAGGAGACAATTAAGTCGTCGTGTGGTTCCAAGGGTCGCCAAACCTCATCTGGTGCAAAGATTCCTAAAACAAAGGTTGAGAGAAGCACTGATGGAACGCCTCAATCGAAGATGAAAGGTCGTGGTTCTCGTATTCCCACACAAGAATCTGCTGCCCCTACAATACCTGCACATGAAGGAATCGACTTTTATTCTTTCGTGCCCAGATTTATGGTCCGTCTTATTCAAGATTATGTTAACGTGATGGCGGATGGCAACTGTGGGTACCGGTGCGTTGCTCAAGCCGTGTACGGGGATCAAGAAAGATGGCCGCAAGTGAGAGGGGAGTTGCTTATTGAGTTATACGAGCATGCTAGTGTCTACACGGCGATGTTTGGCAGTACCGGATACGTTGAGGTCATACGCAAGTGTGACTGGACCTCAGGGCCTTGTCCACAAGCTTATTGGATGGACATGAATGAAATGGGATTGGCCATTGCTACCAGATACAGTGCATTAGTGGTACTTTTGACTCAAGTAGGGAGTATGACTTACCTTCCTATGTTTGGCAGTGGTCACTTATCATGTATGATTGTTGTGACATTGCACAACAATCATTTCATGTTTGTTAATTTGGTCGCAAATAGTCCACTACCACCAATCCATCCGGCATGGGTACACCATAGAGCTAAAAACTTGAGGCACTTACTCAAAACGTACAAACCCCGACTACTCTTGTACGAACAATTAAAGTCTGGTCGGTAGTTCAATTTGTAGTTGTATCTGAAATCTAGTTCAATTTTATTCGTATTTGAAATTTAGATCAATTTGTAGTTGTATTTGAATTCTAGTTCAATTTGTAGTTGTATTTGAATTCTAGTTCAATTTTTAGTTGCATTTGAATTCTAGTTCAATTTGTATTTGTATTTGAATTTTTAGTTATTTCGTACTGAATTTACCGAAATGTCACTTCATATTTCGTGGAAAAATCTACGAAATATGGTCTTCCATTTCGTAGAAAATTCCACGAAATATGGTCTTCCATTTCGTAGAAAACTCCACGAAATATGTTCTTCCATTTCGTGTACGTTTACACGAAATACACGATTTTTTTTAATCTAACAGTTTCGTCCTTCGTGTTCTATAACAATAAACACCGCTATTTCGTGTGAAAAGACACGAAATTATTGAGTGTATTTCGTGTAATAATACACGAAATAGCGGGCGAATTTGGTTTTTTTTTAGGAAAGTTACAAATGAAATAAATCGCACTGCAAGCCGGTAAAAACCGCACTATGAATAGCATTTCAGTTATCTATTTTTCTAATTTGTAGAGTTACAACTTACATGTACAAGAATCAGCTGAATGTAGCTGGGGAAATTCAACCTAAATTGTATGTTGAAAAGAAGCCCAAAATATCACGAAAAGCCCTAATTTATAATGCAATAAATTGAAATTATAACAGCATATTTTTTGTTTCGGGCTTCATTCCATGCCCATATACACAAGTTATTATCTAGGCCCATTTCCGTTTGTTATTTTTCGTGAAATCCAAATTTATCAAAATGACTCAAACTTTGTAATAAAATAAGATGACAATCATCAATGTATTACCAAAGGATTGTTGATTCAAAAATCATGTCTCCATGCCTTGTTGATCATGAATTCAATTCATATGGAGTGAAATTGAGAAATCGAGTTTGTGAACTTGGTTTTGATACCACTTGTATGACCTCAAACGTTAATAGTTGTCCTAAAATCAACTAGTGCCAGGAAAATCGCAAACTCGAGCCATATAATGTATTCAGCACACACAAGCGCCCACGATATTCGATTGTGTGTCGCCCAGACCCGCACCTCGCTCGCTCGGACAATTGCAGCCTAACCTAGGCTAACAAAATTATTCGTGTTCGAACTCAATTCACTTGTATAATTGGTTACGGCTTCCTTAGTTATAACTTTTTGGAAGAATTAATTAGTTAGTGTTCTACTTTAAAATGAATGAATCAACCTTAAATTCCAAAGATAAATTATGGTTTTGACCTAAATTTGTTATAAGATCATTACTAATAGCATGTCCAAATCACAAAAACCACCTTTTTTTTTCTTGAGATAATCTAAATTTCAAACAACAATTTCCACGAATACATTCTTTAGAGTAAGGTGGTAGTGACAAAGATTGATTGACTAAGAAATAGAACACGAACAATGTATTCAAATTTGACAGCTAATTAATTGGGAGATAAACATTATATCATCGGCAATTCAATTTCACCTACCACTTTACTCAACCTTCTTTCTTCATCAACCTTTTGTGCACGTATATAATGCGAAATTAAATGGTTCATTTGATTTTCATTCCACGTGGCAGTTCAAAAATTCGATTCATTCCACGTATTAGACACAAGTTACATGGTTTTTATTTTTTTTCAAATTCATCCAAATATAACTGGATGAAAGCAAATCTAATTTCCAATTTCAAATTTAGATGATTTTTTTCAAATTTAACTCTAGGAATTAAGAATCCTAATTTATGACAATAGTCATACATTTAGTGAAAGTCGTTTTGTATTTATCATTTTAGTTAATTTTTATTGCAATTTTGAATCAATTGGCACATTAATTATGTAATGCTTTTTTAGAAAAAAAAAATAGCGAGATTGTTGAATATTGGTCGGAGAAAGGTGTTGAGAACGTGTCTGCGGTAACAAAATATTATCCTAATAAATAATTAAATATTATAATCACTCCTAACATTTTATCGGCTTGTCTGTTGTTTCTACATTTTGTTCAACGAAAAATCAAATTTGAAATATTTGTAGCACGTAGGAGTGTAACAAAGTCAGATTAGTAATCAATTAGTCTCACATTCTACAGATTGTGACAAAATAAATGACATAACTTTTTTTCATCGTACACTTTAATTCCACATTAGGCACGTGAACATATTTCCTGGAAAATGATGTATGAGAATTTAGATACGCAGGCACGTGCGGTTTGTTCAGCTTCGAAATTTGTTTGAATTTTTTCGCAGTAGGTGAGTCGGTTGCCATGAATGCTTTTCACATTTACTGTAATATTTCGGACAAATTACGGGCGGCTAGCTGTGATTACGCAAATAAGAGGGGTTTTTTTTTCGTAATTTGATCATTTCTCGGAGATTTACCCTAATATATTTTCTCATTTGAGAATTCACATTTGTAGTATTTTTTAATTGAGATTCTAGTTTTTTTTTTTTCTTTTTTCTTTTTTTTTTTTATCAACAAGTATATTGTAATTGTGTAAATTGAATATATATATATATATATATATATATATATATATATATATATATATATATATATATATATATATATATATATATATATATCACTATTAGATTTTATTTTTGATAGTGGTACCACTTTAAAAAAATTAAGTTGTATATAGTTTTCTAATAGGACCATTTAAAATGGTGGGTTCGTTAGAATGGTATTGTTTGAAATTAATAGCATATTAAGTATATATATAGTTGATAATGATAGATCAAGTTAGTATAAATTGAATATAATTGAAATTACGAGTTGAATATTATAAGTCCAAAACTCATTAATTTGCAAAAATAGCACGCACTTGATGGTGAAATTGTAACATCTTTAGATATAGTTAGTGTGTAATTAATTTGAAATAAATGTATTAAACATTTTTCCTCGACTTCTATATTTTAGAGCAACTACAGTAGTGCAGTAGTGCTACTGTTTCTCAAATTATAAACAAGGGTAAATTACAAACACCCCCCTCAGGTATGGTCAAATTACAAAAACCCCCTCTTGTTTGGATAATTACATCTACCCCCTCAACTATGATTTTTTCTTAGACCTCCACCTTTATGGTGCCAAATTCAACATAGTCATCCAGATTCCGTGAAATGTGCTCTAGTTTGTACTCTTTTTGTGAAAAAAATACAGTTTCCGATGCACCACAAACTGATATATACAAGCTAAAAATAAGATATTATGGTCATCTTGCTTCATAATGTAAAGTTTGAATGGGATAAAACGGGTACAAAAGTGATAATATTCCATATAATCTCGAAGATTCCACTAAATTTGATGAGTTGAGGGGGTGGTTGTAATTATCCAAACAAGAGGGGTGTTTTTGTAATTTGGCCATACCTCAGGGGGGTGTTTGTAATTTACCCTTATAAACAATGAACAATGTTTTAAACTTTTAATACATTATTTTTTCTGACGCACTACAACAGTAATTGTTTATATTTTAACACAACAAAAGATGAACTTTAATTTCTCAATAAATAAAGAATATAATGTAGCATAAATAATAAATTGGAAGACCTCAAGTTCACGCCAAGACATTAAAATAAAATAAAATAAATAATAAACAAATTAAATACAAGTTGAATTTCTGGACATGACCAGCGGTCCAACTTAGAGGATAGACTAATGCTACTTTAATTTCTCAATCTTAATCATCGATGTTGATTCTTAACAGACTTTTGCCTAATTCTTCGTTGTATAGTTTATATTATGCTACATCAGATGAAATACAAAGAATATGTATATTTATTATTCATATACACATAAATTAACACATACCAATATTAGTTCTGTGTAAATTAATAATAAAAATCCATCCCATTTAATATTACCCTGATGTAGCATAGAAATAACCCTAATTCTTCTGTTCATTGATTGACTTTTATCTCCAATATCTATATTAATAATAATAAAATTACCATTGATTAGTATATCTTTTCCATGTTAAATATTGCACCAATTCTTACGTATCTTTCCAACACTGTCCCCCACTCCTTCCAATATCTTTGCGGTTTGACATATGTATAAAAATTATTTTTTATTCAAAAAAAAATAAAAAATATTTAAAAAAATAAATAAAAAGAATGCAAATAAGGTGTAACGTTGATTGGATGTGTTGTGGCCCTCGACATGCACTAAGTACTTAAAATTTAAAGTCGCACTTTACAAAAGCAACCGACAACATATACATGGCAAAAAAGTCCTAAAAACGCGTTTTCTTTCTTTTCATACATTATAATTAATCTGATGATGAACTAAACGAATTGCTTTTTCCAAATATTATCTGATCCGACAAATTAATAAAAATAGAAACATATTGCCCTGAGCTATGCATACAAATGACTGTCTCTATTCAGACAATATATATATTGTTATTGAAAGATGTATATATGTATGTGTTATTACAAAGTACTATCTGTAAAATGAATTAAGAGAAAGAACAACGAAGACTACGTAAGTATTACGTACCCTAATCTGCGGTCGCGACGACGACGACGACGACTATACATCTTTCGCACGTGTGTGTACTAATTTCTCTAACCTAATTAACTCATGAACCAACAAAAGAATATTCCAAAATTCTCAAGAAATTTGGAGTGGAATTAAAAAAAAATAAAAAAGGAAATATGATTTAATTAATAAATTAAAAGCTAGTGGCCAATGCCGGGACTAGGAACGGAGCGGAGGATTCGGTCAACGCCGGACAGGTGGCGGGCGACGAGCTTCTCGTCGATGGTGACCGAGTGGCCTTTCTTGCTTGGGGTGGATTTCGGTACGGTTCCCTTCGGAAGCGCCACCATGTACAACCTCTCGTCCACCGCCGCCGCCGGAGCTTTGTTCTTTTGAACGTTGTCCGTCAATAACTTCCGGCCATGTGTGGATGATAATAAGCCAGAAAACAATACCACGAACACGAAAAACAATCGCAGAGTGCTTTTTTGAGCCATTTGCTTGAATTGTTCTTTAGAGAGAGAAAGAAGATGAAAGAGAGAGAGAGAGAATGAATTTGTGTGAGTTTTTTTGTTTAATCCTTGAATTTTAATATTTATAGAGAGGACTGATTAATGGAGAGTGATTTTAGGGGTTGAATTATAAATAAATAAATATATACACAAATAGCAAAGGAATAGGACTTGGGGATCAAGATATAGTTGGGCCAAGTCAAATTTGAAGTTCTAATTTCCACATGTGAACTTTGAAGGAAATACCCTCCTAATTAACTATATTTTATATAAAATAAAATTGAATTAAATTACATTCATTCTAAAATTAATTACATATTCATGGAATCGTGGTAATTAACGAATTAAATGCGGAGTAATTTTAGTTTTTAGAATGCATTCAACACCATATTAACGCCCGAGATATTCGACCTTGATCCATGATCTTGGGGAAATTCTATGCTATACCTGGTGAATATAACCAGACACCCTAATTAATAAGATTCCCACTACGGGTTCAGTTATGGCCCAATGAATTTTAAAAATATAATTATAAAATAAATAAAAAAGGACACATGTCAAGAAAAGAGCCACCCGGTGAAAATCACCGGGTGTAGCATTGTATTCCCCATGATCTTGTGAAACATAGATCCCCTTTTTTTTTCTCTCTCTAATTAGTTAATTTTATTTGAATGTTTTATATGTATATAAAAATTAAATTAAATTAGTTGTATTTGAATGGAAATTAGATATATGTTGGTATAAATGGTCAAAGAGATGTTTACGGTGGCACTAGTATTAGTGTACGGCGGCCGCGTGGAAGGTTAATTAGGTGGCGAGTGACGTAAGCAGCCGGCTAATTATTCTTAGTAATTTCTAATTTATATTAATTTTTTTTAATTAATTGCACCGTCAACGATTTAGATTTTTGATTCTGACCGTGTTTGGTGTGGGACCCATCACACATTCGCTAATTAGTCGGCTTAGCTTCGGGTTTATAAATTAATTAATAAAAATTTACAACTAATTAAGAAAATTAAAGCACCTAATTTTCAGTGAGAAAAGGATGCCGTCACGGAAACTTGTAAAGTCAAACCCAATTGGTCCTACCAAATGGCAAGAACGCAGCAAATGGCGTGTATTGATTTTTTATATATTTTAATTACTTAATTAATTAATTAATTTATTTTACTTTTGGTGAATGAATAAAATATTAGCAAGCAATTTGACACTTTCTTGTGTTTACGATCACATGGCTCTGTCCATCATGGTGCTCGTTTTATTTTCCTTTAAGAATTATATAATTAATTCATGCATTTTCTTCAAATTAAATTGTTTTTTTATTTTGATAAAATAACAGATACTCCCTCAATTGCATAATAATTACCATCTTTTAAATATATTTTTATTTTCACTTTATATTTTCATTACTGTATTAAATACAATATTTTTTTCTATTTTAACATTATTAATTCAACTCTAATTAACAATTCAGAATAGCGCACAAATATTAAAAATATTAAAAAACGGTTGAGCCAGTTTCGTTACTGTTTAAATAGCTTTTGATGTCATGATTTGATTCCGGCCCAAAATATAATTAAAAAAATCAAATGCTTAATACCCCACATATGATTTTGTATGATTTATTTTATAACAACAAATGAAGTTTAATTAACGTTTTATATGGACCATCAAGGCTTAATTGAAGCAGCCCATATAGCTTCTTCTAAATACAATAATAATAATTATTATAATTTATTTATTAATTAATCTTATCGTCTGCGGCCACATATAAAAATAATCCAACAAACCTTTATAATTACAAGTAGAGAAACCAAGGTCAAGAAAAGCCGTTAAGGGAATATTAGTTGGGTAGTTAAGAATAAAATCAAGAAAGATGCCATATTATTGTTTAGTTTACTTTCTTAAAAAGTCATACTTGACATTAATTAACAATGTATTTAAATTATGCATTAAACAATTTCCCTAATCTCATGCTTAAGGATTAGATGAATCTGTTAGAATAACCATTTCCCGAATTAGTCTTATGCACAAAAAATAGGCAGTCTTGTTTATTATTGGTTCATTAAGCACCTAATTTCCCCTTAATTAAACGCAATTAAGCATGTATCTGTTGCAGTATATACTTTCAATTAGCAGCCGCATTACGGTTAACATAAGATTTGGTCTCTATTATTTTTTTGAGTGATTTTGTGAGGATTTTGGGCCAATAATGAATTATTTTTTTATCGGGCCCAATGCTATTTACATCGTAAATGTAGTTCAAAACTGGATTCATTTTAGACTGAAGAAAGCCCAGATGATCTTGACCACTCATTTTTTCCTAACTAATTTGATCGACCACTCATCGAGTAATCTAAAAGAGTTCATTAACCTTAATCTCTCTCTCATTTCTTCTGCCTCTTCTCTCTCTGCAGTACCTCCGTTTTTGTTGTCTTTTTGCGGTGTCGCCTTACAGTCTTCGTTGTACGATGGGAGATATTAATTGATGTTAATTCTGAAATACATTCAGTGCTTCAAACCGTTGCTTTTGATGTTATATATATATATATATATATATATATATATATATATATATATATATATATATATATATATATTTATATATATTTGTCGTTAGAGAGAGGGATAATGTTAACACGCAACTCTCACATTCAAAACCCTTTTGACCTTAAATCTTCTGCTTATGTGAATCAATTGACTATTTCAGCATGAATCATTGGGTTTGGTGAGTAATTGTGAGTATTCCTTGTTAAGGAATTAATGATGGCGCCTAAATTTTTAATTTTATTTTAAAATTTTATTGTCGAATACTTAGGAAGTTGAGGAATTAATTATGAAGGTGCATAAAATTGTGGGTAGGCACAAACTACCACATCTCTAGTAGTACAAGAAACATGCATCCCATCATCATTTGCTAATGCCCAAATAATAATAATAATAATAATAATAATAATAATAATAATAATAATAATAATAATAATAATAATAATAATAATAATAATAATAATAATAATGTCCAAAGTTGAATAGCTTCTAATTTTAATACATCTTTATTCCAAAGAGGAATTAAAGTCAACGACTCTGTCACATAAGACGAACGCAGCATGGCCAATTGATTCAGTTTAGCAAAACAAATTTAATTTATTTTATTTATTCCTTTATTTTTTCTTTTTTTGAACAAAAGTGAAACTATTTTATTAGGCAAATGATGCCAAGTGAGTTGGAAGATGATCATCTTCGTAATAATCATCTACATTAAGATGGGCTACTGTATGCGCAATGCAATTCCCATTTCGTTTGACAAAAGAAAATATACAAGAATCAAAATAATTAACAAGGATACGGCATTCTTCAATCAAAGCGCCAAAGGACGTCAAATTGCTCTCTGAACTTTTAAGTGCATTAATAACAATAGTTATTCCTTTATTTTTTCTTATCGTTTGCAAACAATAGTTTGTCATATGTGTATTATCTAATTTGAATTAGATATTTATTTTTATTTATTTTTGATTTTTTTCAGCTCGTTTTGTTGTCTTATCAAATCAATTATCAATACAGTAATGATTTAACAACAATATCTCAAATTTTCATGAAATTGTCGTAACACAAACGACATAGGTATGGTCCGCATAGTTGACTTGTACTCTATATTATATATATAGATATGTGTATGCATTAATAGTTGTACTAAGCATGTGTGTGTATAATTAGTCATGAAAAAAGAAAAAAAAAACAATTTTGTGTAGGGAGTTAATTAAAAAGGGGAAATTGTCGGTATGAAAGGGGGTTAGAGAGGTGATGTTGCCGGCGAGGGCAAGTACATTAGGGCCATGGACCAATCACCATGTTCACGGATTATGTGTCTCATCCCCTCACACAATATATATATTTTTTTTATTTAATTTAATTTATTATGAAGGCGAAAGTGTTTCTACGACGTTCGATATATTATCCACTATATTTCAAATTTCGATTTTTCTGGTTCACAAGAGTGACGTAATTGATAAGTAACGGAATATGGAGTTAAGTATTTGAGTTCACATTTTCTAAGTTGAGTTTGCACAAATGAGTTATATATTTATATATTGTTGACGTATCTGATTGGTTGTGTGTTCGTTCTTTATAGAACGAAGAAAAGTTGTCTATGCATGGTTTCGAGTCATTAGTACCTTTTGACACCTCGCAACATAATTAATCTGGTGCGTACAATGTATTTTACATATGATATAATCAATTACTCATTTCGTTCCTTATTAAGTGTACTTTTTAGCTTTGCATGTCTCGATTTTAGGAGAAAAATACATAAGAAAGACTAAAATAACCTTAATCGATTAATGATTCTTGATAAGAGAGAGTTAATACTTATAATTCTAAAGTGACATTTAATACATTTAATAAAGTATTGAAAATCTAAAGTGACAGACAATATAAAATAAAATATTTTAAAAATCATTATTATGGAATAGAGGAAATAATTTTTATGAATAATTCTAGTACTAATTAGTAGTAATTAATTACATGCGGATCTTATAAAGTCATGTATGTATACATTTATTAAATGTACACATATTTGTACATTTGTACATGAATATTGATTTGTATATATGTAAGTCGAATCGCTTCCTATGTTAAAAGTTTAAAATAATTATTTAGTTTAATTTGTATATTTTTACTTTCTATAATTGGGCCTGATGTATATGGGCTTTGTATGTTCTGTTATAGAGGCCAACTTAAAAAGTGGCTAGTGATTGGGCTTTAAAAATGGCAGGCAGCAATATTTATATTCTAAATACAATATTTATTATTTATCAAATTATTCTTTCAATTCAGCCATACAAAAATCAATGATAATGAGCTTGAATAAGTTCAGCAGTATTTTGATTGTATTTTATTTGGGTAAATTACAAACACCCCCCTGAGGTATGGTCAAATTACAAAAACACCCCTCTTGTTTGGATAATTACAACCACCCCCTCAACTCATCAAATTTAGTGGAATCTTCGAGATTATATGGAATATTATCACTTTTGTACCCGTTTTATCCCATTCAAACTCTACATTATGAAGCAAGATGATCATAATATGTGATTTTTAGCTTGTATATATCAGTTTGTGGTGCATCAAAAACTGTATTTTTACACAAAACGAGTACAAACTAGAGCACATTTCACGGAATCTCGATGATTATCTTGAAGTTGGCACCATAAGGGTGGAGGTGTAAGAAAAAATCATAGTTGAGGGGGGTAGATGTAATTATCCAAACAAGAGGGGTTTTTTTGTAATTTGATCATACCTCAGGGGGTGTTTGTAATTTACTCTATTTTATTTTACCAGAAAAAAAAAAAACAAATTATTTTTTTTTTTGGTCAAAATTAAAAATAGTAGAGTGCCAAGTAATATATAATATTTATTTGCAAGGGCCCATCAAATATAAGTGTAGAAAAAGGGTAATGAGTGCGTATTTATGGTGGGATACTTTATAGTAAATAATGAGTTTGTACTGTTTTGCAGAACGGTTTAAAATCGATATATGATACGTACAATCAGCACAGACTGTGGCCGGTGATGAATCTCACTGCTCATTCGCCAGAACAGTGTCAGCCAGCAGCCTGTACGTATATATATATATATATATATATATTATTCCTTTTACATTAATTAAGAATATTCCACGACAAATATTTATATATGGTCTTGATTCAAACCTACTGACATTCACGTTTCAATCGTTTTGACGTTTCATTATTCTTCATCACTACACTGAAGAAAAATCATCTGTCAATCTTTTTAATTTTTTTTTTTATGAATTATCTATCTTTCAATTAATTTTGGTGGTGTATGTATAATGATGAATATGTATATATCTTGTGTATAGATTTATGATGTAAAACAAGGTTTATTTAATTTGTACATATTATGTGCGATTGTGTATAGATTTATGATGTAATTAAACTATCATGCATATTGATGTACATGATCATTAATGAAAAATTAGTTTAATTAGACACCCCGACGATCACCAGCGAGATCTGGACATCAAATACCTTCATCGGCATTGAGGTGACACTGACTGCATATTATCGAAAACATCCACCGATGTTGAGGTGTTTGTACATCAAAACACCTCATCGTCGGATTGAAACAACCTTTCCTCTCATATACCGGCAACTTCCTCCTCTACGGTCCCGCGATCGCATCGCGTGGCAAAACTTCTCCCATCCGTTCGATATACTCCAGTTTTTATGCCACATATTTTAGTATTATATTGTTATGTGACAGTTTACGTAATCGACTATAGTCGATTAATAAATCAACTATGTTTTTCTATGGTCGATTTATTGTTTTTATGCATAATATACACTTTATTATTTTAATCAACTATACGTAAACAACGCAGTCGATTTATGTCCAGTTTAATCCAGAATTTCACAAAAAAATATATGAAGGTTTTCTGTAATTATTTTAAAAAGGGACCTATGTCAATGCAATTTTTATTTAAAATGTGATAATTGTATTGACACAAACTTTGACTGCAATATATATGACTAGCTATATCAATATGAGTACTTTCTGATCATATCACAATATATATATACACATATATTTGAGGTGACAATTAATATTCCTCCGAGTCACATTCAAAAACTTTAATGAAATGGAATTTATACATATGTGGTGTTGTAATAATTAATACAGCAACTCACATGCCATTTTTATATAATAATAATAATGCAGGCTGCTACACAATATTGTAGGATCCTCAAATTTATTGCATTCATTTGTACCTGAATTCAAATGCATTGAAAGACTACCTGCCTGCTTTCTTCATTTGTTTTTATATAAATAATTTATATTTTTTTACACGGTTAAATAAATAATTAATACTAACATTTTACAGTTTCCAAACAAATTTGAAGTGCAGGAAGATAAAAAACAATTGTTCACACCCATAAACAATACATACATCTCTTCTATATATATATATAAAATTTATACAAATGAAATTAAAGAGTCATGGTACAAATTAATTAAATACAGTTAAGTCGTTGAATTTTCTGGTTCTATTTTCAGAATCTCTTCGGAGAACACAAGCACGCCTGCACAATAATCTACAATCCATAAGCAACCGAAATCGAAACCGAAACTGAAACCGAACATACACTAAAAGAAATTTAGCTAGATACAAACTTATAAAGGCATGTTACTATATATATACACTATACTTTCTCCTTTTTTATTTATTTTTCAAATTTTATATTTTTTCCCCAACAGATTGATTAACTATTTTATAATACAATAAATTGAGAAAAAAATATATATACATACATAAATATACGTACATTAAATGAAAGGCGACGGCGTTTTCTTCGGGTATGTCTTGCAAGAGCGGTTCTGAGCTTCTCGGCCATGTCGTGTTTATCCGAAATCTCTCCGGGCGAATTCAGAAACGCGCTTCGTTGAATCGGTGGTGACCAAATCCCGCTCTGCGTGTAATCGAAGTCGAACTCCGACACATCGTAGAATTTCGACAGGAGCCTCTCCGACACGGATTTCGACACGAATTGAATTTTTCTTGTCGGAGAGAGTGAAGCGAGTATTTGTTGATGATGATCGGGTGATGAAGATGAGGTTTCAGAGATGGACATTTTCTTGAATTTATTTATTAATTTATTTGAAAAATAAATATATTATAAAGTTATAAAATGAACAAAAGTGAAAAAAGTAATGTGTCGATGAAATAATAATACAATGGATGAAAAAGGGCTTCTCATCAGCTCAGATTGTGGTGGGGTATTTGACAAGGAGATGACACACACACATATATATATGCATTATACATATATAAAATATATATGTATATATATATATATATAAGTATATGTATATGTATGTATATAAGTATATTTTTGGCTGGTAGAATGCAATAATAGAGTGGGACGTGGGTAGCATGATAAGAAGTTTTAGGACACAACATTTGCAATTTTTCATGTGTTGAATTAGGAGTTACATGTGCTATTTTTTGCCCACAACTTACTTGTTTGGTTGTTTTGGAGTGTATTAATATATAATTTTGGAAGAAAATTAATAAATAAATAAATAAATTGAGGGAATTAAAATATTTATTCAGAAAAACAACTTACATGAAATGTTTTTTTACATATTTCTAGGATTAATACACCAATTCAATCATACAACTATGTGTGGGAAACTCGACCTAGCAACAGTTGATAAGTGATATTTTGTGGGACTCGTTTCTTGTCCACATGTGTATTGGCTTCTTGCAGAAAAAAAGACAATTATTTGTGCTTTTTTCTGTCGGCATTCGATTTTATATTCTGATTATTTAGTCTAGTAATTATTCTTCCACGGCATAGTCCAATTATTAATTTAGTTTCAATATAATTTATATCAAAAAATATGGGACTTATTATATTTAAATAAATACTAAATAATAGATTGTAGATAATATTAAATTGGGCTTAATAAATGGGCCGAAGTGCGGCCCGAATTGGTTAAACGGAAGCTCCGAAAAATGCGTGCCCTAATGAACCAAATAGAGAAATTAATCAGCCCAATTGGATTTTCCCCGCTCCTGCGTTTCAAAAAAAAAAAAAAAAAAAATTAAAAAATGAAGAAAGAACAGAAATCAAACACCTTTTGCACTCACACAAGTAATAAAGAGAGAATATTCTAAATCCCCATTACGCTTTTCCCCAATTCCCACCACCTTTTTCTTTCCTCAATTTTAAATTTTAGGGTTCTTAAATACTGGAATCCGATTCTTTCAATTCAGTGCAAAATCAGTGGAGTTTTTGGTGGAGTGTAAACAGTAATGGCGGGGTACAAAGCAGAAGACGAATACGACTATCTCTTCAAGCTGGTTTTGATTGGCGACTCAGGTGTGGGCAAAACTAACTTGCTGTCACGATTCACCAGAAATGAGTTCAGCCTCGAGTCCAAATCCACCATCGGAGTTGAGTTTGCCACCAGGAGTTTGCCCGTTGAAGGTAAAGTTATCAAGGCTCAGATTTGGGATACTGCCGGCCAAGAGAGGTGATTTTTTTTTCTTCCCATCAATTTTCTGATCTAGGGTTTTTGTTTTGGCTTCGGTTACAGAGAATTGGGTTTTAGGATTTGTGTTTTTGAAGAAGTTAAAGTTTTTGTAGAGGAATGAGGATTGAGTAGGAGAGATCTGAAAAAAATATGCGATGCAGCGATGGGTTTTTCAATTTTTCCCTAGAAATGCTTGCTATTAGGCTTATTTGATTTGATCAATTTTGACCTAGAATTGCTTGCTATTTAGAAGTAGTATATTAGATCAATTTTGACCTAGCAGTGCATGCTATTAGGCAGTAGATTAGATCAATTTTGACCTACAAATGCTTGCTATTAGGCGTAGTAGATTAGATCCAACTCATTAACACACTCACATTTCCCCGGTGTTGCATGATTTATTGGTTACCGTTTTCGCATTGATTTACGAACGCGTTCTGCAATTGATTCAAACATGATTGCGAGTTATCTATCCAGTTGAGATCGCATGGAATAAAGATTATACAACTTAAAAGGCCATCTTAAGAGTGTTGTTCTGTTTTTGGGAAACAGCCATATTCTCGCGTGTTTATGCTGACAGAATTACGAGGAAATATACATTCCTCAGTGCCCCTGCCTAAAGTAACGTTAGCTCTTACGAGGACACAGTCAAGCTGAATTTTCTTGCTCGTTGCATGTTATTTCCATATAGTAGCGTTATAGACTGGATATTTTCTTTGCATTTCTTGAAGTAACTTGTTTCAAGGATAAAAGTAGGTATGAGAAAATTCTGCAGAATCGACCTTGATTCAATGATTATATAAATCGGTGTGGCGACTAAAGGGTCAACTTTTATACTCCCATTATGAATGAGCCTAAGATAACATTTCAAACAATCCTTTTCTTCCCTTTCAGTAGCATTTGTTTCTTACAAGATTATTATATCAAGAATGTCGAGTTTGTCATTTTTATCTTTATTTTTTTTAGGTACCGTGCAATAACCAGTGCCTATTACCGTGGTGCTGTGGGGGCTTTGCTCGTTTATGATGTCACAAGGCACTCCACATTCGAAAGCATCGAAAGGTGGCTAACTGAGTTAAGAAACCACACCGATCCAAACATTGTCGTCATGCTCATAGGAAACAAAGCCGATCTTCGACATTTGGTGGCTGTCTCGACAGAGGACGGCACATCTTTCGCCGAGAAGGAATCTCTCTACTTTATGGAAACTTCCGCTCTAGAAGCTACTAATGTGGACACTGCTTTCACGGAAGTTCTTGCACAGATCAATCGTATTGTCAGCAAAAAGACGATGGAGAAGGGAGAAGAATCAGATGTTCCGAAAAAGGGGGAGAAACTCGATGTCGGACGGGATGTTTCTGCTATGAAGGGGGCTGGGTGTTGCTCTTCTTAGGTTAGTTTTATATTGATTAACATTCTTTATTTCTATTGGGTTTTTTTTTTAAAGTAGGTTTTGGATTGAATGTTTGTGATTCAAAAATTATCTTTTTGTTAGCTTCTCTTTTGAGCATTATTATATTATTAAAAAAAATGATGGTTTGAGAATTAGTGAGCCTAAAACTTGCTTAGCAGTGATTGGAAGATGCATTAATCATGGTTACATTACTTAATCCTTGAATAATTCATGCTGTAGGTACAATGGATAATATATAATAATATAGGATTGAGTGTTGTCAATAAATGATGATGTAATGAATTAGGTGTTAAAAATTAAGGATGTCATATTGTTGTTGAGTGCGTCTTTATATAATTTGATTAACTTTAGAACACTGTATATGATTGAAATGATTTTGGAGACAAAATGGAAAATAAATATGAATATTTTTGGTGAAATAATACTTTTTTTTTTGGTCCCTAGTATTAAAGCCAATTGTAGCCTATATTATTGACTTTGATGTTCTAGTAACTTCTATTATTGACGGTGTTCAAGTACAACGTTGTTCTCGGTTAGCCAACAACAAAAACAAGTTCGATTCAGAGGTTGTTTGACTAAATTTATAAGGTGTTAAAAAGAAAGTTTTTAATGTGTTTGATAATTTTATTTTTAAACATAATCTTAAAAATTCAAGAAGTAAGCTAATAGAGAGCAAAAAAGATTAAAACAAAAAATACTTCTACCCAATGTTTTCAGAACCGGACCGGCTATAGAACCGGACAACTATTTGGGTCATGAGTTTATAGGGTCGAATCGGTTCAACCGGGTTTTTGATTTTCTTTAATTTGCCATTATTTTAGTAATTTTAATGTTCTAAAAAATATTATTTTCTTTATATTTTTAATTTTCTAGTTATTATTTTCACGTTTATCTACTTCACCTCACTTTTTACTATATTTTATACTCTATATTTTTCCATATTTTATTCTTCAAATCCGGCAATCGGCCACCCCTATTCGATCACCCATGATCACATCCCACAATCCTTCAACCACTCATGACTAGATCCGGCCACCCACTACTAAGTTTGTGAAGGTTTTCTCAAATCTAGCCACAAAGAACCAACTCAACGGTGATTCAAGACGTTTTGGCCGAAAACCGGGTTCCTTGACTGACTCGTCGGTTCTCGGGTTTTACCCGGTCGAACCAGATTTTGGTCATTTAATCCCGGTTTTCGATTTTTCTAGTTTTAGATGTTAGACCGGACCGCTTTATTGTCAGGTCACGGTCGAACCGATCCGACCTGTCGGTTCGGTTCAATTCTAACAACATTGCTTCTACCCCCAATTTTTTTTTTTATTTAAGATTTTGGAATGAGTAAAAATAACTTATAAATTTATTATCCAAACACATTAAAAATTAATTCTAAAAAACCATAACAATTTATCTTCTCTTAAAATAGTTTATTGATAAACTTATCAACTTTTTAAAATAAGTTTACCCCAAACGAAACTCTAAGATCATGTGTGTAAATTTCAATGGAGAACATGGGAATCTTGATCAAAAGTCAACTTTGTCTCTAAATTTGACTTTTCGTCTTAGTCAGATTTCCCCATTGAGTGAAGCCAGATTTTTTTTTTTTTTTTAATTTTTTAATGATTAGTTGCAAGTTCGTGAAATATTAAATTGGTAAAAAAAACACGATTTATGACATCAATTCACCAATTAACAAACAGTTAATTATTATTTAAAAAAACAATTAATTAAATTACATAAATTTATGAAATTAATTTTTACCTTTACAATCAAGAATCGGTTCATATGGGAGAAGAAGACAAATGGGTGGTCGGCAAACTGCACCGCCGTTGCTCCACCTCTCTTTGCACCACCCCACGACGGAGCACCGCCGAACACTCCGGCAACTCACCAAGACCGGCGAAAAGAGACTCGTCGTCTTCTTCTTCTCTCATGGTGAAAATCATAGCCAATTCATTATCAGTAGTAATTCTGTCCTCCATTAAAGCTGGACTCTCTATCACCGTGTAATTAAACGTCGACTCGAAATCACTAAACCATCCGAATTCGCCGGAATTAATTAATTGCGGCACTTCACAATTAATATTCGTAATTAATTTATCCTCTGAAATTAAATTCATTGGTTTTTCTTCTACTTCTACTTCCTCCTCCATCTCTTCTTCTGAAGCTGAAGTAGCCGCAGCCGCCGCCGCCGTGCGGTGGTGGTTATTTCTAGAAGGCGGCGAAGTGTGGTTGTGCTGAGAAGTATACGTCAGCACTAGCATGGTGGGGTCCACTCTACTTCTCTCCACTTGTTTTCTTGCCGGGCATCCCTTTGAGCTACTACACTTGTAATAACCTCTGCAAGATTTTAATTACAATTATTTAATTAATTAGATCTAAATTAAACAAGATTAAGATTAATGTTAATTAATTACGTACCTGGGGTATGGAGAACCTTTGATGGGTTTCTGTCCGTATTTTCTCCAGGACCATGAATCGGACGGTGGAGAAGTGATCTGATCACCTTTCAGCCTGTCTTTAAATGGCACTGATACCACTCTCTTCTGTATTGCTTCTCTAAAATAAGTAAATTATAATTAAAAAAAATTATTAACTAATTATTTAACCTTTATGCATGAAACCAGCAAATGATCAAAACCCTAAAAAAATTCGCCTTCTTCAAAACTTGACAAAAATTTAATGAACACACACAGAATTCACACACACATAGATATAGAATTGTAGATATATATATATATATATATGTATACACAAATAATAATATATGGATTCAAATAAATTTGAAAGTAATTGATGATTACCTTCTCTTGGAATCTTTCGACATTAGTATGATCAATCACCTTCTTCTCTATGTTTTTGTGTGTGTGTGAGAGAGAGAGAGAGAGAGAGAGAGAGAGAGAGAGAGAGAGAGAGAGAGAGAGAGAGAGAGAGAGGATTGGGTAGTGAGTTTTAATATAGTCGTCCGATCGAAGAGAGAGAGAGAGAGAGAGAGAGAGAGAGAGAGAGAGAGAGAGAGAGAGAGATGTGTATTGGTGAATTAGAATATAGAATAAATAATAGAGGACGTGCAAGCAAATGTTGAATAAAATACAAAGTTTAATTGTATTTTATGACAATGTGAAAGGGACCTTAATCTTGATTAGTGTGCTGTTATTACTAACTACTATTTCAATGATGTGATTTATATTGAAAGAGCATCTCTCTTCTGTTGTAGTACTGATCAGATTATTATTTATTTCATTTTAATTAATGTATATCTTATGATAATTATTAAAGCTCCACTTATTTAATATTGTTCATACTTATTAATGACTTATATATTTTCTTACTTCTTAGAATATGCATACGAAATATATGTTGATGCTTTTCTTAGTTATATGTATTCACGTTATGTAATTGTAGTTGGATAAATCACAACCACCTCCCTGAGGTAGAGTGTAATTACAAAAAAAAACCTTTTTCTTTTTTAAATTATATTCGACCCCTGCAGTTTGTAATTTTTTTACATCCACCCCCTTTCCAGGGCGTTAATGTAAGGAATCTGCAAATTACAAGGGGTGTATTTAATTATAGGAAAAAATGAGGGGTTTGTTTTGTAAATAGACCTAAATAATAAGTAGATTAACTTTTCCAGGCCCACTATCTCAAACTTACGTAATGGCCCAAGCCCATTTGAAGCTACTTTCTAATTTCTTCCATATAAATATTAAAATAAATAAATTATAATTCAATGTACAAATATACAATATGCAATTAATAACACGGATCTTATATCATATATTATCTATAAGATCCGTGTTAATGACGTATCGGTTAAATGAGTCTATGAGATGATATATCTGGTGTAACAAATATCGGATTTATTTAAAGTTTAAACCATAGATCTATATAACTAACTGTACACTAATATACATACACAGTGAAGTGTGTTACTATGTGCAGATCAATGGCTCGAGATCATCCTGTGTAGTATCTATAAAACGGGTTAAATGGCTCTTCTTTCCGAGTAGTGATCCGACAAAAAAGGACGCAAAATGGCCATTGATTATTAATTACTTTATTAACTTAAATGCGACTTTCGTGAATGAAGAAAAAACGTGCTTTTAGTATTCCTTTTTATTTTCTTCTCCTCTGACTTTCACACTTTTATATATTATATATTACAATAAAACAACAGAATTTATTAATGTTACTTGTTAGGTAGTTATAATGAATGTAGCAGGATAATGGTTTTGTATTATGGTATGGTCCAAACAAATTTCTATTGGCTAGTGTAAATTTCTTGGGAACATATTCACATATATTTATATTAAATTACCACAACTTATGATATTTTATTGTAATAAAATAGTATGGGGTAATTTTTTTTTTCTTTTTAATTCCATATAATGAATAGATACTATTTGCAATAAATTCATTCTTTTAGGGTGCATTTGAATGGAAACATTTGAGTGAGGGACTTCAAATTCATAATAACAAATCTGTTAAAGTTGTTTGGATTGAGTTGGAAATTTCAGATTCTTAGATCTCGTTATAAATGTTTTTTTAAGCGTATTTTGTGGATTTCAAATCTCTTTTGAATTGGAGTAATTTCAAATCATTGTATTTGGATTCAGTCTAATTTCATTTATTTCAAATCCTTGAATCCAAACGCAGCACTCTAAGAAGTCCAGTTGGTTTTTAACTAAAATAACTAACAAGAAACACAAATAGTAAGTTGACCACAAACATGCTTTTGCCTTGTCTTTTTCATTCATTGTTTTTGCTTAGAGTCACTCTCTCAAGTTTTTCAACTTAATTCAAAATGAAAGTGACCTAATTTTACAACCTTCCACGAAAACACGACGTCGTTTTAAGGTTATACACTACCTAGTCGAGCCCTATCTTCTGAGTTTGAGTTTGCACAACGCGGAGAATAGCTTGGTTCAAGACTGCAGCATCAATATTGTCTTCAACAATGGCTTCCATCCCAAAAAAGTGTTGCGAGGAAACCCTAACTTGCACAACATTCACATTCATTTTCTCAAAGACCTCCATTATCGGCCCCACCATTTCTTCATCGCCTAATTTCTTGCACGTCACCGTCACCGCCAGATATCCCGTCGTCCCAATCTTCTCCACTTTCACTTCCTGTCACCATTACATAAACCAAAAAACACAAAATTTCATAAAAAAATCTATCTTTTTTACAAACAGTGGGGGGCCATGACCCCCTGTTAATTAATTGCTTTGTGCTGGCTCCGCCACTAATATGAAATAACGCGGAATCGAGAGAGAATATTTACTTGGATATGGTTAATGAGGCTTTGGTACTCTCTCTTGATTGCTTCAACTTGGAGTTTCAATCTATAGATGTAAAGAAAAGCATCCATGATAATGGAGCTTCTTGTCACCTTCACAAAACAAATGCATGTGTAATTAGAAAGTTTCTTTATATAGTAATCTAGAGAGAGAAAGAACAAGAAACTAAAACCATGCATGCATGGCATATCATTACTGATTTTGATTTGGTTAAGGTTTTCAAGATGTGAAGCTTTCTGCGCAGTGCCATTCTTCTTTGCAATTTTGATGCCATCTCAACTGTGTGTGTGTGTGTGAGAGAGAGAGTTATGAATTGTGTGACTATATTGTAATAATGTTGAATGTTAGAGATATTTTCTTTATGGGGAGCATGCTTTTTATAGAAGCTGAAAAAGGGTGCATGGTGAATAGGGTTTTGGCCTTTGAGGGGTGGGGTGGGGGGTGGGGTTGGGGGGGGGGGGGGGGGGTTGGGGGGTGGGGGGGGTGCATGGGGGGTCACGAGAATGTCGAGATACGTACTGACATGATGTTTTTTGTCATCATTCTAAAATTATTATGTACCATAAATTTGAAAAGCAACTTTCATTATCACTACTAATCAATTGTATAATGATTGCGATTGATCAATCAGGCTGCTTAAACAAAACAAAATTTAAGGTTAATACATATGTCTATCTTAGGTTAATTAGGCTTATAATTGACTAATTGTGGTCAACCGTCAATGGATTGGTTAATTCAATACAAATAATAAGTTATCCTACTATGTAACCATTTTTTTGATAATATTTAACAATATTTTGAAAAGCGGACCAAACACTGACTCGGGAAAAATTATTGGGTCATGGTTGGATAGGTTCAACTGGGGTCCAACTGATTTTTCATTTTTTTTTTTTAATTTTAGTTGTACATAATTTTTATAGTAAATACAACATATTGTTTTTCCCATTAACTTATTACTCACATTTCCAATTTTGGGGCAAAAAAATTCAATTTTCCAATATCACGGTTAAACCGGACCGACAAAGAGAATGGTTCGCCGTTTTGACCGGTTGAACTAGCCGGTCCGGTCCAGATTTCAAAACACTCTTATTTACCTTTCAGAAAATAATACGGCCGCGTGTTGATTAATTAACAATTACTTGCGATAATCATATTTAAGATTTAACAAATTATTGTTTAGAGAGAGAGAGGGTTGTGGCAGTTGCATGCATAGGATGCTTTTGTTGTAAAAAAAAACATTGGAGTTTAATAGTAACCAATTAGAACATCTGAAATTAAAGAGATGAGTCAATGTCACCAAAAGCAGTACTATATATAGAGGCCAAATTGCAGGCACCAAAAGCATCAATCAATAGGCATAGGGTAAGAACCCTAATTACCGTAGGGCCTCATTTTGTACCTATTACTGTAATTATTATAATTTTTTTTTTTGTAGGGATATATACTGTAATAATTTCCATGCATGTGATATATAACGTACGAAATGAAGTATGGGGCAAAATTAAAGACTGAGACTGGTCAGAATTTATGTAGTCTAGTACTGCATGCTGTGTATATATATATATATATATATATATATATATATATATATATATATATATATATATATATATATGTAAATAAATAAATATACGTACACTTTGTAGATAATAAATTTTTACAGCCCAAAATATAAAATCACGAGCACCTTCAAAAACTCTTTTGCCAGAGTCTGTCAATAGTCACATGCCCTGATAAATTAATCAGACCACCCGGCCCCTATTGATATTTGGATCTAATTTAATAATTGGTTCTTCAAATGAAGTAAAGATTTTATTTTAAAGAAAAATGATATTTTTCAGTTAATTTATATTTGTAGTTAAATGACAATTTTCAATCGATTTTCAAAAAGTCACTGGTGAACTTTTATCCTATTTATATATTTATTTAGTAAATTACGGGCACCCTCTGAGATAAGGTCAACTTACGAAAAAAAAATTCGTCATGTTTGTGCAATTACAATTACTCCGGCCCTCACTATGAATCTTCTTACATGTTCACCCTTATGGTGGCAAATTAAACAGAATCTTCTACATTCAGAGAAATGTTCTCTAGTTTGTACTCGTTTTGTGCAGAAATTCAATTTTTGATGCACCACAATCTGATATTTATAAGCCAAGAGAGACACATCTTATGACCATCTTGTTTCAAAATGTGGAGCTTGAATATGGTAAAAGAGGTACAACTGGAGAATATTCCACATAATCAAAACGATTCCACTAAATTTGAAACCTCAAGAATGAATGTGTAAGATGATTCATAGTTTTGGGGGTGATTGTAATTACCTTAAATATGAAAGTTTTTTCTCTCGTAATCTGCCTTTACCTCAGGGCTACATTTACCCTTTATTTTATATTTATTTTATGAATCAATATGTCAATCCTAATTAATTTAGTTGTCAAGAATAATGAAATACAATATTCTTGACAAGACATTTCATTTAAATATGTATGTATGTATATGTATATATCTTACACGGTGTCATTCTTGTTTCAGAGGGCATGCATAAAAAAAGCAGGCAGAAAAAATAGCACAAGAAAACAAGAGAAGAAGAGAAACAAATTGGAAGTTAGCAGTTACACAACTCCTTAAATCACTCTTATAAGATTTTGTTCTTTAGTATGTCCTATAAAACCTCTTCTTTGTCTAGTTCACTTTCTTGTCTACTCTTTCTTTTCTCATATTTCAATTTTATTTCAATCTAATCTCACCATCCTTTTCTTTTGTCTCTATATATATATTTCAGTACTGCACTGCTCAAATGTAGCACAGATATTGACCAAATTCTTGACCAATGGATTTCAATTTTGAATTGCATCATTATCTTGTTCTAAAAAAAAAGTCCGTGAAAATTAAATTTTCACCCATCAACTTTACAGAAATTTCATATTTGGTCCCTCATGTTCATAAAAGAAAAACACATTTGGTCCTCTATATTTCAAAATTCAACATTTTTAGTCCGTTCCGTCAATTTTGCCGTTAAAACTAACGGAATCAAGAGTGTGCCATCATTGTCTTAATTGACAGACTAGCGGTCAATTAACGGAAATGACCAAAATTGTTATATTATTGAAACATGAGGGACCAACTGTATTTTTTGTGAACATGGGGGACCAAATCTGGAATTGGTGCAAACTGTAATTTTCCAAAAAATGAAACGGAGATGAAGAACATTCAAGATTACGTAGTTTGGATAAGTGTAATCCTACATCCACGGGAACTACAATGGCGGCTTCTTCATTATCAACAATCAATCGGGATTACAAGCTCACAATCACTCACAATACAACTCACACTTTAGCACCTTACACATAACCTTAAGACTTGCATAAGATTTCTTATTGTTTTATAAAAACGAAAATTGAATGAAAAATATTATTCCGAAAATCAGATTTTTTGGACCCAAAATCGACAAAATAAAAAATAAAAATTTATTTACGTTTTCATATAAATATATATATATACATATGCCCATGGGCCGGGCCCCATTTTTCGATTTTTTGTAGGCCAACACTAAGTTTGGCCCGGTTTTCGCGCCCATCCTCAACATTAATTTTGGGACACAATTGTATTAGCTTGCTTGCTTGAACTCATGGTCAAATTGAGAAGATTATCTGTAAGAGAAATTGAAATTAGTACATATATAACTTAAGTGATGATATAATTAGTAAATATATTTTGAAAGAAATAACTAATTAGCCAAAAAAAAAGAAAAAGATACTTCATTTCCTGCAGCATTGTGAGAATGAATGGCAGGGCAATTCTCCTTTGGCAAAGAAAATGTATGCATTCGCATGTCGTCGTCTCTGCCAAAGGAGAATTGCTCTGTTATTTCTTCTCCGACAGAGTAAATTTTCTAACTCAAATTAACCTAGTATATATGCACCATTGTATATATGTACTTCAGTTGTCTTCAATACTACATAGCATTCACACATATATATACGCGCGCGCGCACACACACACACACACACACACACACAAACAGTCCTGGATTTATACTTTAAAGGATATGCTGTAGGAGAAAATGGCATATGCTTTCTTGAGTATTTGACTGGGATTTTTCCCTTTGCCTCAAGATCAGCACATTTTTCGTATAAGGATATGCTATATATTATAGGTAAAGAAGAGTTTTTTTTTTTTTTTTTTTTTTTTTGTGGTGTGTCGCTTTACAAGGAATTCGATCCCGTTTGCTTTCGCACGAGCACGAAGATATTCGATTCCGATCTTCTTCTTTATGTTTCTACTTACGTACGAAAGTAAGATTATTATTAGCAAAATCATGCAAATTATAATCATGTGACATAATAACTGAATATATTGTTAATTACTGATATTAATCATCACATACCTGCATTGCATTGTATACGTGTTTGTTCCGAAGCAATATAACGCGTGTGGAAAAGATCAAAGTAGAACTACGCTTCTCTTTCTCTCTCGGTTTTTTTTTTTTTTTTTTTCCTAATAAAAAACAGTTTATTCCTCAGACTGGTGAACATAAGAAGAATATGCTTCGAATATCCAAGTAGAAAAAAATAAAATATATTTATTTTTTCAACTCAGCTATAAATTAACACAGGGGGGATGTAAACAGTTGGTCAAGGAGAGTTGAAACGACGCAGTATAATCAAATTACATATATATATATATATATATATATATATATATATATATATATATATATATCATGCATTGTTTGGATGGCATTACTGGGTAATTACTCCTTTGGCAGTAGCTAATCAAATATGTTAATGCATGGTTTCTTACGTGCTTAGCTCATTGCCAAGGGAGATTTGCCCCGTAATTCTCGCATACTAAACTGTATTTCCTATCGATAACTGCCCCTTTTTATAATACGAGGTAATGCTGCTCTATTATATATATATATATATATATATATATATATATATATATATATATATATATATATATATATATATATATATATATATATATATATATATATATATATATATATATATATATATATATATATATATATATATATATATTATTTCTTGTCTTAAAATTATTGTGCAATTATAAATTTTTGTTGTGTTTTTAACACGTACCTTTTTCCGGCAAATATATATACGAGTAAAATTTATATATTTAAATTAAAATTTGTCGGCACAAACGATGCTTACATTGCAAGAAAAACTAGTTTTAGCGACCACAAAATATTAGCCAATAATACAAACTATGCGTAAGACACAACTAAAACGATCAATCAATGACATAATTTGGTGCCACTGCCAAAATCCTGTCATTTCTCGACGAAGGTTTAGCTGCATTTTCACCGTCTTCTGCTTGTTTACCATCATCCACAACTATTAGATACCCTTCCCTCCGTACGAGACTCTGTATCCATCATATATATACACATAATTATATATATATATATATATATATATATATATATATATATATATATATATATATATATATATATATATAGTAAGTTTCTATTATATCAAGAAGAGATGTTTGTTTACCTCAATAATTGCCTTCAAATTCGTTACTTCTGCTGCCGCCTCGTCGAGCGAGCTATATTGGTTCTTCTCGTTCTGCTGGTCGACGTACCACTTTATCAAATCCCGTTGTCTCATCCCAGCCAACCCTGTTCTTGCAAAACTCAGTCATACGTACATATATACATACATACATTCGTCTTATGTGCGAAATAATGAAAATTATGCATGCATTGAAGATTACCTCCTTGCGTCAGAGTGTCTTCGTGTTGTCTTAGCCGCATGACAAGGGCTTGAGTAACCCTTTGAAAGTATTCATCGCTTATTACTAGTTTCTTCCCACGCTTGCTTGGAGAAGCTTCTGCTGCATTTTCTGCATTACGACAGTACAATAAACGAGGGTTTATTTGTAAATTCAGAAAGTTAAAAGACCTCTACTTTATTATTTTGAGTGAATCTTTTGCTGACCTTTGTTTTCAGAACTCTGCTGAGGTGTCGCAAAAGTCTCGGCTTCACCGGAAACATTATCATCATTAACATCATTATTCTCTTCCTGAAACTCCGAAAGATCGATCTCACTCGACTCCACACTGTAAGGCAAATAATCAAACAGAAACAATGATTTTTATTGGAAAAAGAAGATATTACTAGTGTGTGTGTGTTTGTCTTGCAGGAAAAATTATTTTACGAAATTCTTACTTGATTATCGATGTCTTGAGCAATCTCACAGCAAGACGTACGTGGCGAGTTTGCACCTATCCATATGAGAAATAAGATTAGTTTGGCAGAGAGAAGCTAACTTTTTGGTAAAGATTTTTGCAAATTTTCTTGGTAATTAAATTAAGCACCTCACTGTCCAAATGACAACGCGCAAGTGCTTCCGAAAGCCTGATAAGCGCCTCGAGCTGCCTCACTGTCATTCGATAAGCAACTCTACTACCAGGTGTCGTATCTCCTCTACGGAGGGAAACGTAAGATTCAACCAACAACTGTTTAGCTTCGGGGCTTAGCTGCATTAAAAAAAATATATATATATTATGAATGAGACCATCTGCCAACTTATCATGACTACAGCTCTGCCAAAGTGAAGACGCGTTAATAAATTATAAATAAACAAGCATACCTTAGGTTTCAGAGTTTTCGAGTATGAGATGTAGCGCTTCAGTTGTGCGGTAGTGAATGTAGGTGAGAGTGCATCTTCGTGCTTCTGATGAACTACCACAATATGATGGGCAATATGGTAATCGGTTTGCTCGTCTGGGTCATCAATCATCACATATACGAGGTCGAATCTTGAAAGAATGGCTGGTGGAAGAGCCACATTATACTGTTGAAAAATAATACAAAAATTAGCATTCATCGATATGCGAAAACAGCATGCATGCATGCAACTGGTCTGATTTATTACATATGTTAGTTACATTCTTACCTTGAGGGGTTTAGTCTTGTCATAGCGCCCTCCTGTGGGATTTGCAGCAGCTAAGATTGATGTTCTGGCATTCAACGTTGCTTGTATTCCAGCTTTTGTTATGCTTATCGTTTGTTGTTCCATAGCTTCATGAATTGCAACCTTAAAAGTAAACCATTGATTCAAACACAAGTCAGTTACAATAACCCGATCTCGTGTATCTAAACTATATGATTTAACTACAATTACCTGATCTCTTGTATCCATCTTGTCAAACTCGTCAATACAGCAGATGCCATTGTCAGCAAGCATCAGTGCGCCAGCCTGAGAGCAGTTAATAGATATAATAAACGGAAGCAATTAATCGATACATACTCGAACATGAAACAAACAGAATCAAGAAAAATACCTCGATGCAGAATTCACCGGTTTCTGGTTCTTTGGCAACTGTTGCAGTAAGACCAGCAGCAGATGAGGATTTTCCCGATGTATAGACAGATCTTGGAACTAGGCCCACTGTATACCTAAAGAAAAATAAACGGGACAGTCGAATATTTAGACGATAAACAGAAACAAGACAATGTGTGACTCGACTGACTCACGAAAAACACAAAAAGAGATACATACTTGAGGAATTGCGACTTTGCACAACTGGGATCACCCACAATACAAACATTAATATCCCCTCTTAAATTGATGCCCTCGTGAGTAAATTTATGGACACCGCCCATAAGCATGAGAAGGATGGCTCGTTTAATGTCTTGGTGACCGAAAATAGTTGGTGCAATGCTATCCACAAGCTTGTTGAAGAAGTCGGGAGTATTTCTCATTCTTTGGATTTCGTCCAAGTCCTCAGCCTGTTCCAAATAAGTCGAAACAATTTGAAAAAAATGTTCGTTAATTATTCATAAACTAACCATGCAATAGTCAGACTACAAAAAAAGAAAAAAAAAAGGTCGTTACAGTGAATTGTCGGCTATCGTCTTCATCAGCATCTCTCCTATTTCTGATATCGGAGTCCCTTCTGCCATCGCACACCTAACCAGGGATTAAAAAAAATCAAGAAACCAGTTTTTAAAGAATGTAAACGAGATTCAAACAGTTAATGTACAATGTTGAAGGGGGCAACAAACCTGTACTGAATTGGCTATGAAGGCAAGCCGATAGTTCAGGTCTCGCACTCCCAACGCACGAAGCCCTTTGACACCTTCTTGACCAGACATGGCATTCTTACTAGACGATTCTCTACGGCACTCTGCTCTCTCCCCTGTAGATGCTAATGCTAGAATATCGGGTAAAACAACCACAGTCCCGGTAAATATAACTCTGCAAGAAAAAGAAAAAAAGCAAACAAAAGAATGAGCTGCTGCTATCTGGTGAAACAAAAAAAAAAAAATCCCGATGCAAATAAATGGTGCTTACGTGTCTCCAGCCCTAGCTTGTTCAACAATATCGTGACGTAGGATTACGTCAAGTGATCTCGGAAGCGAGCCTGCAGGTATTTCCTTCGATGTCTCCTGCATACGCACTCTCTGCCAGTCGGTAAATTTGCTGTCTTGCCGAAGCAATGCCCACCTTGACCTGTTTTGGCATGTTGCACTCATGCAGATAATTGGCTGCAAGCAAAGATAATACGTGTATCCAAACACTATATAAGTTAAGAAATCCAATTCAATCATGTCGTTATATTCATACAGTAGCAATAATATTTTTTTCCAGAATTCAACGGAATCACGGTTACACGGTAGCATTCATTCCAAGAGATTAACAAACAAACAAAAGAAATTAAGAACCTCAGAATCACAGTTGCAAGTAGTAATTTACACTCAATTCATTCATTTCAAGAGACTAATATAAACAAATAAGGTTAATACTACGAAAAAGAAAATTAAGAACCTCAGTGTACTTGAATTGCTGTTCGACATTCCGAATGACGTTTCCGCAATCGAGGCACTTGAAAGTGCCGTAGAGAAGCTCGGGCCGAACTTCGCTGGTGCGGGTGACGACGCCGCTGACCGACAAAAGCTTCCCGATCTCGGTGGTGGTTAATTCCCTCAATTTCTTAACAAGGGGGAGGTTGTAGAAAGCCACGTTGATGTCTTTGTTAGGGTTGTCATCGGCGATGAAAGTTGGCTTGAGCTCCATGATGAATCTCTTGCAGGCATTCCTCAGGCAAGGCTCGAATCGGATGAATTCGTCGGCGATTGCCTTCTGGAGAACATCGTTGAACCGCATCACGTGCGAGAAATCGATGAACATTGTGTTGGACTCGTTCGGCCGCATCGCCTCCACCTCCGCCTCGTAGTAGGGCTCGTAGCCGCCGCGGCCGTCCTCCGCCAGTCGGAAGGTTTTGAGGAATTCCAGGAATATGTTCTCCACCGGCACCGCCTTCTCGTCCACCCAATATCCGCCGCCGACGTTACCCTCCATTTCCCGGTTTGCTTCTTCAAAGGTTGTACTGTGCTTTTTTCACTGGTTCAATTTTCTCTCAGTTTTGGTGAAGGAGTATAATAACTGGAGGGAAACCTAGGTCAGTGTTGTATATCTCTGCTCTGGCGGGAAAATTGAGATTGTTTCCCGCCAACACAACCCCGAGCCGTTTACACTATGTTAAACGTCGTCGTATTTCTAAAGCGTTGAATTTTACTTTGACCATCTTATTTATTTTTTATCCATAAATTATTTTCGCTAATTTAAAATATTCAAAAAAAAAATCCCAAACTAAATAGACTGTTCAAACCCTAACCGCTCCCATTTCTTCTTCTTATCGATGGAACTCCGACACACCACCGCAATCCACCGCCGCCGTCGTTGCCTCCGCCTCAGCATAATACCTGGTCCGTTCAAACCCTAGCCGCTCCCGTTTCTTCTTCTAATCGATGGAAACCTCCGACACACCACCCCATTCCACCGCCGCCGTCGTTGCCTCCGCCTCAGAGTAATAATACCTGGTCCGATCAAACCCTAACCGCTCCCATTTCTTCTTCTTATAGATGTCAACCTCCGACACACCACCGCAATCCACCGCCGCCGTCGTTGGCTCCGCCTCAGAATAATACCTGGTCCGTTCAAACCCTAACCGCTGCCATTTCTTCTTCTTATCGATGGAAACCTCTGATACTTCACCTCAATCCACCACCGCCGTCGTTGCCTCCGCCTCAGAATAACACCTGGTCCGTTCAAACCTAACCGCTGCCATTTCTTCTTCTTATCGATGGAAACCTCCGATACACCACCCAAAATCCCAAATCCACCGCCGCCGTCGTTGCTGCCTCCGTCTCAGAATAATACCTGGTTCGTTCAAACCCTAGCCGCTCCGATTTCTTCTTCTTATCGATGGAAACCTCCGACACACCACCCCAATTGTGACGCCCCCTGGTCCGTTCAAACCCTAGCCGCTCCGATTTGTTCTTCTTATCGATGGAAACCTCCGACACACCACCCCAATCCACTGCCGCCGTCGTTGCCTACCCTTCAGAATAATACCTGATCCGATTTCAGTGAAATTAGTGATCTCGCCAAACTTGACTCCGTCTACACCGTAGCGGACATGGCGACATTCTCGGAGATTAATGAGAACCCTACTGTGGTTTCCGCTCCACAAGGTGTGAGATATTTTTCCCATTTACTCACAAATTGAAGTAAATTAAGCGATAGTCACAGTGATTGGGTATTGTTAGAAATTTCTCTCTGTAAATGCCCTGGTTGTATGCATGCGATAGCTACAGTGATTCTGAATCATGTTTTAACCTAGTTCATTAACTCTACAAAATATTGATTATTAATTAAAATCCATTGTTTTCTCTCTTTTGTACAGGCCGAGGAGGCTGTAGTTGCTTTGCTGAAGGAGCTCTTGAAATTTTGAGGTTAGAACACTGATCTTGGCATCTTGCCTCTAATACCTTCTTGATTTTAATGTAATTGTTGCCTGAACATATGTTACTTATTTGTTGCTGAAATAGTAGTAAATTAGTAATATGTTTGTCATATCAGGTATAGATGTAAAGTTTGCTAGGCTTTACGAATTATTTTACTGAAATAGTCTACAAATTGTTTGACAAATCATGTATAATGCTAAGATTGCTAGGTAAGACTACACAAGATTTTAATCTCATATTTTTTTAGATAGTTGACACAAATCGTTGTTGTTTTAAGTTCCTATCTTATTGTGCGTATATCTGTGCTGAGCAATGTTCTTCTGTTACAAATGGTTGCGTCGGCAACTATTTGTTAAAATTCTTATGTCAGATATGACTTTAGGCCTTGTTTGGTTGCCAAGATAAGATTATATAATCTAATGAAAACCCAATTGTATTATCGAACCGTGGAAGAAGGTCCAATAAATAATCTCCCTAAAAGGCATTATAAGCCAAGATAAAATAATATTTCCGGGTCGACTCGGAAAATTATTGGGTTTGCCAAACATCAAACAAAGTCTAATTGTTTAGTTAATCATGACTAATCTCCCCAACCAAACGAGGCTTTAAGGATACACTTTCGTCTTCTTCTTTCCACTTTCTGTTTGGTTCCTACTTATCTTTAATTAGTGGAACAAATCTTGCAATTTGGATATTCATTATATATATATATATATATATATATATATATATATATATATATATATATATATTTGTTTATTCCTTTTTTTTTTAATTTAAATTTCAACTCAGTACATATGGCTGAGAATGATATATTAATATTGCAGGAAATAATATCAGCAGTATGCCTAAAGACAGTGAGCTGTATAAAGCAAATCTGAGTGAGGCTCGTCGAAAGTACGAGATGTGAGTAAAAGAATCCGAAAATCAATTTTCTTGATTGTTCTGAATCCCGTATATATACTTACTTATATCTGATATCTATCTGTGTACAGTTTAGTAGAGTTCGAAAAACAGCTTATACCGTTTTGGAAAACAGCTTGTTTCCCTCCTAGCTCTTTGTGCTTCTACATTTTGGCATTACTTCAAGATTACATTTTGGACTTGGTCCAAGAGAGTGTTGTATGTTTCTTTAGTTTGTGCCAGCTGTGCTCAAGCACCTTTGCTTGGGCTCAAACACCTTTGCTTGGGTTCAAACACCTTCATCCGGTTTTTACTATCCATAATCGATCCCTGGTTTATTCAGGGCCATCAAATTCCTTATTTGTTCGCTATTGAGGCCAACAAATTAGGCCAGTCTTACCGAATCCAATCTTGGGATATTTTATTGGGTTTCTTCTTTAATATCAATGTGACTCTTTTACGTCAGGATCTTTTCTGAATTTTGAGGAAATTGCATGTCATATTATACGTAGGAGTAAATTCTGAATACAAAATGGAGAAAAACTTAATGCTCATCCCATGAGTGTGAGCTAACTTATGAACTTACGATAAATGTAGGGGTTTTGTGATGTTCCTCTTTGGGCTTCCATCAGCTTCTACATGTTATAATACATTGAAGGTAATATTCGGAAGGCCATACACTGGTTCATTCATATCGTCACATAATTTCTTATGACCTATCTCTATTTTCATTGATTTGATTGTGTACTTATAATGTATTGTCATCTAACTAATATTTGGTGCCATGTAATTGATACAGCTTCCAACATACAATCGTGCTGGCACTTTGAGGGCAAAACTTCTATATGCAATTAATGCCGGATTCAAACCTTCTTAGTAGTTTGTGACACAACGAGAAGGTATGGTAACTTATATTTAATGTTGATTGTTTTGTTGTTATATCATGTCATCTCTGAGTCAGTTCTACGGTAAAATATCGATGATAAAATTATGTTTCTCTATGAATACAGTCTAGGATAGTGTATAAATGTCTAACAGAGACTTGAATATGCTTTGAGCTGACAAATTTGTCATATTCTGATGCAGAAGTTGAAGGGAGCATAAGGTGCATCTCTGGAATATACGTTCGAATAAATTAATGGCGGCTTGTGATCATGCAATAGGTGCATCTCCAGTTTTATTTGCTCCCAGATTGTATGTATGAAAGAAACTTTGTAAATAATAAAACGGACTTTTGTTGTATATGCAATGCTGAAAGGAACTTTGTAAAGTGATCGAACGGACTTTTGTTGTGTAAACGGACTTTTATCTTTTAATTGTAAAGGGACATTATTCCAGACTTGTGGCCAACACAAATTTAAGTAAGTGTTCAGTAAATTCACGCATATATTCAATTTATGCCTGGGATTAGCATTGTATAATATTAGAGTGGGCCTCTGTTAATTGTGATTGGGCCCACAATTAGCATGTGATAGGCTTGTATTAGACTTGGACTGGACCTATTTTTAGGCATGTGAAATGGACTGGGCTTAAATTAATTAGTAAATGGGCCTCAAGTATTCCTCAATTAATTAGTAAATGGGCCTGGATTCAGCATATTTAGGCCCACGAACGGATATTATTTCGGCCTTGTTTAACTGTGTTGTGGGCCCATATTAATCTGATATTTGGGCACGTGTTAGGTATGTATTCGGCCTGCACTAACTACACTTATTTTTGGGCCTCAATGAATTAAAAAATACGCATGAAATGGGCCTGTAAAAGCTATTTAATGGGCCTTGATTAATTAGTAAATGGGCCTAGAGTGAGAATATTTAGGCCCACTAACGGACCTTATTTGGGCCTTGTTTAACTTTTAGTGGGCCCATATTAATCTGATTTAGGGCCTGTAATGGATTTTTTTGTCATGTTGGACCTGAAATGGGCCTGCAGTGACCTGTTTTGCTCACGTTGTGGGCCTACATTGGGCTGTCAATTCCATAATGGGCCCTAATGAATACTTTTCTGGGCCTTAAATACCGACCTGATTTAATCGTAAAGTCGGCCTGTAAAGGGTCTGAAATGGGCCTGGAGTGATCCAATTTGTCTATTATTGGGCCAAGAATAAATTATGATTGTTGTCGGCCTTGCATAATTTTAGGTTGGGCCTAGATTGCGCATTTTCAGGGCATTGGTTAACTGCGAATTGGGCTTTTACGGCCCGTATAAACACGTAATGAGCCGTCTTTTGGGCCGTAATGGGTTTAATTTTTGCCTTCATTCCTTCTAAAATGGGCCTGGAAAAAAATTTTGAGCCTAGATGTGACCAATTTATGGGCCTAGCTTAATTGTTCAACAGGCCATGAGTGTGCCTAAAATTGAATGATCCTATGTTGGGTCTACTGTATGATTCTTTATTGGCCAGGCAGGCTATTGTTGATTGGGCCTATTTGAAGTCCGTAATAGCTGTATTAGAATGTCCATTTACAACAACTATAAGCTTTGAACTAACATGTTAATGCACCTATAATTTTTCTTTTACTGGTTTCCAATTCATATTCTTAACCATGATTATTTGCATGGCCCCGCAACTCACCCATCCATCTCGTTTTCTCCCTACGAAGATGCAATGAAAAGGCCAAGTGTTTTTGCAATCAAAGAACCAGCAGCAGGTCTCTCGGGGAAAATGGAAGAGCAAAGCAGCCTGTTTCTAACGTTTGTTCTTCCAACCATCTGAAATTCATCCATACAAAATGTAAGCATAAATCAAGTACAAAATTACGAGTACAGAATACTCTAAACTAATACATGCAAAGAAAATGGAATTGCGTCTTAATGCTTTACTTGGATGGGAATACAAAAAATTCAAAAAGAGTTGATAATTATAAGATTAGCAGGTTACTTCCTAATTCAAAACTTATATTCTGCTCCAAGACATCACTTGAATAGCTAGGCATGAGGCCAGCCAATCAGACAGATCGCACGCTACATAGTGATCGGTACGTGCTTTATGCTCATTCACAAAATCAACAATTCCCATAAAATCTAGAGACTCGTAAGAAAAGGCATCAACTCATAATCCAATTTGGCAACAACTTTACAAGTATTGTCCAAATATTATTAAGACTAATTTTAGTATGGGGGTTTATTATGATGTCCTTTGTTGCAGCTTTGGTTGAAGTAACCAAACCATTCACAGTTACGAATATGACTAAAATGATGAACTAACAAACAATGGTTGAGATGATCTTCAATGGATCCTAAACGAGGTGATGCATATTGAAATGAGAACTATAAGAAAATACTTTTTTCCTTTTCATCCTACCTAATAAATGAAATCTTGTATGTTTAATGTAGATGATATCAGTGTCGCATCAATTTTGCCCACGTATACGTAAAAAATCAGTCAACAAGTTTCAAAACATGCATTTAACTGATTTTCCAAATTAATTGCCATCCTAGATCAACATTTGTTTGCAGGAAAAATAATATTAACTAACCTTTCAAAATCTGACTCCTCTAAATGGCAATATGTTTTCAATCCGTTGTTTAGAAAGGATCACCAGCACAATTGACTACCACCAGAAAAATCACCACCTGCGCAAGGTAATGGCACAAACTTATACTCCAAGCTGGACTCTAAGCATCCAAAATTTACTCAAAGCACTAGCAGGTTTCCCCGGGAAAATGGAACGGCAAAACGGCTCGTCCATAATGTTTGATCTTCCACCCATCTGAAATGGATCCATAAGAAAGTAAGCATAATAAAGTATAGAATAATGACTACAGAATAATGTAAATTAATACATGCAAAGAAATTGGTATTACATCTTTACATTTTAGAGCCCAAAATTTAGTTTTACTTCGATGGGAATACATAATTCAAACAGAGTTGATAATAATAAGATTAGCTGGTTACTTCTTAATTCAAAACTTATATTCTGCTGTAAGACATCACTTAAATAGCAAAAGCACAGCATGAGGCCAGCCAATCAGACAGATCGCACGCTGCATTGTGATCTGTACGTGTGTTATGGTCATTCACAAAATCAACAATGCACATAAATTCGAGAGATTTATAAGAAAAGTCATCAACTCATAATCCAATTCATCCATTTCAGCAACTTTACAAGTATTGTCTAAATATTATTAAGATTAATTTTAGTATGGGTTTATTACTTTATTATGATGTCCTTTATTGCAGCTTTGGTTGAAGAAGTGACCAAACCATTCACAGTCACGAATACGACTAAATTGATGAACTCACAAACAATGGTTCAGAGGGTGGTTGAATGTTACTTGGGCTCAGAGAGGGGCATAATGAGATGATCTTTATTGATGGATCCTAAATGAGGTGATACATATCAAAAAGAGAACTATAAGAATATTTTTATTTCCTATCCAGCCTACTATAAATGAAATCTTGTATGTTTAATGTAGATGATATCAGTGTCAAATTAATTTTGCCACGTGTACGTAAAAAAAAGTCAACAAATTGCAGAACATGCATTTAACTGATCTTCCAAATTAATTGCCATCCTAGATAACATTTGTTTGCAGGAAAAATAATGTTAACTAACCTTTCAAAATCTGACTCCTCTAAATGTCAATATGTTTTCAACCATTTTCTTGAAAGGATCACCAGCACAATTGACTACCACCAGAAAATCACGACCTGCCCAATGTAATGGAACAAACTTACACTCTAAGCTGGACTCAAAGAACCAGCAGGTCTCTCTGGGAAATTGAAACGGTAACACAGTTTGTCCATAATGTTTGATCTTCCACCCATCTGAAATGGATCGATAAGCAAGTAAGCATAAATATAAGTATAGAATATTGACTACAGAATAATGTAATTTAATACATGCAAATAAAATGGTATTACATCTTTACACTTTAGAGCCCAAAATTTAGTTTTAGTTCGATGGGAATACAAAATGCAAAAAGAGTTGGTGTGCTGCTGCAAGACATCACATGAATAGCATGGCATGACGCCAGACACGTCACACGCTGCTGCATTGAGATTGACATTTTCAACATTTACTTCGGTGGCAGTGAATTATAATTCTGTGTCAGACCCATGTATACGGACTTGTGATGTATTAAGAGTTTATCATTTTCTAAATGAGTTTTGTGAGCCAAACATCAGAAACAGCAATTTACATTTCATTGCTTTTACGAGCCATATATAAGAAACCCAAAATTTATTTTCTAAGAAACAACATGCATAAAAAGTCGTGCAACATCAAACATCTTTTGAAGAATATCTACTTATACAGTTCAACAACTCTCAAGTATGTACATTATCCACCAAATCAGGTGAGCATTCTCAACTATTGAGTAGCTATTCAGCTCTTACTATAAGTATGTACATTCTCCACTATTGACAGTCATCATCTCTATGAGTTTACGATGTTTTGTCTTTATGTGAAAGGGGATTCATAACGTAGGTGAAGCAGTCGAGTTCAGAATGTAAGTGAAGCATTTAAGTTGGCCAACACAAGACATGATAAAAGCCAGAAGCTCCAGATTTGAACTAGACCTAAACATTTGTCCTTAATCAACAAATGATTCCGCTGAATAACCTAATTTCAACGAAATGAATCTTTCTCGAAGCAGAATCCTCAATGTAATATAGCACAATGATGGATTTCCGATACAAAGGTACACACGCCTCACCCTCACGAAACAAAAAAAAATAATAGAAACCCTTACCAATTGCTAGAAACAATCACAATTCTTGAATCATAACTAACAAAATCTCATACTTCAGAAATAAATCCGGCCAGAAAAAAAATATGTAGGTGACTCAACAATTTCACTTCAAACTAAAATTCATCAACTGAAAGTAACATCGAAAATTTTCAACAGACTAACAATTGGAAATGAAATTCAATTATACATAAAAAAAAAAAACACCCAAATCAAAACAATAACCAGAAAAAAATTAACCTCGATGCGGTCGACTCTAATGGCGGACTCGTCGGGCACGAAATCCATACGCCGCTCGCGCTCCTCCTGCTGCAGCTTGAGTGAGATCCCACGGACAGGCGCTTTTGGACGCGATTCATCAGATGTGTGGAGAATCCGGCGATATTGTTGCGGAGGCGCTTCGACGGGATGATGGCGACATCTGCCATGATCTTCTTCGTTGGTGTGGAAATCCTCGCAACAAGTGATAGATCACTTGCTGCGAGGATTACTTCACGAGACGCGATCCATTTACTCGGTGGTGGTTTCGGCGGCGACGGCGACGGCGACGGCGGCGGCGTCGGTGGAAGGGTGGGGTTGTAGTGTAGATACTGGAGACGAATGTTGGCTAGGGTTTGGGGTGGGAGACGTGTGTTGGCTACGGTTTGGCAGTTGGTGTGTTTATAAATGAAAATGGAAGTTTTGGATTTGGTACCTCTATTGTTTCCTTATGTTAAAACGACCCATGAGGTTTCCATTAATACTTTATTGAGCCAATAGTTTTTTTTTTCCTTCTTTTTGCCCCCTCCCCCTTTAACTTTTTTGAACAAAAAAACATGATAATGAAAATCATCAAATAAACTTATTCAGTCTAGGTGTGTAAATGAGTCGAGTTCGAGTCGAGCCAGGAAAATTTAATGAGCTTCAGCTCCTTTTTTCCCTTCTAATTTATTATGAACTCAATATTATTTTCAATTATTTTTATTGTAATAATAAAAATTACAATTTAAAAAAAAATTGTATGTAGTTATTTATTATTACAATTGTTTTTGTATGGTTATATGCATATATTATATAATATAAAAAATATAAATAAAATTAAAATAACTCGTGAGCTAATTTGTGACTCATAAACAACTAAAAATTGGCTGTAACTTAAGCTTGTCAAAAAGTTGAAGCTAAAAAAACTCGAACATTCGTCGATTCGGCTCATCAACTCATTTGTACCTATCCATAATTTAGCTTTCCTTCATTTAAAAATGCGAAAAATGACATTTTAGGGGCGAGTTCGTAAGTGTTATGAAAGTTAGTTTTGGGGAGGTAATTGTTACATACAAATACTCTAGGGATGGATAGTGCATTTAAAGAAGGAAGGTTTTAAAAGCAAAATTAAAAAATTCCGTTGCCGGGACTTGAACCCGGGTCTCTCGGGTGAGAGCCGAGTATCCTGACCAACTAGACTACAACGGATTGGTGAATATTTATTAGATATAAAACAAGAAATTATCAAGTTTGCGGGTGGACTGATCAGTGATCACAAGAATATATTGATTTTGTAGAATTGTAATACGGATCTTGGTTTACAAATTCAACTAAAGTCGCATTACCATATGTTTTTGTGGTTGTTTATTAGAAATTCCGAAACTGATACATGGGGAAAATCGGAATTTTGAATGGAAAAAAATTCATTTCAATAAAAAAAAAAAATCGAATTGGAATTAGTGAAATTCAAAATTTTCAAGTTTTTAATAATCTATAATATAAAATACATAATAATATTCATATTACAAGTGTAAATTCCGAAATATAATTCAGAAATTAAATTGAAATCTAAATATGTATTCAAATTCCGTTCCAAAACAACATCGAAAAAATCAGAAGTCAGGACTTTCAGATTTCGGAATGAGAAATATCACTCCAAAATCGAAAATTCGAGTTACAAAATATTGAAGTAAGGACGGAATTGGCGGACTTCGAAAATTCTATTACAAAATATTGATTATTTGAACTCCAACTCGACAAAAACATTTGTGATAAAAAGGTCTCAGAATGAATGTTTGTTTGTTCCAAGCTACACCCGGTGAACTTAACGGGTTATTTTCTACCTTTAATTTAGGCATTTCACACACACATACATGTGGATGTGTGTAAGATATGTATAGAACTATACACGTGTATGGTACGATAATATTCGGTGAAATTCATCTGATTATATATGTCAAAACAAAGATTCTACACTCACCACCAAGTCAACCAACTTCACAAAAAATTCATCGGCATCCAATGGATATCAATTGTCAACATATATAAACCACAAACACTCATTTTCAACCACTCGAAAGAAAAAAAACTAATAATTCAGCCAACATAAACGAAAAGAAAAAAACGGTGGTTTCGATATTCGAACTGTGTAATGAAAAGGGATTCTTGGTTAAAAGGTCAAAACATATTTACACGGAAAAACCAAGGGAGGACGAATGCTATTACCAAACAAGCCATCAAGAAGTTACACAACGGCTGCCCGCGTAAGCACCTTCGGTTTTCGGGCGAAGAAGTGGTATTGCCAGCAGTATCACCCGATACACTCTCGTTCCACTCTTCCATGAATCCGTTATGATCACTTACGCCTGTTATATTCTTTGCCGTTTCACCGCATATTTCACACAATCTGCAACCTCAATCCCAAAAGCCTAAATTACAATCCATTAACTTCAAAAAAAAAAAAAAAAAAAAACGCAAGTACGAGAAAGTGTGAATCAAGTCTAGGTTTTCATAAAATTGTACGGTTAAATCAGAAAGAATTATAAAGAACACTCGAAAGGCACAATATCATTTCATTACCAAAGGGTGAAATAAGAATACACTAATTATAAAGATTTTAATTGACAACCCTAGGGCGACAAAAACACGAAGAATCTCAAGATTTGCTTGCAGCCAAGAATCACTTTTTCTTGTCATGGTTTTCGGATTCACAATTAACGATAACCAAAACACATAGAACCGTCATCAAAACTATCCATGCCTAGCTAACGAGTCTTCCTTGTAGGTAAATTACTAAAACTAAACATCTCGGAAAAAAAAATTCGAATAGTGCAGAACTCATCAAATTGAAAAGATTATAAAACCAAGAACGAATGAAATCACAAACAAGCATAGATCAACAACAATTAATCGACGAAATATAGAGCAAGTGAAATTACCTATTCCCCCTCATCCTAAACCAAGCCTCGGCACAATTCTGATGCGCAACACCAAGCTCGCCTTTGCATCCACAACCGAGCTCAATCAACTCAATCGAATTACTACCACTTTCCTTCGAAGTCAAATGGCAAATCCTACAAACCCTCTGATTTTCCTCCGCGAATTCATCGCACCTCACGTCGATTACACACGACGAACATTTATCATCCGCCCCCTCCATTTTCGCCTCTCCATCTCCGACAACTGCCTTATTCGGAGCAGACCCATTCGTCTTCGAATTCGAATCGGCAATTTCTTTTGCTTCCACTGCAATTGCAGTCTCCGAATTCCTCGAAACATCCCCTGTTTGTTTAATTTCCCTCAATTCTTGATCCATCATTCAATATTCACAGTCAAAAACTCAAAAAAAATCCAGTCTTTACAAAAACCCACACAACCCAAATGTATCTACAAACAGCCTATTCAGTTGAATGGTGAAGCAAGGGGCTGACCAATAAGAAGCTGACACGTGGTAGAGGGGAGGTGGTTGATTTCCATTGAAAGGGTGTTGGTGGAAAAAGAGGGGGCGAGAGATCTTTACATATGATCAGAGGGTTTTCAGTGCTTCCGTGGAGAAATCGACACCGTTAACGACTTCTTCACCACCGCCTGTTGACGGTTGACTTCACCACCACCAACACCCCACTTATTCTTTCTCTCTCTAAACTCTTCAAGTTTCTCTCTCTTCAGTATTAATAGAGTGGGGGGGCTATAGATATAAGCGCGTATGGATACGGATATACATATGTGTAAATGTCTGGATGATGATGATAGTGCCTTTCCATAAACGGTACGGCCCACGTCTTTTCCAATTTTTTTATTGAAAAAAATTATAGAAATATTTTGTCACTATGGCAATTGGAGGGAATAATATTCAAAGACTACGGCGGCGACGGTCGGCAAAAAGACGGCGACTAAGTCGTTGATATCGCCGGCGGCGAACGATGATTCCCTGTATCTATTTCTTTATCTCTCTCTTTTTGCATTTGCCGTCCCAATTTTATGTTTAGGGTTTAGACCTTATGCGAAAAGTATTAATAAAAATATATATATATTTAAAGCATGAACCATATTAAAAGGCTTAAAAAGTTATTTTGTTTATGATTTTTAAACTTGAGATGCAAACATATTTGTTTCTTTTTTAGGGGTGGAGTAATTTAAAGATGGTCAAATTATAAAAAAAAATCTCCTGTTTGGATTAATTACGACCATCGACGTTCAACTTTACAATGTTGAATTTACCTATTGAATGAATGTTTTTTTTTGTAAGAAAATGCATAATTGGGGAAGTAGTTATAATTATCCAAATATGAGGGGTTGTTTCGTAATTTAACTTTATCTCAAGGAGGTAGACGTAATTTGCCTTTTGAAGAAAGTATGAAATTTGTGTAGAGCTTTATTTCCAATTCAAAAAAAAAGAAAAGAAAAGTGAAACTTAAAGCATATTTGTTTTCTTTTAGGGGGAAAACATATTTATTTTTTCCTTACCATCTAATATATTTTAATCGGATTCATTTGGAATCCCAAAATTAAGGTTGTTGCTATGTATATTAGTGCTTGTTAGATGTTACATTAGGTCATTTGGACCGAATAATTTGTAATCGTTGATGAGATTAAATAACCACACGGTAAGCACACATGCGTATGTGTGCGATTATGTGCAGAACAAGGCTAAAATTATTTGATATATTTTAACCGGGTGTAATATCAAATAAATCTTATATTAGATGAGAAAACTGAAAAGTATTTCAAAATTGGAATATTTATTTGAGAATATCTTGATAACAAATTTAGGAAATAGCAAAGGTACTTTAAAAACAAAAGCAATTATTACATTGTCCGTGAAGTATGAGTTGCGACAAAGAAATAGGTGAAGTCATTATAAATGTGACCTGGCTAGATGTAGGGTGGAAAAAAATAGTGCAACTGCACTTATTTAAATGTCAACTAACTTAAATAATTTTACTCAAAAAAAAAAAAAAACTTAAATAATTAATTATCGGTTCAAGAAGTCTCCTTTGGACCATATCGTTGGAGTGTAAAACGGTAAACGAATTAAGTCGAGCCGAACGCACATTATTTATATTTATTCAAAGTCTATTGAATTAAAAAAAAGAAAAATTATCGATGAATTTATTATTATGAATTTGAATTATTTCGTTCAATCATTCAATACGAATGAAACCTAAAAAACAAAAGCAAACACAGCACAACATGTGAAGTAAGTAACATGAAAAGACCCTACAAACTCGTCTTTTCGGAGCCTTCAATGGTTTCTAAAGGAAACAAGTAACATGAAAGCGTGAAACATGTCCTCTAGTTTAATCCGAACAGATTTTTCGATTCTGTTTATTATTACATTAATTATTCAGCCTTCATAAATTGAAATTAAAAGAAATAAAAAAAATATATATATATATATATATATAATCAAGTGCTAACAAGTTGTACACGTCTTTCTCTTACAACCCTTTACTCTTTCCTCATTTCTCATCACAAATTAGACCATAGAACATAAAATCTAAGTCTTAAGATAACTAAGGTCACTCTATTCAGACAAAGCAGCAAACAAGATCGATAGCGTAGAAAGTTTATCGATTACTTACATATATTGAAGTAGCACGATTTCAGTTAAATACATTCGAGTGTGCCTCTTTAAACGCGGTACATCTTCCTCTAAATAACATATGATTTCAACCATCATCTGTCTCTGTAAGATGATAGAGTGAATCTTAATGTAAGATATAATGTCTTATCTTACATTTGTTCGTACAAATGTTAATTATTTTCAGCCTTTCTTGCATATTTCTCTGATTACCTTTGAAAAATTATGTTAAAACTTCAAACACGGAAATATGCAAAAATCGTAAATATAGGAAAGCATACCTTGTATTGTTTCCATGTTATCTTCCTTATAAACACCAAGGGGCGAGCCATGTACAGACAAAAGAACCTCACCGCACTTTGGAGGCCTCAGAGTTTTCGGGGTTATGCCAACAGACAACCTATTATTACTCACCTGCAATGGTCATATAACCAACCAATAAAATCAAGAACATAGAAAATGGAGATATTCAACAAATAACTACGTCTCAAAATTAACGAGCACTAAAGTCTTCTAAATAAAATAACAAACCATGTCCGCATGATAAATACCCGTGCTTTAGAGAACATTGACAACAAAGGATTGTACAAAATCACAAAATTTTGTTCCCAATGGAGATAAGATATTCACCATATCCATTTAGCATATAAACTTGAAAAATATTAAAATTAGTTCACGAAGTAGTTTTCGTCTCGGGCTATGTAAGGATACGTACATTTGGTGTCTGCAGGCTATCCTTCGGTTCTAATGTTTGTGAATCAGATGGCTCTTCCAGGACCTAAATTTTTTATTTAGGGAGGATTAAAATTCAAAGATCAAAGTAAGATAGCTATACAAATTTATACAAATGCAGGAACATGTATAGAAACAAAATATTAAGTATTAACAAACAAGTAAAAGTTAGCTGAACAAGAACATACAAGACTTCTGATCTGCAGTTTATCAGCACCGAAAAAGCCTGTTTTCACTGCCAAAAAAAATAATATACCGTATCAGACTTGATATGCAAAGAAAAGCTTCGACCAATCAGATAATATTCCTGCCAAAAAATGATTTCTGAATTACCGGTTTTATTTGAAAATTCAAAGCCACCCATAGAAGGAATTCCAGCAGAGTAATCAGGATAAGCCATTGAAAGCCGATGTAGAAAAGAAGAATGTAGAGTTCTTCCATCAGCATTGTTCATAGATAAGATTTCTTCTCTGTCTTTCCATTTCACTTCATACTTGCCATCTTTCCCTGCTTTTGGAATAGACAGGTTCGGAAAGTTTTCCTCGAAAAAAGGCAGTAACGGGACTTGCAACTGTTCCTCGCTGAAATAGGAGCAAAGCAACTTTAACATAGTCTGCAATTGTTCAATTTCCACATCCCGTAGAGCCCTGATTGCAGCACTTTGACGTTCAACTGATGAAAAAAGATATTATTTAATTTAATAAGTACGTAGAGAACCAACCATGCTTTCAAAGAAGAAGAGATATTGCAGAAACTTGATTTCTGATTTTTTTGTTAAGGTGAAATGAAAATTGAATCACAGCAGCACACAGACTGAAGTGCAACTCTGTTAAGTAAAGCTATATGTTTCGGTGGAATGATCAACTTGGAAAGTTTTGCTCGTAACAAATTAATTCAAGCCTTAATTCAGTAACACATGCAACACATTTAGGATCATAAAAATTGCAAAATACTTTGCATGTATCGTTTGGAGAACCGAGAACACACTATTCTATGTTGAAAATCAAAAATCGGTAAAAGGAAAATCTGTTCTGCAATCGTTTTCGGCCGAAAGCATAGATCTCAAGAGTCAAGATCATATATATTCATATTACAAGTGCACTACAACAAGCTAATCAACCATTCCACTATTTTCTACGTCTTTCAACATCTGCTGCATATAAAGATTTAAGTTGACATAATCATGAATTAAGTAAAACATAATTTCGATATGACAAAGGTCAAGTTAATAATACCTTCATGGTCCACGAAATCTTCTTCGTTATTATCGGGCGGTACTCCATCTTGATCTAAATTGTTGCTAACAGGCTGTTTAGCATTTTTTCTTACTTTCCTCCTAGGCATTGAAGTTACCACACTCTCTGAAAGTAAATAAACAAACAAGAAACAAAAAAAAAATACCATAAGGGAAAACAATATGTACTGCATTAAAGAATCTAAAACAACGAACGGAATCAGGAGATACTAAATTGCTCAAGTGATACTGTTAGACACACCCTTTCATCGCTCTCACAAAAATCAAACCCTAATTTTAATATCCATTTTTTGACATGGAAAAGCACAAATCAGCAAGAGAAGAACTTTCATCACCCATCAATTTTTTAATCACTACGAAATCCAGCTACTACACAAAACAGCAAAACATTATTTCGTAATAGGAGGAACGAATTTGTGAACTAAAAACGCAATTTGTTTGTTGAGCATATTATTTTGGCAATCTGCTAGAGAAACATACGGTTTCAGAGAGAGAAAGCATAGTTGGAACACAATTTAAAAAATGGATGAAGAAAAAATCGACAACCTCATGGAAAAATTCAATTTCATGAAGTTAGGGAAATGGGAAGAGGAGAAACCTTCGATAATGAGCTACTGAATTGCGCACTTATGGAAAATCGCAGTAGCTGAGCCACAACACAGAACGGAGAGAGAGAGAGGGAAAACGTAAATCGAATGATAAATTGAAAATGAGTAGAACAAACGGTGTCGTATTAAAGGAATTGAGAAGGGGTGATTGATTCTAACGGATGAAATTTGGTATCTATAATTATATATTTTCAACAACAATTGCAATTATATTTAAAAAATTAAACTCGTAACTATTTCTTAAAAATGTTATTTTCTCTTCATAATTTTTTTTTTAAATTTAAATTTTTAAAATTAGATTTCAATTGTTATCAAATTTTGAAATCACAAGATGAAAAAAAAAAAATGATTAATTCATATTTTTTTATAATAGATAATAGAAAATCCTTTGAATTGAATATTTTCAAATATTTAAATTACATAAATTTATAATTAACATGTTTTGGCCTGTGTCTGCAGAAATTACTACAACTGTATTATTTACACTTAAAGATGAGGTTTCCCTATATTTGAAGTTCCACAACTGAACTGAAACAAAATATTACAACTTCAAATATTTACACTCTTACACAAACATTATCTCGGTCCAGAAAGTTCGATTGCCTCAATAACAACGGAAGATTCCTCACGAGCATCGCTAAAATTCCACGAGAAACTAAAAGTTCGGCCCTGACAAAGATCCACCCCACCTTGAGACTCCGTATGCTCAATCTGACCGTTGATTCCTTCCAAGATCTTCAACGCTTCAGACATTCTCGGCCGTAGATCTGGGCTCGATTGAGTACATCTTATCGCCAGCTCAACAGCTTTTTCTAATTCATCCGAATTAAAACATCCCTTCAGATTCTTATCCACAAGCTCATCCAATCTCTTCTCACCATGCAGATTTCTAACCTGTTGTTGTTCAACACCAAACCATTGTCTTAATACGAGGATTAATTGAAATAGAAAAACCGAAACAAGAAATTCAATCACCAAGAATTCAATTCGAAAACCATCCACTTGTACCTTTAAATAAAAGTTGTTAGAATGTAATTTCAATTCAATTTTTTGAACTCTCAATTTGATTTATTATGGTTGATTTGAAAATCCAATGTATTTCAAGTATTTCAAATTTAAGAAACTTCAAATTCTTCAATCCAAACAGAGCCTAAAGGGCTGAAAAATCGACTCACCCAATCAAGAATCATTCCTTTCTGAACCTGTCCATTAGCAGCATCCAACGCTTTCTGCCCAGTTATGAGTTCCAAAAGCAGTATACCAAATCCAAAGACATCGGTTTTCTCCGAAGATTGTCCGGTCGAGAGATATTCCGGTGCGATATGGCCCACAGTACCACGTACAGCAGTCGTAACATGCGAAACCCTAGGATCTAGAAGCTTCGCTAGCCCGAAATCTCCCACAACCGCTTCGAAACTTTCGTCGAGCAATATATTTGCAGCTTTCACATCCCTGTGTATTATTTTAGGGTTACACTGCTCATGCAAATACACAAGCCCGCGTGATGCTCCTATAGCTATACGCATTCTCTTGCTCCAATCCAAAGACGGGTTTTCTTGACCGGAATCTATCAATTTATTTAAATCACAAATTTTATAAAATTAAATAAGCTCACAAGCAAAACTATATACACGTAAAAATATAGAAATATAAACCTCTCAAACGGTCTGCAACGCTGCCATTAGGCATATGAGGGTAAACAAGTAATTTCTCCTTGGGAGTCATGCAGAAGCCGTACAATTGTAGAAGGTTCCGGTGCAAAGCTAGGCCTATCATTTCGACTTCTGTCTGAAACTGTACTTCACCAGTGACACTAGGGTCTTTTAGTCTTTTTACTGCTATCATTGTCTTATTTGGAAGAACGCCTTTGTAAACAACTCCGAATCCACCTTGTCCGATTATGTTTTTAGGGTTGAAGTTGCTTGTTGCTGTTTGTAACTCGCGTAATGAGAACCTTTTCAAGTTTCCGATATTGAACTCGTAATCTTGTTGAACTGCGCATAAAAATGATTGAGATAGTTTCATTTCATAGTTGTCTTAACGGGAACTTATTAAAATAAATAAATAAATACGAAAAAGCAATTAAGAGGTACCGTGTGATTTACAAAGAACTTGAGATCTGCGCCAATACACCCAAGACAAGAGAAGTAAGATAGAAACGACGAATATGGAACCGACACCGACTATAACAGCAACCAGTAAGTGATGATTATGATGGTTACGGGTGACTTTTGCATACGAACTTGTTTCTGAAAGAAATAAACGAGAGTGTTAAAGATAACATTTATTTTGATATTTAGCATTTATAACATGTTATTTAAAAAAGGAGTGATTTAATAATACCATTAACTGATATGGGAGCAGTCGTACAAATTTCCGACGGTGAAGAACAGAGAAATATGTTCCCTGCAACACTGTAACAAAAGAAATCCTTAGTAAGGAGTCCCGTAATAATGTGAAATTGAAAATAAAAATTAAAAATAAACTCACCTGTAATCTTTAGCAAGTATCTTAGGAATCGGGCCGCTTAGATTATTGAATGATAAGTCCCTGAAAAGTTGTTGGTGTTCTTTTACTCGATAACAATTTGCTATATCTCGTATTTCAAATATAAATAGTCGGAGTTTGGGTCAGAAAACATACAAGACGGAAAGACTGGAAAGATCGGCGACATCTTTCGGAATTTGTCCAGACAACTTGTTTTTGCTAAGCCTTCTGCAAAATTCCAATTAAGTAAATTAAAGCAAATCTGGTTTCCAAAACATGTCTGAATGAACAATAGTAAATACATACTTACAAGTAACTAAGACGAGTAAGACGACCCAGAGAGCTTGGAATTTCGCCACTGAACTGATTTCCGGAAAGATCAAGTGTTTGTAATTCAGAAAGCTTTCCGATTTCGGTGGGAATATTTCCAGATAACTTATTGTTCTGTAATAACCTATAAAATACCAAATGACAAATAATCTTGACAATTTAGTCAAAATATTTCAAAGCATATATATAATGACAAGTGAAAAACAGGGGATTTTTTTTTCGAAATATCGTTCGACTCAGGAGCATATAATAAGTCATATCAATTACCAATTTACCATCTCCAAATGATTCATAACTAGAACTCACATTGTCCGAAGGCGAGTTAAATTTCCAATACTCGGTGAAAGTGTGCCCGATAATCCCACACTAGCCATTTCTCTAACAACCAGCAAACACAAAAAACCAAGAAGAAAAAAAGGCAAATTAAAAAGGCAAAATGTACCACAAGGATAAAAAACATATAATGAAATGAGATCAAAAAAAACTCACAAAGAAACAACAAAGCCCTCAGGCGAGCAGCCAACCATGTTCCAAGTACACGGGTCGACTGAATTGATATCCCATCCATCAAGAACATGCTTTTCATCTCTCGTTTCTCTTTTCACAGACATTAGAGCTGCAACTGTAATAACAAGAAAACAAGAAAACCCTTGTTCAAGATTTCTACGTATTGAAACGAGGAAAACAAGAAAGAGGTGAAATGTGGGAGCTAACCTTCAAAGTTGACACCTTTCGGAGAAAGAAGACTGAAAGAAGAACCAGCATTAGTTATCCAGAAGAAAAGAAGTGACAAAATTAACTCCAACTCTCTCATTAGATCTCCAAAGTGAACAACTAGAAGAAATAGATTTGTTCTTTGGCTTTCTATCTCTCTTGACTATGAAAATCTGTCAGAATCTTTTTCAAGAATTAAAGATGTTGTTGGCTGAATAGGACAGAAAATTAGAAACATAACTATTTTCCCCCCCTCATTTTCATCCACCACATGAACAAGACAGGCAAACTATTCACACATAGATATGCAAAATACCCCCGAGGTAAAGTCAAATTACGAAAAACCTCCTCGTGTTTGGGCGATTACAATACCTCCTCAACTATGAATCTTATTACACGTTCATCCTTATTATGTCAAATTCAACAGATTTCATGGAATGTTCTCTAGTTTGTACTCGTTTTGTGCAAAAATATATAGTTTCTGATGCAGCACAATCTATTTACAAGTCAAGAAACATAACTTACAATCATCTTGTTTCAAAATGTGGAGCTCGAATGGGGTTAAATGAATACATACTGGAGAATATTCCACATAATCTAGAAGATTCCACTAAATTTGATACCGCAAGAGTGGACGTGCATAGTTGAGGGGTGGTTGTAATTACCCAAACAAGAGGTTTTTTTCGTAATTTGAGTTTCACCGTAATTTACCTATCCATAATATACAATAAAGAATGAAGTGAAGACCCACTTGAGTTTTAAGAGCTGCTATATTTTAACATAAATATCTCACAATTCTTTATTTTGAAATAATTCATATTAGGGACCAATACTTGTTTTTATACCAATTTTTAACCCATTTGAGCTGAGATTTGTAAGTATGTGTATGTATAATTAGTTTACTACATTCATTTCATAGACAGATTTTTTCAACGTTGTTATCTCTGAAACAATTCACAATGAACCCTAGATATTCCAAAGCAAAACACAAAAGAAAATCCATTACATTGTTTATAGTGAAACAAAACCCTCGAGTAACTCAAAAATGGCTGTCGCACACTAATATTTAAATGGAAAAATTCATTGGGCGGGACAATAAAAAAATTAAATAATCGAAAGAAAGAGCCTTTACCCTCGAGATTTGGGAACTGTGGAGAATAGTGGAGCCTTCTGAAGAGTAAAAAGCAGTTTACCCCCTAAACTAAGGCCCATTTCGCGCTTTACCCCCTAAACAAATTTTTTTTGCACGTTTTTACCTAAACTTAATTTTTTGTTGCACGATACCCTAAAAGTAGTATTTTCCGGTAATTTTCACCGGAATGTTGTGCACGTGCCATTCATGTGAGATTAACAGGGACAAAATTGTCTTTTCCTTCTTTTTTTCTAATTCTTTTTTTATTTTCCCATTTTTCTCTTCCAAAAAAATTTCTTCCCCATTTGCCTTCTTTCTCAGACTTATTTGTTCGAACACAGTGAAACAGAGTGCTCAAACACAACAAAGAATACAACCCCTTCTTTCATCAATTGTTAGAGATACAAATTTCCCTGTAACAAAATCATCGGAGAAATCATCCAATTTTCTTGTATAAAAATTTCCTTTGTAACAAATTCATCCAATTTTCATCCATTATCTAAAAAAATCATATTTTCAGACAAATCACACACAGACATCGAATCAAAACATAGCCATAATTACATAACAAGTTATTAGTACATCGAATCAAAACATTATTTTTTTTCATCTTTTCAGACAAATCACACACACACACACACAGTGATACAGAGAGGGAGAGATGGCGGTGAAGCTCGACAGCGCGGGTGGCATGGCCAAAGCCATGACCGGTGACGTAATAGGCAAATACAAGAGGACGCTGTACTGAGTCTTCTGCACCCTCTTCTTCTTCTTGATCTCTGATTTTTAAATAAAACATAAATAAATAAATGAAAAAAACAGGACAAGAAACCTTTTTTTTTTTTTTTTTATTTTCTGATTGATCTCCGAAAAGAAATCAAGAAACAGGGGAATAAGTGTTCTATTTGACTAGATTTCCTTCATTTTGATTATCTTCTCCAACCACTCCTTTTTTTTTCCCTTTTTCTTTTCATACTATTTCGATTTCTTCTTCTCTTCCCCTTTTTTCTCTTTGGTTGCATTTAATTGGAATTTTCACCCACTGATCCATCTCCGGCGCTGATGTCGTCGCCTCCTCTGGCTCCACCACCGCTATTGTCACCTCTGAGGAACAACCATGAAGGTGAGGAGGCGAAAAATGATTGTAAGGGCGACTACGAACTTAACGACCTGCTGCATCTTCAATTGCTTATTTATTCTAGTAAGAGAAAGCAAAAGAAGGGAAAAAGAAGAGGAGGGAGAAATCGAAGCATACCAGCAAAAGGAGAGCACAAAGAGGGGAAAAAGAAAGAGTTGTTGGAGAAGATGGAGGAAAATCCAATTAAATAAACGAAAAAAACTAATGAAAATTGAACTCTAGGTCAGATTGTTAGTGAAGTGACAATTTTACCCCTTCCTAACTCACGTGATTTGCACGTGCTTAAGATTCCGTCCAAAATTGCCTGAAAACGGGCACCGTGCAACCAAATAACAAGTTTAGGTAAAAACGTGCAAAAAAAAATTGTTTGGGGGGCAAAGTGCAAAACCGCTCTTAGTTTAGGGGGTAAACTGCTTTTTACTCCCTTCTGAATGAGGACAACTTGAATGTATTCAATGCGGTAGGGCACACCATAATCAATTTACACCCAAACGGAGCACACCGTCGGATCATCAAAATTCGAAACGCCCAATAGGATTGATAATTTAATCCGAATTTTCGCGGCGTTGAATTTTGCAGCTGACGCATTCACCGGTGTTTTGACTGTTCCGAAACGGAAGAGTTGTTCCAATACGACGTCGTATCACAGAGTGGACAATTTGGTAATTTGATTAAATTTTCCAATTTTGTAATATAGTTTTTTTTTTTTGGAATTTCTGATATTTAACATTTTCAAAAGTAATTACGAAAATTTCATTCAAATATAATATATTTTACTTGGTGAAAACTTAATCCAACATCTAATATATTTAGAGAACCAGCTGAGAGAGACAGAAAATACATTATTCTGCATAATATAATAGCAAACAATTTTGTGAAGTTACACAACATGAAAATTAACAGCAGTAAGTATAAGCAAAAGCATGTCAAAATCGGGGCAGGAATAAAATAAAAAAAAATAAAAAAAAAAACACGAACCCACGTTTGCCATTTTCACCTTCGGTAGATCTCTGATACATTTATCCAATCATACAACACAAACTCCATATCTCACCCGTTGCAAGCTTTTTCCGGTCAGTAACCCAAAAAATATACACAAATAGGATATTCCCCTTCCCAGATATATATGCCGCCCCGAGAGGAAAAAAAAAAAAAACGGAGAAAAAAATAAGAGAAAAATAAAAATCCAGAGCTGCATTTTGTAGAGGCTTTCTCATTATCTTCGTAGCTGAAGAAAAACCGATTCTTCAGCTAAACACTCAAATAGAGGTTTTGTATTTGTTTAACCCATCAAGAAGAATTACTCAATTTCACGTTGTGCCTTCGTATGAAGGGAAAAACTGCAGGCCCATTTGCCTTTTCACATGGTCGGGTATCAACTTGTTAATCAGATCCGGAGAAGCACCGGATAACTGCAAAACAGAAAACCGAGAAACCGAAAATAAATAAATAATGTAAAATCGTTACCAAAAAAAAGTTGAATTTAAAATATGTATTTTAAATACCTCTTGTTTGAAGTTGAAAAGAGGTGGCAATGGGCGGCCATTTGGTAATCGAGCATTAGGTTCTCGAAGCTCGTCAAAGAAAGAATGTGCACATGCTTCCAGCTGAAACAATTAAGTGTATCATCTCAATTAATATGAAGCCAGAAGTTCGATATTATTGATTTATCAACCAAATACCGAATAATTTTCCGAAATATAACTTTCAAAGAAATAAGTGCAAGAAACTCACAGCAGTACAGCGGAGATTCGGAGAGTATTGCAGTAACCTGGAGGCAAGATCAATTGCTTCTGCAGGCATTCGTTTTTGAAAAACCTAAGGAAAGAGTAGAGTTCATTGCTATTAGTATCCCTGTGTTGTATCAAATTGCTACAAAAACCACCCCATGTTAATTTATTGCAAAAAAGTCCCCTATGATTTAATTTGTTTTAGCTTCAGAAATGGAAAGTGTACCTTATGCCAAGGGTGTGCCTTGATTTGTGGAAACCTAAAATCCGTATAGTTCGGATTCATGCAACGGATTTCCTCCCGTGTTGGAGTTCCAAGAACCTAGAAAGACAAAATAATAAAATAATGTAATCAATAAATCAATAAATCAGAACTAGAAGAGAAAAAAAAAAAGATGATGAAGTTGTACCTTGATGATCTCAACAAGCTGACCCACAGCATTTTCCCCAGGAAACAACGGCTATAGAATAAGAATGGATGAGTGCACGTAAAAAACAACATAAAATGAAACCTAGGAAGTATATAAGTGACAGCAGATTAAGCAGAATTACTCACTTGGCCAAGAAGAAGCTCAGCAAGTATACAACCAGCCGACCAAATATCAATTGAAGTAGTGTATTCAGTTGCACCAAATATTAGTTCAGGAGCCCGATAAAATCGTGAGCATATGTATGATATGTTTGCTTCACCTTGCACCTATTTAAAATTAAAAGATTATATGGTTATAAACCACACACTTTGGGCAAAATATTGAATATAGAAAGTTATAAAGCTAAAATTATCAATTTATTGAACTAAAATTACTTACTAATACTTTTGCACTTCCAAAATCGCATATCTTAACCTGATGAGTAAGAGGATCAACCTACAGAGAACATGGACAATATCAAGAAGAAGACTATGTTTCGGTTTTTTAATTTTAATTTTATTTATTTATTCTTTTGAATGATTCTTTGAAGTGCATACCAAAACATTTTGAGGCTTCAAATCTCTGTGGCACACACCCGCAACAGAATGCATGTAAGCCAACCCTCTGAAAATCTGCAAAAGAAATCCTAATTAACAACGATGAAAACTTACAAATGTCGAATTGGACATTAGGCTCATAAGTAAATATACCACTTACTTGATAAGTGTAAAGTTTCACGTAAATCAGTGGCATTTTATGGTTCAAGTCACTATAATGCTTCAGAACGCGAAAAATGGTTTCTGGCACATATTCCATAATCAAATTGAGAAAAAGCTCGTTTTGGCTTGTAGTCGAATAGAAACAGTGTTTCAAGGAAACAACATTAGAATGATCCATCGTCCTCATTAACTCTAGTTCACGGTTTTTGTATCTCCTGTCTTGCAAAACCTTTTTTATAGCCACCGTTTCTCCAGTTTCAATGCATTTCGCCTAAGAAAAATGAAAAATAATATAACAAAACAGGTTTTATTGAAAACACGAGATCAAGAAACTAGAACCAAGTGGTCCATAGATATATGTATATACCTGAAACACGATTCCAAATGAACCAGTCCCTACAACTCGTTCAGCCATGTAAGTAACCGTCTGCAGAATAAACAACAAATAAAATAAGATACTCATACAAAGTTTTTTTTCCTTCTTCCATGATTCTTTAGTCTTACATTCTTATCAACTGATCGCACTACAGTTCAACTGCTCAAGTCATGCGAGAAAAAAGTATTTAGACAAACAAAAATTGAACCCACATTTGATTGAAATTAATTTAATTGCAGTATACATTAGCAAAAGTTAGCTTAATCAGCTAAATCCAAAGATTTTATATGTTAAACGACGAAGGAAAAACGATTCACCTGCTTAGGTTCTCCATTCTTTCCCCCAATAGTTGTTGAAATTATGTGACCAGTGACTGCATCTTTCCTATCCATTACAGGAACAGACATCTCCTATAAAAAAAATGAATTAGCAATCATATCATAAATCTCCTATAAAAACTGAAATTACAATTACGATTACGACAACTGCCGAGTTAAATGCCATCACAGCTACTAATAACAATAGTTAAGCAAGCAATTTCTTGTATATCACAATTAGTATTTACATAAGATCTAATTAAGCAAAGGTTACACCAAGATTCCCCATCATAAAATGAGGAATTTACAGTTTTGGGATCCGTTAGCTCGGCAAAGCCAGCAAGAAATTCTGAATTCGTACGAAAAATGAAGGAAATAAAATGGATCTGCAATATCTATGGAAAATAAAAACCTAAAAAACTCATCGCAGCGTTTTTTTCTCAGATTTTTTTTTCTTGCCAATTTCCCCAAAATTTAAAAATAAATAAAGGCAAGGAAAGGTTACCTTATCGTCGGCCATGGAAACGAAATCCGAGCCAGCAATCAAAAGGAAAAATGGGAGAAGGAATTTCGACGAATTTTCAGCTCTGCGATTTGCATAAAGTTTTCCTGTTCATTATTCAGAGCTCATAATTGTCGGTAGGAGAAAGGAAAAGAAAAGAATAAAATTTAATTAAAAATAAATAAATAAAAAAGCTAGAGAGAGAAAAAGAGGAGGGACGTGGACTGTAGCAGCTAGGGGGTGGAAATTGACAAATTGGAATTAAACAATTTCAGAAATTTTCTAAAAATAAATTAAATGTGAAAACCCAAAAATTCAGATATTTTCGATTTTTTTAGAAATTGAAATGAAAAGGCTTATTCCAAAATTGGAAAATCAAAATTTTTGGTATTAAAATTGAATCGTTAATCAAAATCTCATAAATATTCAAATCTCTATCAACTTTAAAATAAATAAACTGAAAATTGGAATTTGGAGAAATCGAAATTAAAAATAATATGGTCGAAAATCGAATTTCTTTATAAATAAAAATCAGCTAAAAATTAAATATTTTATTTCAATTTCCACTCCTAGTGGGGATAATGGCAAGGTGTGCAGGGGACCCACAGGACCAAACAGCATCCCATGTGATTACGGGGGCAACTATTTTGAATACTAATTTTTGCTTAGTTGAATACTACCTAGTTGAAAACCACAATTGAGTACATATTTATAAGTTTTTTCTTACTTTAAAACCAAAATAAAAAGAAAATTACAAAAACACCCTTTCATACAAAATATCAATTATATCAAATTTTATTAGAAATTACCTATTCAAAAACCAAATAAAAAAAAAAGAAAAAAACCCTTTGTTGTTAAAAAAAAAAACCTCCACCATTTCTTCTCCTCTCCAACCCTGACCGCCGCCGCCGCCGCCGCCGCCGAACGCCACCGTACGTGCTCGTAACTGCCGCGACAACCCAATTAAACCCTATCTTTTTCATCTTCTTAAATCCTCCAAAACATCTCCAAATTCAAAAAATCAAAACCTCACAAAACTTATAAAATGGAGTTATAAGACAATAATATGGTAGTATATGTGGAAAGAGAAGCCATTAAGGTAAGTATCGATGTCTTTTTTGAGCTTCGAAGTCGATTTTGAAGTTTTTTTTTTGAAACCCGTCGGCAATTTTCGACACATACAGGTCGATTTTTGGTCAATTTTCGACACCAACGTGTCGAAAAAGAAAAAAAAAAAAAAAAAAAAAAAAAAAAAAAACCAAATTTCGACACCTACCTGTCGAAATTTGGACAATTTTCGACAGGTAGGTGTCGAAAAACACTATTGGTAAAAAAAAAAAAAAAAAAAAAAAAAAAAAAAAATTTTTTTTTTTTTTTTTTACCAACAGTATTTTTTCGACACATACCTGTCGAAATTTGGACAATTTTCGACAGGTAGGTGTCGAAATTTGGTTTTTTTTTTTTTTTTTTTTTTTCGACACGTTGGTGTCGAAAATTGACCAAAAAATCGACCTGTATGTGTCGAAAATTGCCGACGGGTTTCAAAAAAAAAAAACTTCAAAATCGACTTCGAAGCTCAAAAAAGACATCGATACTTACCTTAATGTGTTCTCCTTTCATATATACTACCATATTATTGTCTTATAACTCAATTTTATACGTTTTGTGAGGTTTTAATTTCTTTAGTTTTGATATTTTTTAGAAGGGTTTGTTGTGAGATTTTTTAGAAGGGTTTGTTGTGAGGAAGATTTTTTAGAAGGGTTTTTGGGGAGGGAGAAGAAGGAGGTGGAGAAGGAGGGAAATGGTTTTTTGAGTTTTTGATTATTTGGTATTTAAGAAAGAAAAATAGTATTTGTAATATTTTTTTAGTTTTAATTTCATTAAGGGTATTAAAGTAATTTACAATTAATTATTTATTTTTTATTTTTTTGGTATTCAAGTAAGCAAAAGTTGGGATTTGAAATAGTGATCCCCTGTGATTACAGCTCTCCTCCTTTCCTTCATTTTATTTTCGAAATTGTAAAACGACCCCGCAATTATCCTTAAATTACGAAAAACTGGACTTTTGAATTATTGAGGTCCCTGTGATGAAATAAATGCTACAACGACAGTTTTAATTGGAAATGGGCCCATGAAGTAACGGGCTTGGCCCATTGTTAGTTGAGTATTGAATGGGGCTGGAAAAAACATTTAATTTCCTAAATTTTCCTTTCTCTCCTCATAAATTTTAGCGTAAATTACCCCTACACCCCCGAAGTATATTAAAATAATTTTAAGGTACCTTGAGTATCTGTAATTACAATGACCCCCGAAACATTGTTAGAAACCATAACGGAATAATACATTGGATAAGTTATTCCTTTTAGGGTTCTAACGGATTATTAATTTGTTGCAATTGTGGAGACATCATAGAGGTAGGGATGACATGGTTCTCCTAACATTTCTTAAATCATTATTATCTTATGTAAGATTTATAAATTTTCGTCTATGGTAGCATTAACGGCCCCACGAGAAAGAAATATAATGCATATCGGTCCTCAGGACATGAAATCTTGGATCCGGTAATTGTTTCAAGGGTGTGGATGTAATTACTAATACCACAGGGACCTTAAGGTTATTTTAGCATACATTGGGGGTGTATGTGTAATTTACCCTAAAATTTAAATCCAAATTTAAATTCCAAAAATACAGTTACTACAGCTTCCTCTGCAATAAATAACTGAATTAAGGTCTTCTTTGACTCGTAGGAGACTGACTCATCGACTAAATGAATTATATTGAAGTATTTCACTATATAAATAAATATCACCATAATAATGAGTTCACCAAAATAAATAATATTGCAGTAAGTAATGATGGGGAAAACTTGCTGTTGCATTCTTGCATGTATAGTTCTACTCCTCCAAATAATAATGTCATCATATTGCCTAATAACACATTCAACCACAGATCAATCTGCTCTTCTTGCCCTGAAATCTCGTATCACTTCGGATCCTGATAACACACTTGCCAAAAGTTGGACGAATTCGAGCTCTGTCTGCAGCTGGATTGGCGTCACTTGCGGTTTGCGCCATAATCGAGTAACTGCGGTGAACATTTCTTACATGGGTCTTTCAGGCACAATTCCACCGCAACTAGGAAACCTTTCCTTCCTCGTTTCACTCGATTTTAGTTTCAACCTTTTCGGTGGTGTTCTGCCTCAACAGTTGTCTTTCTTACACAGATTGAAGTTTATTTCTTTCAGAGTAAACAACTTGAGTGGACAGATTCCACCGTGGTTGGGTTTTTTAACTAAACTCGAGCATCTGTCTCTCTAGATCAATCCCAAAAACTTTTGAAGCACTTCAACACCTCAACTACTTTAATGTCTCTTTCAATGCCCTGAGAGGAGAAATTCCAACTGGTGGTCCTTTCGTAAACTTCACTATCGAGTCTTCTAAGGGTAATGAGGCACTATGCGGAATTCCAAGGTTCAATCTCCCACCTTGCGATCATAATGTTTCCAAACACAAGTCAAGGATGAAAAGGGTGCGATTAGCTTTATTTATTCTTATTGGAGTTGTCGCATTTATATCGGTTCTCTGTTTGGCCTTCATTTTCATAAGACACAGAAGAAAAAATAAGGCAATCAATGGAATTGATGGGTTGGTTCCTACCGTATCTGAACGAATTTCGTATTACGAACTCCTACAAGCAACTGAACACTTCAGCGAAACAAATTTACTTGGCGTGGGGAGTTTTGGTTCTGTGTACAAAGCCGTTCTAAGAGATGGGACGATTTTGGCTGTCAAGGTCTTCAATTCACTATCGGAAGCTGCTTCTAAGTGCTTTGAAGTCGAATGTGAGGTACTGCGAAACATCCGTCACAGAAATCTCACCAAAGTTATTAGCAGTTGCTCTAACGAGGATTTTAAGGCATTGGTACTTGAATACGTGCCAAACGGAAACCTCGACAAATGGTTGTATTCACACAACTATTGCTTGGATCTCATGCAAAGAATGAACATAATGATTGATGTTGCATGTGCGTTGGAGTATCTTCACCATGGCTATTCGACACTCATTGTTCATTGCGATTTGAAGCCATGCAATGTTTTGATAGATGAAGAAATGGTTGCTCATGTGAGTGATTTTGGGATAGCGAAATTGTTGGGCGAAGGCGAGAGCACCGTGCACACCGACACCTTAGCAACAATGGGTTACATTGCACCAGGTTAATTAATATTCCCACTTTCAACTCATACTATATTTTAGATATTTTCAATTGGATTTCACTTTCTATTTACTGCATTATATGATTGGTGTTTTATAGAGTATGGTATGGAAGGGTTAGTTTCGACAAGGTGTGACGTTTATAGTGTTGGGATGTGAAGCCCAGAATTCAATAAAAATTCGCAAGAGGTTCTAGATTAACCGGTTTTAATTTTATTAACATGCTTTGATTAGATTCGTTTAAAGCGGAATAAATATAATCTAGCAACTTACAGTTTTCGCGAGCAGATTCGTTTCTATCTTCGGCGCACGAACGAGGATCCACGTCAAGCCCTCAATCCTCCTCGAAAAATTGCTGTCCAGAAATTTTCAGTCCTCTTCCTTTACCGATATCTCCGCGACCGTTGATCCGATCGAGAAACCCTTCTAACTGATTGTAGATCTAAGGGTTAGCAAGCTACTGTATAAATTTCGAGCATATCCGACTAAAGTTTGATTTATGGTGATTTTCTGCGCTCGCAGGACTGCTCAGAAAATTCGGGAATTATAGTTTGCTCTAAAAATCTATAATCTTCTATTGTATATTCCGAATTAATAATTCTTCTACAAGGGTGAACTTGTACTTGAAGAAATGTGGATTCCTTTCGATAATTAAATACGGAAAACGAACAAGGCTTTGAGAAAAACATGCAATGTATGTCATCAATACTGGAGTTGGCTTTGAAGTGTTGCACGGAATCTTCTGGTGATAGAATAATCATGAAAGAAGCTTTGGCAGAGCTGCAGAAGATCAAAGTTCGATATTCTCGAAGGGATTAGACCTGAAACAAAAGATTATGCCCAAGTACCACTGATGTTAGTGATTTGATGAACTGTGTAATAATGAAGGGAAGAATAATTCGGTATGTTAAGCACTTAATGTTGTGTTTGTTTGGTAATATATTTTGTAATTTGAATGAGTTCTCATAATGTGATTATATACATACCTGTTTTAGGGATGATATCACGATCAAATGTGTCGTGTAAGTTACACGTACGAATTGTCGCATGTCCGAGCAGTCATATTTTAACTACCAGGAAATGGAGAGATGAAAATTTCGGACAAGGGAACAAGAAAGACAATACTAGAGATGCCAGCAAAGTACAAGTGTACAACCATTACATTTATGTTAGAGAAACATATCTGAGTTTGTTTGCTGTCAGTAGAACAGTCTTCATTGGAGCATTTCTACAAACATGTGGAGACCTTATTGCTCAGAAGAGAGAGTTTTGATCTGGACGGTATTATCAATTATGCATGTCCGCAATATAATTTCAGGGGAAAAAAACAATAAGCACTATATATTGATTGTGAGGTGAAGAACCAATAAGAATCTTGATTTTAATTTAATTACTCTTAATTAAACATAATTCGGTGACGGTGACGCATGCAAACAACTTATTCGTCTAGTAATCAGACAACGTAACATAAGTCATAAGCACTTATGAAAACGAAAATAAAAGGAAACAGAACGCCAATAAATTTTCGGATATTACAATCACTGTCCAGCAGCAAAAGCCTCGACTGGAAAAGTCTTGGTGATGCCAGCTAGGCTCTTGAAGTGGATCTTGCCAGCTGGCGAATCATCAACGGTGATCTCGTTGACAGGTGGCCAAAGCATAAGCTCCTTCGCCTTAACTCCCTTGAGTTTCTTGATCCTCTTCTTCTCCACGTATCCCTTTATATCACAGTCGTAACTCACGAGCTTGCTAATCATTTTGAAATTGTGCTCGACTTTCTTCTTCTGCACGATCCACATGTAACCAGTGCTCCTCACGAATCCTACTTCGACCACATCGGCCAATGGGAGAAGGCCACATGGCAGCTCGAACTCTTCTAGCAGGGACTTCGCCATTTTTAGGCCTTCTTCGTGGCCGTTCTTCACAACTCCTCCTTCCTTCTCTGCCATTCCGGAATTCTTCTTTTTTTATCCGATTTTCTTCTGTGGGGAGTATCGAAGTTCTTGCAGCTGAGGATTTATAATGATTAAAATCCCAGCAAGAAACAAATGCAGGTGGAGAAATCAATGTGATGAACTTTGTATTCTCCACTAAAACTCAAGAATATTAAGCAGACAATCCTTTACATAAGCAACAATACAAGGAAAGAGGACACAAAAATTATACTAGTTATAATTCTTTTCGAGGAAAATTGAACTTTCATTTACATTCGTCTGGCTATCAGTTTCCTCTTTTGAGATCTTTATTAAAGAAAAAAAAAGGATTTTATTGAATTTTCGGCTCTGGTACTTACTGGGAAAAATACAGTTTTCATCCCCCAAATTTGTACAAATTTCACATTTAGTCCCTCATATTTTAGAAATTCTATACTTTTAGTCATTTCCGTTAGTACTAATGGGATCAAGTGTGTTCCCATCACTATCTTAATTGACGGACTAACGGTAAATTGACGTAAAAGACCAAAAGTGTTAAATTATTGAAACATGAGGGACCAAATAAGTTTTTTTTTTAACATGGGCCATCAAATGTGAAATTAGTGCAAACTTGAGGGATGCAAACTGTCCCGGTTCTTACTTATACATTGGGCTTCTAGTAACAATTACGTTAAAGAAGTCGATTTTATTGATTTTTCAGCTCTTGTTCTAACTTATACATTGGCTTTCATTTGTAACAATTACGAGTTTCCAACAAAACATCGTAAACGTACAGCTACAGACTAGCAGAAATGTACGTAGAAGAAGAATCTTGTTGCTTTATTGTATCTGCAACATGAGCAACCACTCCTGCTCCAGCATTATGAAACCATTCGTTTTTCACCTATTATTAATCGAGAGCCACAAAATCAAGAATCACCACCAAACATACGTCCATCTTCATAATATTTTTCAAGAAAAAATATTTACCAATTTAAATTCACACGCTTACGTGGATATTATTATGCGCGAAAAACGGCCAAAATGCCGAATGAAAGCTCACATCAACTTTCTTCCACCCTAGCCTTTGTAATCCATGTATCATTTCCTCTGCCCCACAAAAACAAATAATAAATATTATTTTTTTCATAATTAATTCGACAAAAAAATAACAAGAAGTATTAGATAAATATACCTTCTATAATCTCATGATATTGTACCGTATTTTGTACGCTTGGTTCGTTTTGAGCTGCTTCTTTTGCCTTGGCTGCTTCTGGAGGGAAACGGGGACTTTCAGACAGAACCGGTGGATAATATTCCACATCAACTACGTGTTTGTAGCCATCTAAAGATCGACGAGGTGGCTGCGAAATTTAAAATCAAATGTCTTACAAAATAAATTATCAAGATAGATTTCTTTTTATGCAAATTATAGGTTTAATGAAATAAGAATTCGATACTTTAAAGAGCTCATTTTCTCTTCGTATGGAAGATGTTCGCCAACCAACCATATCTTGGTTCCGTTAAGAATTTCAATAATCAAAATACGATATAGCAAGAAAAAATTGCAACAATAATTATCAATTTTTTATTTATTGGGATACGGTCATATGAGACATTGGCATAAAGAACCCGACATTTGAAAGCACCAAGCGCCGATCTGTTAAAAAAAAAAAAGAAAAAAGAAAAAACTGTTGTTTTGAGCTTTGAATACACCACAAAACAAATTTTAGCAAATTAAATATAATAATAATAATACTCACATGAATTTTCCATCTTCACAATCGGAAGCCATTCTTAATAACAAAGGTGGTTTATTAGGCTTGCCATCTGTGAGAAAGAGCTGACTCCCAGTTCTGCCCGTAAAAACGGGGGCAATCGGAGCAGCTAGTTTCTCCAAGAAAGATACTCCCAGAAGAAACGGAAGCTGAATCACAACTAACGACACTTGTATAAGTTGTCGTTATAGCATCAAGCACTTTCTTCGTAATTATCCGATAAATAAATGATTGATATAGTAATCAGAAACATATACCTGCCGATTTCCTCTAACTCCTAAATGAGGTGTTGCTAGTGTAATAAAATTAATTGCTTCAAGCCCGGCAATTAAACCTTTATTTGAAGACACGTTTGGAGAGTACAGCACCGAAATTGCGTTTCTTGCGAATAATCCACCGAGCGAATGTGCTAAGAAAGATATCTTCTTTACGCTTTCTGCCTTCTTCACTACCTGCACGACCTGTTCGATGCAAATATACGTGTAAGAAGATAATAATATATTCAACAAAATCTACCTTCATATATTCAGAAATAATAAGGCATGCATAAAGACTCGATCTCGAAACTTACTTCATCTGCGAGTCGTTTTCCAGCACCATCGATTCCCGTAAAAGTCTTGGTGTACATATTGCATGAACTTGCTGCACATATTAAGCGAGTTAGCAGATGCAAATGTCAATTCTTATAAAACCATATACAGTAGAACCTCGATAAATTAATAACCTCGCCTAAAGAATACTTTCTTCCGGTCCCAACCCGATAAAAACGTATTAAATTATTAGTTCGTAATTTAATATTTCGCTAAATTAATAGAATTCTGTTAGTCCCGACTGTATTAATTTAAAGAGGTTTAACTGTAAATATTTTACCAACTTTAACCGGTTTTCTAAAAACAGAGGAAAGCTGTGGAAGGCGGCATTAATATATACATACACCATCGATATTTACAAACGCCACTTTCTTACAACACAAAAACAACATTGAAATACTTGTTCGGATAACGCATAAGCAACGCACCGTAAATCAAGAACTTCTTCCCTAATCGTCTTTTCAGCTCCGATTCAAAATACGTCCAATCACTTGGGCTGCAATACTTGGAAAATGCAATCAATGTCAACACATCGAAACCCGAAAAAAACGATGATAATTTCCAACCGAAATACTTGAACAAGATAGTGGTGTATACGAATAGTCGAATAAGCATATATACCTAGCTAAGATGCCATGAACAAGAACAAGAAGATGATCGGGTTCATCCTCGAAATCGACAATGCCCCTTTGTGATGAAAGATTCCCATTTGATGTACTCATGGCTTCAGCCCTAATATTTTTATGCTTCCAAATAATTTTTGAGCCTGCAAAAGTTGAAAATAAGAATTAAAACCGATAGTAATTTACTTGCAATTAACCTTTACAAAAACAAAGGATCATAATTCAAAATTACGCAAAAAATTCCAGCCCTAGTTATTTTCAGCACAACTAATAAAAAAAGAAAAAGGAAACCTCCAAACGGAAGAGTTAGTGAAAATCCGATAAAAGGGGGTCGGAATAGCTACCGGAAAACGCTGCGGAATTGCAATTACAGCGGCGGCGATTGCAGAAATAGCTAGGGTAGGAAGAATTTGAGGCGGAGGATGACGTCAGATTGTTATTATTAGTAGAATTGGTGTTCCGATGGTCAGGAAATTGAGGGGAGTTGCAATAAAAGAAAGGAGACGAGGACGCCATTTGTATGCGGGGAATGCTATTAATAGAAAGAGTTGTAATAATTTAAGCAAAGAAGCTGTGGTTGACTGATGAGAGAGAGAGAAAGAAGAGAGAGAAAGAGATAGTTTTGGAATATATGAAGAAAATGACAGACCCAATCCATGCCATCATCTTGTTATCCTCTGCACATTGTCTCGTACGTACCCATACCTGATTCGACCACCGCCCATCCTCTGCGCCATTGGAGGGGAACTAGTTGTTGAACTAGTGCTTAGTAATTATTTGTTGTTTAATTTAGGGTAAACTACAAACACCCCCGATGTACGGTCAATTTACAAAAAAAAACCTTATTGTTTGGATAATTACATCTAGTTTAACTATGATTTTTTCTTATGGTGTCAAATTCAACATATTCATCTAGTTCACGTGGAATGTTCTCTGGTTTATACTCGTTTTGTGTACAAATACAGTTTCTAATGCACCACAATCTGATATATACAAGCCAAAAAACACATATTATGATCATCTTGCTTTAAAATGTAGTGTTCCAATGGAATAAAACGGGTACAAAAGTGATAATATTTCATATAATCTCAAAGATTCCACTACATTTGAGGAGTTGAGGGGATAGTTATACTTATCCAAACAAGATGATGGTTTTCGTAATTTGACAATACATCAATGGTGGTTGTAATTTATCCTTTAATTTATTACTAGTAGTATATTTTTTATGGATAAATAGTATGAATTAAATTCATATTTAAAGACTTTTACTTACACCCTCGAATTTCATTTTCAATTAGTGAGACCTTCTTGACTAGACACGAGAAGACTAAATTGGCCATGTGTTTAGTCTGTGAACGCAATGTGATATTCATTCGCGACCTCCTTCCATAACCAATGTTTGTGATTTTCGTGTTTCATTGATGCCCTTTTTGTTGAAGACGTGATATCATTTAGGAACCAGTTTATTTGCGAGATTTATTCGCTCGATTGATTCGTTGTCGGGCTACTAAATACTATTGTGTGCTTGTTTCTGAAGAAAAAGTGTGCGAACTAGTTTCTTTTTGTTACGATTTTTAAAATATGTGTTATATTTTGCGTGGACTGAGTGTACGTAATTCACAGAGTAGCTACGTTTAGTTGTAAATTAGAATTATGTAGAATTGACAAGCAAGTGTACATATAATCAACTATGACACTTGTGTTGAAGCATGGGGGTTCGTTCGATGTGAAGATACGCCGGACCGATTTTGTGTACGATGGAGGACCTTATTGGCTTTATTACATACAAGTGGTACACGCTAAATGGGAAGGATGTGGGGATTACTTATGTTTGGAAGAATTCTTACTTTGTTTTCATTGTTTCCCCAAAACAAAATTTTATTTATTAAACTTTTTAAATCATTTTCTCAAAATAATTTTAAAAGTTTCTCTCTCATTCACACATGATGTGACTACTACAGTAAAAATTGTAACAAATAAACATCACTTCATCTTTCAATTTTTTTCTTAAAAAATACATTTTTCTAACACTTTAAACATGATTTGACTGCTACAGTGTATTCTGTCTCCTTCCAAAATATAATCAAACATTACTTTCATTCTCAAATTTTCCCCCCAAAACATATTTCCTCAAAATAAAATCAAAATAACATCTAAAACGCTTCCAAACATTGCCTTACTATTTTGATGGATATGACGAGGGTATACCGGGTGATACGATGAGGTTCCTTATATAAAGTCGTTGATTCGACAATTAAGACTTGATCGTATTAATATAAATGTACAATGCAAGGACAATGATAATGAAAGATTGACCACTTCAATGGGCTAATTATTTACTTGGGTTTTTTAATGGATCAAAACATAACTCGTCTATAATTAAAAAAAAAAACAATTATGGGCCAAGCCCATTAAGTTTTTTACTACAAGTCCATTAAGTCTTTAATTCTTTAATTTTTTCTTTTTCGAAATATTTCCCCAAAGTATGATTATTTGAATTTCTGGTCAAAATGCAATTACATGAAACAGGTAATACGAATGCGTGATTAATAAACTAACTAACTATTACTTTTTTATTTTAAAAAAATGTGGGATAGAGCTTATTTTCAGGTGCTGCAAAAAAGGTGGAGAGTCAAAGTTTAATTTTCAACCACAAAAAAAGACAAAAACAATAAGAAAATGTCACCTCACACAAATAATTGACAATCAATATAAATAGCCACCAATTCCCCACAGACAAATCACACACAATTTAAAACATTTTCATTTCATTATTAATCCCCTCGCATTGAGAAAAAAAGATTAAGACAGTGATTGAAAATGGCAAGTGCTACACAAATTGCAATCCTCTTCGCCGGAGCTCTGTGTTTGCTGTCCCTCCCCGGCGGAGCCCAGTCAAACGCCGCCGCCACTAAGTTCTCCGTCGAGGGAGATGTCTATTGCGAAGTCTGCCGCACCAATTTCATCAACAAACTCAGTCAGCCTATGGCAGGTATATTACATTATATTGTATTAATATATATATATATGTGTGTCTTTAATTAAGAGCCACATGAAATTCCATTACACATTATATTTCATCCTTATATTCGGACATGCATGCACGAATCGTCTTGACACGTCACACGTGCAAATTTTGAAAATAAAACGTTACGCATGAGAAACGATCAGGCCCACACAAGGTCCACGACCGATCCGCCGTTACTAAAAAAAATCACTATTTAATATATAAATCGTAGTAGGGGCCATATGGGGGGCCATGACCCCCTACTACATCTCAGAAACCCTATTATTTTATGGAGAGATATGTTATCTAAACAGATTAGCTAAAAGTGTAAAATTCTGACTCCGCCACTGAATAATATAATGCTGACACATATACTGCAGGTGCAACTGTGAGACTCCAGTGCAAAGGCGAGACAGAAGGCAACATAACCTACAGTCTAGAGGGCATCACGGACGACAAGGGGCAATATCATCTCACGGTGGAAGGCGACCACGGTGAAGATGAATGCGAGATCACACTTGTCAGGAGCAGCCGACCGGACTGCAGCGTTGTCCCAGACGAGGGGTGGGCCACCAAGCCAACTTCGAGAATCACACTCACCAAAAACAGTGGATTCCATGACAACACACGCAAGGCCAATCCACTCGGCTTCACCAAGAAGAAAGCCGACCCCCAATGCGCTCAGCTCTTCAAGGAACTCGAGATCAACCCAGAGGAGCTCTAAATTATTAATTCCGTAATATCTAATAATTTTCGGAATGTATACCTATCTATTTTTATTTTATTTTGTTTTTTTTAAGAGATTTGATTGGTTCTAGAGTTTGTTGCAAGGTACTATATATATAAATGTATAGTCCTTGCTTGTAGTTTTGGTGATAATAAAGGATGTTGAATTTTGATGAAATAAATAAACAATAGAAACTATTTATATATATATACATTTTTTATTACATGATGTATTTAAATTTTCTTTCTTATAATTGGCATTTACAAATATAAATATATAATAAGGTTCTGCCGCAGTTTCTACAGCACATTGATATATTCTTGCAGCATCTAATCTATTTAGTTAGTTATAAAGCTAAGGAAGCCCTTTTTAGCATGTGATTCTTTGTTCTATAACTCTTTCTCTATTCTGTCGGATCAGATCCTAATTATGAGGTACATATATATTTTTTTATTTAAAGATTTATTTTTACATTGTTCTTTATCCATTCATACAGTAGCCCATATAGCTGCACTGAGTAAACCTAGACTCCCATATAATAGCATGCAAATTATACGAGAGACGTAAACTACAATAGACTAACCATGTGTGACAAACTCGATCTAACAACTTTTGGTAGGAGAATTAATCAAATTTTGGTCTATTGATATAAGCTCACTTATTCCAACCGCTGATATATATTCTCACTAGCTAATACAAAGAACTGCAAAATTATTACTACTAATCATACATTCTTTACTCAAAAAAAAAAAAAAAAAATTATACATTGTCAATTTTATCTAGCTTAATTAAGTCAATTATGTATAATATATAAATAAATATTTATCCACAATTCCTATTCATGTAATTAAGACACAATCCTGGACCCATGTTATTATTTTGATTATTAGACTAATTCATCGAAGACTTAGCCCTATCTTGTTATAAATAAATAAATAATTAATTAATTATCTTCGTGTTTCGTGCAAAATTTTCTCCCTAATCTACGATTTTAGTAATTCTAATTAATAAATATAATATCAAAAGCATATTATTATAGTAGTGAAGTAATCAACTAGGGACAGGCTGTTGGTACAGCAAGAAGAGATTAACGCAAGTAGCAATTAATATAATTATTAATGATCTCGTTTCTAATTAATTAATTTTTTTTGTTTTTTCCTTGAAACTACAAGACAAATTCGAAGGATCATCAATAACTTTGACTATTAGGGTCGCATCTCCGCCTCTTCCCCGGAAACAGCCGCCGGTCGAATCCGCCGCCGGGGTGTTCCGCCGCGGCCTGCCACTCCTCCACTACCGCATCGAAGTCCAGCTGCTGCACGGCCCGGCCCGACGCGTCGAACAAGCAGCCGCCCTCCGACAGAGACGATAGCCCCTGGCACGGCGGCTTCGTCTTGCGGCGGCCGGCGCCGACGGGGACATTGCGGAGGGCTCCGCCGGCTGTCCAGTACCTCTGGCAGCCCTTGCAGAAGTGACGTGGCTGGTTCACGTTGTAGTTGTTGAAGTAGCAGAACTTTGTCTCCATGCTTTTGCACCTCGGGCACGGAATTATTTTGTCCGGCCTCTTGTCCGCCGCCGCCGCCGCCGCCGCCTGATCATCATCGGAAAGTTTCTTGGGCTCTTCGTTATTTGCTAATTGGGATCTTTCTTTTAGGGTAATTGTTGCTCCAAATAGCTTGATCCCTGATGAAGTACTGCTATTTTCTTGAACCTCAGCCATATATATATATATATATATATATATATATATATATATATATATATATATTGTGCAGAATGATTGTGTTTGATGAAGAAGTATTATTACAAGGGAATTGATTTATGTATATATATAGTGGTATATGTGATCAATATATATTCTTCACAAAAGCAAAAAGTAATGGACAAAAGCCCCGGGGTTGGGGGTGGGTGGGGGTGGGGGGTGGGGGGTGGGGTGGTGGGAGGAAGAAGAAGGGAAGTTTTAGAAGAGAGAAAAAAAGTGCATGGTTGATCTTGACGAAGAAAGTCTTTGGAGGGTTTGGCATACATACACACACATATATACATATATATTAACATCAAAAATTAAAAAAATATTATTATTTAACAAATTCGTCAGAGTGTAATATTAGAGATATTACCCAGTCTATTATAAGTATAAATATTGGAGATATTAATATTAAAAATTAAAAATATATTATTATTTAACATATTCATCAGAGAGTGTAATATCAGATATATTACGCAATCTATGATACGCTATAGATATTGAAGATATTAATGTTAAAAATTAAAAAATATATTCTTCGAGTGTACTATCATAGAAATAGATAGGTGCAGAGAGTTGAGAGAATACAATCAAAGATCTTAACTTATATTTTGTGATTATTATAAGTTAAGTTTGATTAATATATAAATAATATAAATATAATAAAGAAGGCAAAGACTATTTAAGGAGCTAAAAGTGGCAAAAAAGAAAAAATAAATGAAAAGGGGATTTAGATGAAGATTTAGATAGAGAGCCGCCAGCAGCAAACAGTGGGGGGGGTGGGGGGTGGGGGGTGGTGGGTGGTAATTGAAAAGTTGACGATGAACTTTTTGTCCACGTCATTATCAAATTGAGTTTGTGGGTCCCATGGACAGGTAATTACTAATTAGTTGAGTACAAAAGGTGTTTTCAAAGTTGGAGCATAAAGATTAAAGATAAAAGAAAGATTAAAGGGATAATAAAGCTACCAAAAAAAAGGTCTTTTCATTTGATTAAACTTTAATTTGCTGTTTTTCTAATCTTATTATTATTTTACAAAGATTTACATTTTTTTTTTCTATTGAAACTGTGAAATGTGAAAAATAAAAGAATAAGAAAATACAAAATTAATATGAATAAAATATGGTATAATTATTAATCAGAAAATACGTGGAAAAATAATGAATTAGAAAGTCAAGGGTCGTTGCACATTTCTAAGTCAACAGAGATAATTACTATAACCAGTGTATCTGGCCGGCTTGGCCTTCTATTTTATTTTTCCTCCAATTATTATTTCATTATTTTGACTTATTTCTCTGCTTTTTGTTTATAAACTGTAGAGCTGGAAATATGACGTTTTTTATTAGACAATTTCCAAAAAAAATTCAGGAACTCGAAAGGCTACAAAATCATTTTCTTACGGAAAGTCGGAATAAAGAAAACCTTCTTCTAAAATCAGAAAAATCATTTAATGTTCATAGATTATGATTTTTTTTTTTCTTGTACCAAAAGACGAAATTTTTCGTCCAGTCCACTGGACTCTAGTCCCTTAGCCCAACAGATTTAATAGACGAAATTTCTTGTGAGCCCACAAGGAACCAACTCACATTAAAATTGAAATTCTCGACACTGCAGCGGCAGATACTCGATCCACGTTGGGGTTAGAATTTTTCTTGTGGTTGTGTTGTTTTTCTTGTGGTTGTGTTGGGTAGTGCGAGTGGCTTTCCGTTTGATTATATGGGGGTTACTTTAATAAAGTATTATTTCCTTTAACTTTTTGATTAAATACAAAAGTTGCTTCATTTCCAAAACCTTCTTTTCAAGACTCTCTCCACGAACAACTTACTTCCGTTCTTTAGTTGAAAAGATACGCACTTTTTTCCTTTACATCTTTAAACATCTCTTTATAAAATACAAAGCTTATTAAAAAAGGCATCCTCCAATTATTACATCTATTACTGTCTGGATGCTTCATTTAGTAAAATATATCAAATAATTTTACATCTTTTAATTTACATACATACAATTCATGTAAACACTGTGTAATGTAAAAATATAAGGTACGGCCAGCCACTTTTTGATGTAAGATTAATTTACGAAAATACCCCTCATGTTTTGGTACTTACACGAGTGTCGTTGGCAAGAAAATATCTCGGTGCACTTTGATTATTAAATTAGTGTAATAAAAAGCACACTACTGTGTTGGAAAAGTTGGATTAGCACGTTGCGTTGCTGACGTGGCTAACATTCAACTTGCTTTACTTTAATGAATAGAATAAATTGAAAGTCTCTCTTCTTTCATATTTTAATTAATAGTAATTAAATAAGGCTAATGCAAGCTGTACGTATTTTGCATTTCTAGAGTCACTCCTGCAAAAAGAGTTTACAAAATAGTTTAAAATATTATAATATTTTCAAATCATCTAATTTAGATAAAGAATTGATGGATGCATGCATCTTTTATTATACCACTATCCTTTTGTCGCTTGATTAAATTTATTCTACTTATACTATCCTTTTTGACACATGGGGATTGTGAACTGAGATATGGAGTCTTTTTTCCTTTATATATATATATATATATATATATATATATATATATATATATATATATATATATATATATATATATATATATATATATATATATATATATATATATAAATATATATATATTTATATATATATATATATTTATATTTATAATTTTGTGGGGTTTTTTGAAGGGGGTGAAGGGGGTGGAGGGGCTGAAAAGGTTTCACAGGGGGGCAAATGGTTGAGCCATGAAAAGTAGCATTTACATTGAAGCCTAATTTTCACTACAAAAATATAAACTAACAGAAAGAGTATTTTGTGATGTAAAAATGACCTAGAAATGAAATTAACTACACAAACAGGGTTTATTCACAAATACCTACCACCAGTTGTCGAAATCGGAAACAAAATAACTGGAGTTCAACTGTCACTCCAGTTCCCGTCCTCTTCTCCATCGCTTCCAACAGCCTGAACGGAGAACAACTTAACACAGTGAATATCAGAGAGCAAAGCTCGGGTAACTTGTGTGTGTGTGTGTGTGTGTGTGTGTGTGTGTGTGTGTGAGAGAGAGAGAGAGAGAGAGAGAGAGAGAGAGAGAGAGAGAGAGAGAGAGAGAGAGAGAGAGAGAGAGAGAGAGAGAGAACCTGGCGAATGGCGTTGGCTTTCTGCAGAATTGCGGTGACTTGGACAGTGGCAGAGGATCCTGATGGTACGGTAGGTTTTGCAGTCACGGTTCGTCTCAGATTGAATGACTGACACCACAAAAAACGGAAGGGTAATAAAGATCAGTTCTCAAGTTATTATGGTTTGTGTCATGTAAAAGATATGCAATATAAATTATGGGCACAGAACATTGCAACACATAAAAGACAAATTGAATGAATAAACGAGGGCCAGAAGAAGATGAAAGCCAAATTTGCAGACAATCCACCACGATAGGCAAATATTGAAGTATTTCAAGATGCAAATGATAACCAATAATTATGATTATTCCACTAATTTTATGGCATATATATGAAGTAAACAAAGTGGTCAACTAGTGAAGCATAACAAGGCACAGAACGAGTGCAGCTAAATCATTCCTTCTTATCTTCACGTGCTAAAGACCAGGTGTAAGGTTCTATTCAGATTTCAATTAAGTTACGACACGACAAAATAGCTCAAGTCACCAGTAACTCACTTTTGTTCTAATTTGCCGTAGGAAGTCGTTTTCATCGACATTCGTGCTCTGATTAGCTTCTCTTTGTTTATTTGACTTCCATGAGCTGGACTGCTGAGTGCATAAATATAGTTTAGTCATAAGATTACCATGCAGCTTAAATATACGGGAAAAAAAAAAAAAAAAAAACAAGCAAGGACAGAAAAACATCAGACCTTGAGTTTCTGCGTATTTGCCGTATCAATTTGATCTTCATTTAATGGGGCTGGTTTAGGCTGAGAGATTGTAGATGATGAATGTGTACGATCAAATGATGCATAATAAGAGCTTTCAGGCTTGTCCTCGGAACCATCCAATGGGGCCGAACTACCTCGCCATTGAACTGGAGGCAGAGGTGGAGGAGCAGGACTAGGCACAAATAGCGGCTCCACAAGGTCATTTAGGTTGGTGTCATTTCTTAGTTCCTTTCTGATAGAGTTATTTACGGTGCTTAAACTTTGAGCATCAGACGAGCCACAAGATTCAGAATTTTGCGCGCCGTTTTCAGTAAAAGGCAATTGAAGTTCACGGTTAGTCCTCCCCTTTTCCTGAACCGCTGAAACAGATTCAGTCAGCGAGACTCTGCGAAAGGAATCGTATATATCACGGTCCTTGCTAGTGGGAGATTCGCTGGACTCCCATTGGTCGGAATTTGATTCAGACTGATTGCTGTGACAATCATCTGATAAAGAAGGTGATGACCTATAAAATGTGTCAGCATCTGAGTCTGAGCCAACCTCCTGCGGAGTAAAGGATGCCTCTGGGACCAACTGAAATGAAGGAAAGATATCACTGCCATTCCCGCTATTAGTGTTTACATCTGGGAATTTCAGTTTCAGCTTCGTAGTCTCAAAGCCACCTATTGGTTGGAACGATATTTTCATGTGCTTAAGTGGAGGTGATGAAGAAGGTGACAAAACAGGAGAGTCGCCGATAAAGGGATCTTTACTTCGTCCAGAAAATGTTCCGTTTCGATTAATTTTCTGCTCAAAAGCATTAGCATTCTGATGGTCTACAGTAGGATAGTAGTTTCCACTGCCTCCGGTCAACAGTTTCTTGTTAGATCCAGTCGAATTTACCGGCACAAAACTTCCAGATGCTGTTGTTACACTTGATCCAGTAGAATTGGCATTATTGTGATATTGTAAGTCACCATATTTACCATGTTTGATGTCTAAATCAGCAGGCGAAATTTTCCAAGATGTTTTCCGAAATGATGCGCCTCTTTCCTGGTAATCATGGGATGTAGAGCTATCCATATCATCGTGGTCTGTAATACCTTTTAAGTTCTCCATTTGTCCCTGTTTTGCTGCATCTTCTTTATGCATTTGATCTTGGGGAAGAGCCTTTGATACACCGAAATCTGGTGGCTTTGAAGGCTGGAGACCTAGCAAGCCACCATTAGTCCAGAATGTAAATGAAGCAGCATTAGAAGTTTCTGGTAATTGTTTCTGAGATTCAGCACTGTTCGTTGCTCTATCAGTAACTGGCATCCCTGGCCTACTGTCTCTGAAGTTGGCTGATGCAGTCCATGAAGTAGATTCGACATTATTACCAGAATCAAGATGCTGTGGACTGACTGGACTTAATGAATCTCCAGCTTGTTGAGATGACTGTAAATCCTTTTCTGCTAGAGATATTGCTTTAATTTCATCCTTGGCTGCTACTCCATTAATCGAACTGGTAGTTGCATCAAGGGGTTTCGGAGTCGTTGAAACGAGATTATGTGCACCACTGCCATTGACAAGAGAACTGTTTGACAAAACATTAGATTCAGAATTTGAAGATAGGCATTCCATATTGTGTCTTCCGAGCTCATTTTCTGCATCAACTACTCTTTCTGTGCAGTCTATATCAGCTTCACACTCTGACTCAATGAGATTGGACAAAACATTAGGCTCGGAATTTGAAGATTGGCATTCAATATTATGTCTTATGAGCTCGTCATCTACTCCTTTGTCATCCAACTTATGGTAATCCTCTACTTCTTGCTTTTTTGTGCAGTCTATCTCAGTTTCAAACTCTGACTCAATTGTATTAAGCGCATCCATGAAATGATCAGTTTCACTTTCTATCTCATCAATATGTACATCACCAGATTCCACAGCATGATCATAAGATGGGAGATCCATTTTGTCAACAGTTACAAAATTAACAGCATCATCACAGAGAATTTCTGAGTCCAGATCCTGAGAGAATGATTCTAAATGTGTATTATGGTCATCCTCCAGCTTAATTCCATTATTACCGGAAACCCGTCTGGTTGGATCAAGTGCTTCTCTCTTTTCGTCCCAAGTGACAGAAGACGGAATACAGTCAGCCTGCTCTTCTGATAGATTAATCTCAATATCATCATATGCATTTGTAATTTGTTCATCGACGAAATTATAGTCTAAGAAATCGCTGCGCCTCTTTGCCAGAGAAGAAATGGATTCTCTAGAATCTTGTTCTTCAGGTTGCACTGAGTAACTTGGACGGGAATCACCATCGGTGAAGCCTGAACCATTTCTCAAATGCAAATTTGATTGCTCACCGAAATCTGATCTTAGTGTAGCATCGTACGTCGATGCAGTTTGAGAAGGGGAATGCACACCAATATTCAGATGACCGAAACGCATTCTGTAAGGTTCAGGCATCACAAAGTTAGTCCTTAACATGAAAATCAGAGATATTCATATTTTTTAAAAAGTCATACGCTCAATGCTTTCACCACCATTTTCCAGTCTGTACTTCTCCTTCCACAGTTCAACCTCACTATAGGAGTATAAATAGCAATTACCTGCCACTGTTATAAGCTGATGTATCTCGTGATACTTCTCCATTCTTGGGAAATGACCTCCTTTTCTGCACAAGTTTCAGCAAATCTTAGCATTATAGAAGAAAATATCATTGTCATAACACCACCAATGGTTCAAGGTTATTTATGAGCTGCTGTTAATGCAACATTTATAATACCTACTAATGCTTTTAAGGCATATTACCTTAATTTTGCGACCCTTCTTATCTCTTGAAATCTTGTCGGTACTAGCTTCACCAGACGCCACTGATGCTCTCTTAAAGAAAGTTGGATCTGAATACCTTTTCAAGCAAGAACCAGGTCCGCCAGAATCAAACCTAAAAGGAAGCACAAACTCATTTCTGTGGCCAAGATGGGGATATCAATACAAAAGTTTAATAGTGTCCGTACCTATCAAGCAACTGCAAACATGGAGGGTCACGACAGTTTTCATAAGATTCCATGATAAATTGAGGCACATCACTGTATACAAAATGATTCTGTTCACTTCGGATACGTGCATGCCAATTGGATCCTGCAAACAGATTTTCTGATAAGGACCTACAAGATGAAAGAGTAATTCTGTAGAGAGAGTACAGTTCATGCAGCTATCAATTGGAACACTGGACGAAGCATATGTGAATACATGTTCGGAGGGGAAGTTGTTACAATCACTTAACTTCACCTAAGAAAAGGAAAGGGGTATCAGAGAGAAAATGTGAAATCTAGAATTTTAACCATACCAGCAGTATAAGCAAAGTGCAAGTGGCTCCGCTGTGCTAGTAAAGCCTTCTCAAGAGGAGAAAGTGCAGCTTCAATTCGTTGAACACGAGCCATCAATTTATGGCTTCTAGAAGATGTTATCGTCACTTCCTCCTGCAAGCCATGAAAAACTTCTGCTGCAAATCTGCGACACCATAGATGCTATTTCAGTTTACATTGCGAAGGTGGGAAATCTTGATTATAAAGATCATATTGAAACAGCATCACGCATCCCACATACATATGGTTGTGGAGATGTTTTTATGGTCACACATTTTCTTATCATTCTTTCTAGGACAAGCATTTGCATATTATGCAGCATATGAGTTAAATTATCTTTTAGGCTTCACTCTGTAAATGCAGATACACATAATTGCCTAATTAGATATCACAATATCAGGGTAATCTTTGACCTCTTAGCACACTCAGTTGTAACCTAATTTCTCAAATTTCAACATCATTTTGAATTTCATAAGTTAAACCTTTCCCCTATTTAGCATTACACTATGAACAGGGTCTACAACTCTCAAGAAAATAGACAATTATTTACTTTCCATATTCAATCAACTTTAAGAGAAACATTACAAATTCGGAAAACAAAAGATTCCAAATACAAATCACTTCTCAGCACAATATAAACCATGTATAGCTCTCATCCAACAGCATAAAAACATCTCATTTTATAAACCAAATCGTGAACCGAACGGAAAAAAAATCCCCAAGTTGGCACAATTAAAACTCCAGATATCCATAGAGTTGCTACACACGAAATTGACAGAGAAATTCGTGCAATAAATCCAAACAGTTCGTATAGCGAAATGGACAAAGAAATTTGTGGAATAGAGAAATTACTCAGCGAGATCGCCGAGCTGACGTAAGACTCCGACGAGGCCGGAGACGGCGACTCCTTCGAGAATCTCCTTCGGATCTTCCTTCTTCGCCTCTCTGTACAACTCCGGTGCTCCGAGCGCGTACTCATTACGCACCTCCACTCTCACCAACGGCATCGTTTTGCTACACACAAAAAACAGAACGAATTCCAATAGACTCCACAAAAAAAAATTCTCTCTCTAGGAGTCGTACGAGGACAAATTACACTGCAGAAACAAAGGGGAAATGCGAAATAGCATCTACTGAATTAAATGAAGGAATGATTTGCGAGAAATAATGCGGGAAGAAACAAAAAAAAATTGTAGCGAAAGCTAGAGAGAGAAACAATTTAGGTAGGGGGATTGCAGCAGCTTAACTGCCGAGAGAGTGATGCATAGAGAGAGAAAGTGTTATCCATGTTTTCATGTTTCTCTGTGTGTGTGTGTTTGTGTGTGTGTGAGAGAGAAAGAGGAGAGAGAAAGGGGAGGGAGTAGGCGCCAGGCGGAAGAAGACATTGCCAACTCTGCAAGCCATTCCAGAGAGAGGGTTTTACTGTCTGATAAACAGTAAGGAGAACAGTGCATGTGAAAAGACGTAAATAGCCTTTATGATATGAATTGAATTGACCTTTACCTGAATAAATGACGAAATTGACCCTAGTGGTGGAGGTGTTGACTGTTGAGGTTCCCATGACTTTAAATTTTAATCCGCCGTGACGGACTCGTCACGGTCACGGCGATAATTTATTATTTATTATTTATTAATTAATAATAAAATTGGAAAAAAAGTTGGTAACCAATCGGATTAGTAAACTATTGCAAAATAGCATATGGGCCTTTCTGCTTTTTGTTTATTATTATAAATTATAATGTTGGTTTTTCCTTATATTTAATATTTTGGTATAAATGATGACATTTCACGATTTTTTTGCTTTTTCATAAAGTAAAGATGTATTTATTTTTCGTTTGCGAAATTATTTTAAACAACTAAAAATATATAATGTTTGGTAAACCAAACTGTTATGTCTTATTTTTATAATTAATTTTAAAGTATTTGAATAATAAGTTTATAATTTGTTTACTAATTATAAGATTTTAAAAATGAAAATGTTGGATAGATGAGCTTAAAAAAAAAAAAAAAAAGCTCTCAAGCAGTTTATTTTTTGAATTTTTTAAACACTTTCTAAAGAAAATTACCAAACATTTTATAAGAGCTTATAACTCTTAATCATTTTATAATTTTTTTAACAGCTTATAAGTTTAATCAAACACAATTTGACTATGTTTGTTATACTAGATAATTTTTTTAACAACTTATAAGTTTAATCAAACACAATTTAACTATATTTGTTATACTAGGCTCAAGAAAAGTTATCATAGAACAAATCGGATGGGCTTTTTAATAGCCCGGCCCAGTTATCTACATCAATTCAATAATTTCAATTTTTGTTTTTGGATTAGTTTATTAATTACTCCATATATTTTTTATTATTTTAATTTATTAATTCAATTCTAAGCATTAAGTATAGCTTATCACTTCGTTAAAATATCAAGGTTATTTTAGTCTTTTACTGTGTTTTTTTCCGAAATCAAGACACGTTATTGAGAATATTAGTACTTGTTAAACTAAACATCGACAACTAATTAGAACAGATGGAGGGGTATTATGGTAAATATATATATATATGTCTCCCTTACAAATTACAATTGATTTTTTAACTATCAATTCTGAATCTTGTTGTCATCCCCTTGTTTCTTTCGACAAAGATGTCCTAATTAAATTACCAGATCTAATTTGCACGATATTATAATTAAATAATTAGTATTATTAAAAAAAATAAAAAATAAAAAATGTGACAGCATCAGTATGTCAGTGAGTGGAGTTGACTTTTGACTAGTTGGTTTGGGGGTACTTGACTTAATTTAGGTGTTTGGAATCTTGCAATTAATTTCACCCACTCCCATTTATTATCTAGATTTTCAATTTATGGAATCGAAATATTAATGACTGCAAATTAGTACTAAAGTAGTGACCACTGCATTTAATTAGCCATGAACTGAAATCAAATTGATCTAAGTGTTTGTGACTGCTAAAGAATTGTTCGAAGATGGTAGTAAAAAATTGATGTATGAAACTTCACATTAAAGAATGTGATGGGATTTATTTATTTATTTGTTTTTATTTATTTGAAATCGGAATATTTATTTTTATTTTATTTATTTATTTTTTGAAGCAGTATTATTTTGCAATTTACTATAATAGTAGCCAGTCAAGGCTTCAATATGCTTTTTAACTGGCTTCTATTTCCCAGGATTTTATGCGTTTTCTATGCAATTTTTAAAGCCAAAGAAAAAAAGGGTGGAAATATAGATAAATATTGGCCGAAATAAGCATAGTTTATTCATAGGATACGATGGGGTTGATTTGACAAACTATTGGGCTTGTATAAATATTTGGACCTAAGTCTATTGATGGACCATGATCCAATAATATTATGATTAATGGGCTCATAATTTGGTCAAACCTTCAGAATATGTATGACTTGTAAATACACCACATTCTTCATTATAAAATGTACGCTTTATTTTATTTACACACAGGACATATTTCTACACACACTAAATCATAGATCTCACATCGTCTTCTCTATTTCGTTTTCCTTATTATTTTACTATTTCTCCAACTAACTTGAGCATCGGAGGCTCTCCCCAGAGTTCAACCCCCGAGATTTCAGGTGAATCGAGTAACCAGATTTGGGAAGGTGTTCAAGAAGAGCCAATATTGGTGGTGGTTAAATTGACATCCATGAGAATAAATTACGGTCACCCACCTTAGATAATGTTTAATTACGAAAAAAAACCATCATGTTAGGGTAATTACAACCATCCACCTCAACTATGTATTTTCTTACACTTCCACGGTTATAGTGTCAAATTTAGTCGAATCTTCTAGATTATGTAGAATATTATTCAGTTTGTACTCGTTTTATCCCATTTGAGCTCTAAATTTTGTACAAGATGATCATGATCTGTCTATTGACTTGTAAATATCAAATTGTGGTGCATCATAAACTGCATTATTCCACAAAGCGAGTACAAACTAAAGAACATTTCACAAAATCTAGAAGATTCTGTTGAATTTGACACCATAATGTGGACGTGTAAGAAACTTCATAGTTAAGAGTAATAATTATAATTACCTAACATGAGGAGTTTTCCGCAATTTAACATTATCTCAGTAATTTACCCTCATTTATAGTACATAAATTTCCTATTGATTAAATTGAATTATTTGGTAGGGTTTATTATTGAATTTAAAATGATTGTTCGCTACAATTCCACAATTGTTCTCGTTCCATCGTAGTCAATCACATGGCTCATTATTAAATAAACAACAAAAATACAAAATAAAAAATAAAAATTGAAATTATGGATCATGCTGATTTAATTTGGCTATTTATTTGTACCATGATAATTCAAGTGGTGGTCTAGTTCTTGGCCTCACAATTCGTTTCTAATAGAAGTCCGACAAGTACCTAAACAACTAGTACGGCGATTCATGTATATGGAATTGTAGTAATTATTTGATACATGAGGTGCAATAATTTCTAGCAGCTTTTTTTATGATCATTACTAAGTACAGATACGGTAGGTATCAATTAATTGTGTATACGATTATATATATATATATATATATATTTTTATGATTTTATAAGAACCAATAATTTTATTGATCGTGTGCAAATTGTCGAGAGAGGTCTAATGAGGGTTCGTTCGGGCCCTGCCCGAACCCTCACATTCTCAGCCCAAACGAGCTGGAAGCCCATTAGGGTGAGGGGAGTAAAGTGGATCACATAGTTTGTTTGACGGATCACGAGAATTCAAACATGCTAAGAGCTTGCCCTAATGGGCCACGATAGCCGGGATGGGCCAAAAGCTCGCCCAAAAGAGGTTGTGAATGACTAAGACGTTAGGATCGTGAATGCAGAATGACTAAGACGTCAGGATCGAGCGTGGTATGCAACCAGGGGCGGACCCATGTGTAGGCTTGGGGGGCTTCCGCCCCTGCAAAATTTATTTTTTACCAATTTTTTGTTTATTATTAATTTTTTTTGGTATTTATCTATTAATAGACTTTGACCCCTCCAAGATTTAAACTTTGTACATTTTAGCTCAGAAAAAATATTTTTTTTCTTCTCTTAGTCCACACCCATATTTTGACCCCTATCAAAAAGCCCCTAGGTCCGTCCATGTATGCAACGCGAGCTTCAACGATTGAAGGAGTCGCGCAAAAGAAGAGCCAAGTCAGCCCAAATCGACTGATGGAAAATGGCGTCACCTCGACTTGTCCGTTTTGCCGATAATAAAGAAGATAAAGCATAATTATTAATTAATCATAATTTATATTACAAACAAGATCAACAAAAAATCACAATTAGATAGTTGATTATAATTTCCAGCATAAGTATTCAAGAGTTTGTTCATGTAGCCGACAATATCATTCGCCAGTCATGCCATGACGTGGCTTAATTAGTTGATTAATACAAGTTTTAATCTAATCTAATCTTGATCATTTCCTTTCTTGATAACCCACAGCATTCTTGCAATACAAGTGACATATTTTTTATTGTCAAAACTTAGTAGTTTTAATATATTTTCCCACCCCCACTGTATTACAGCTAAGAAAACCGAGTGGATATTTGATTACTATGTCCTATGTACTTATATATATATATAAGGTAAATTACACCTACACCCCTGAGATATTATAAAATAATTTTAAGATCCCTATAGTATTGGTAATTACAATCACCCCCTGAAAATATTGTTAGAAACCATAATGGAATAATGCATTGTATAAGTTATTTCATTAGGGTTCTAACGGACTATTAATTTTGGACTGTTGTAAGGAGTTAGAGGATGACATGGTTCTCCTAACATTTCTTAAATACTTATTATTTTATATAAAATTTATAAATTTTCTTCTATAGTAGCATTAATGGGCACAAAAGAAAAAAATATAGTGCACCCAGGACATGAAATTTTGACCCCGGTAATTGTTTTAGGGGTGTGGTTATAATTATCAATACCACAAGGACCTTAAAGTTATTTTAGCATATATCAGGGGTGTATGTGTAATTTACCTTATTAAGCTCTGACTTTGCTAATTAATTATCTGCTTTTGTTTATCATCACTTGGAGTTTGTATATTCCCAGTATTTGGCATTAATTCAATGGTTTCCCACTTTCCCTTCAATCAACCCCAAAGGGCAAACAAAATGGGATGATCAGAATCGATCGTTTGGTCAAAGTCAACGCAATGATAATTCAAATTCCAGGTTGCTATATAGGGGAAGCTGATGCGTGCGTGGATCATTCCTTTATATTTTCAAAAGTCAATAGTTTTGGAGATGGATAAATAATAATTCTATAAATAGAACAACACTTCTCTTACAATGACAACAACAACAAATTACAAAAACCATGTCTTCTTTGTTTCATCGCCTTTTATTTCTCACCACACTAATCATTGCTCTATCCATATCTTCTCAAGCCATTGTCCCACCTTCTAGAACATTCAAGTACGTAAACCAAGGCCCGTTGGGCGAATACAGCGTCGAGTACTCGGCCGACTACCGTTTCTTGGAAATCAGTAATTTCCCTTTCAACCTTTGTTTCTACAACACCACTCCCGATGCCTTCATACTCGGGCTCCGGATGGGCCACCGTAGATCCGAATCCGTCATGAGATGGGTCTGGGATGCGAACCGGGGCAGCCCGGTTCGCGAAAACGCGACCATAAGCCTCGGCCCAGACGGAAACCTCGTCCTGGCCGAAGCCAACGGTACGGTCGTGTGGCAGACAAACACCGCCAACAAGGGCGTGGTAGGTCTGGAGATACTTCCCGAGGGTAACATAGTACTCTATGACAGCGCGGGCAGATACGTGTGGCAGAGTTTTGACCACCCAACTGACACGCTCCTGGTGGGCCAGTCTTTGAGAGCAACAGGCGGGCCCACCAGGCTCGTGAGTAGATTGTCTGAGGCAGAGCCCCTTAACGGGCCCTACAGCTTTGTCATGGAGCAAAGGCATTGGGCCTTGTACTACCAAACAAAGAACACACAAAAGCCCATGATGTACCACAAGTCAAGTGAATTTGGTGTTGGCAAGGGGGCTTTGGACTTCTTTGGTTTCTACACTGCACCCGAAAGCGATGGGAGTTCTGCGTTCGAGGTGGGGTTCGGTTACAACATGAGCAATTCGGAAAGTTCTGGAACGCATATACTAACTCGGCCGAAATACAACACCACGTACTCGATGCTGAGAATTGACACGGACGGTAATTTAAGAATTTACACGTACGACGAGAACGTCGACTGGGGTGCGTGGGAGGTGACTTACGTGACACTTGATAGGAGCGGAGATACTAACGCGCATGGAAGCGAGTGCAAATTGCCTAAAAGGTGTGGATCACTAGGAGTTTGCGAAGATTTTCAATGCGTGGCTTGTCCGACGCCGAAAGGGTTGTTGGGGTGGAGTAAGAGTTGTGCGCCGCCACCGTTGCCGGCGTGTAAGGGAGCAACAAATGTGGATTACTACAAGGTGGATGGGGTGGAACATTTCACTAGTGAATTTAATGAAGGGAGTGGGCCGGTGAGTTTGGCCCAATGTAAAGATAAGTGCAGTAAAGATTGCAAGTGTTTGGGCTTGTTTTATAAGGCTGAATCTTCTAAGTGTTTGGTGGTGCCTGAGCTTGGATCTTTGCCTAAAGTGGCCAATAGTTCTTATACCGGGTATATCAAGATTTCTAAGTAAATTTTTTTTTTTGTTTTTTTTTTTTTAATTTGGTTTTGTTTGAATAATGTGATTGATTTGTTTGTTGATTGTGACCGGAAGTAAATGGTCATTTTTTTTCATTATTATGTATTTGTTTTTTGTGCACCATTTTCATGTTATAATAAAAAAAAAAAATTTGCAGTGTGTACAGTTTCTTGATTTACTTTGTTGCTAATTTGTATCCCCTCCGTGTCATAATATTTGTCACTTTTGAGAATTTTTTAGTTCCATATTATATATCACTTTAAATTTCCAGCACTTCATTAACTACTTAATTTCCATTTTATACCCTTATTAACTTTTTTCAACACTCTTTTTTAAACTAATTTCCCTCAATTATTAATTATAAGACAATGTCATTTTAGTCTAAAAGCATACATTTTCCTGAAATCAAGACACATTTAATGAAATTCTTAACTTTTGTGCAAAGCTAAAAAACGGAAATTAAATCGGAACGGATGGAGTAAGAGGTTTGAATTAATGCTATGTTTGGCAAGAAATTTGGAAATAATGAGAAAATTAATTGCACTAATTGACCATCATATTTAACTATGTAAGTCTATGGATATATTAAATCAACCCCGCGGCCGCAATCAACGGGGAAGAAGGAAAATTGATAGAAATAAAATAGTTAATGTTTATAAGTACAGGTAGCTAAAATCATAAATAGAACTAAAGTTGAATTACTGCTATTTTTTCTAATTATTAGAATTAATTTTTGAAGTGTTTTTGGACTTTAGATAATGATCTTATAAGATATTTTTACTAATTATAAAATCTTAAAAAAACTCTTATTTGCTCTCCAGCAGTTTACTTTTCGAATTCTTTAGTTTTTTTAGAAAAAGAATTACCAAATCAAACACTTTGGAAGAGTTTATAAGCTCTTTTTAACTGCTTATAAGCTTAGCCTAACACCCTTTTAGTTTTGACAGGGAATAGCTTCTCAAGTTATTTACACGAGACCAATTAATTTATCAGAATGACTCTACATAGAAAAGTAAATTAATTTCAAATTTGTTAATTAATAATGTAGTTGCAGAAACAGAAATTTTTAAGAAGTAAGAACAGTAGTTGAGGTTTTATAAACTAAGCCATCAGTGAGTAATTCATATATTAATTTCCCCAAAACCCTATTTGTTCTTACAATATAGCAGTCTCAGTTGAAAATCAATTATCTCTTCGAAAGAATAATATAATATATTTTTTTAATCAGAATAATATAATAACGAAGGTTAATAAAGCACAAAAAATTGCATGCATATATTACAACTCGAAAAAATGTTCAAGTAATCATGCAATTTCAAATTAAAATTAAAATTACCAATTGCACTATCATAACTAAAAAATGTGTGTGCTTACATTACATATATAGTCACTATTGAAAAAGTTGTCAATTAATTATAATAATTAAAAAAAAATATATTATATGTGACAATTATAAATATATATAAAAAAATTAAATAAAGACGGATCGGAATCGGAATTATGTATAAATAATTATATTATCATTATTAACGTTATCACAAGCTATAGTAGTAAACTTTTATTGAAATTAAAGCACCCTCATACTCAATTGAGGGCCCTATCTTGTTCCCTCACTAAAACAAATTTTCTCTCTTTCTTTCTTTCTTTCTTTCTTTCTTCTTCTTCGTCAAAGCGATGAATTCTTCCGGCAAAACCGTGTCGAAGAATCCAACCGAGGGTTCATCGAGCAACGGTAGACCCTCGCTCAGCCGATACGAGTCGCAAAAGAGACGGGATTGGAACACTTTCTTGCAGTACTTGAAGAACCAAAATCCCCCACTTTCATTGCCTAACTGCAGCTACAACCATGTTCTTGAATTCCTCAGATACCTAGATCAGTTCGGAAAGACTAAGGTTCACTTGCATGGCTGCCCGTTTTTCGGGCAGCCCGACCCTCCGGGGCAGTGCACCTGCCCGTTGAGGCAGGCTTGGGGCAGCCTCGACGCTTTGATCGGGCGGCTTAGGGCGGCTTACGAGGAGCACGGCGGTCCGCCGGAGGGAAACCCTTTTGGGAACGGAGCGATTAGGGTTTATTTACGGGAAGTGAAGGAGTGCCAGGCTAAGGCGAGAGGGATTTTGTTTAAGAAGAAGAAGAAGAAAAAGAAGATGATTAATCATGAGATGATCAAGAATCCAAATCCGGTAATTAATTTAATTTAGTACTCATAAATTTAAATTAATTATATATGCTTTCTTGATTATATATGGTCACATCAAAATTCAGCTTCAGCTTTCTTGATTAGGAAATTTTAGTGTGTGTGTGTGTGTGTGCAGAAAAATATGTCAGGGATCTGATTGGCCAGAAACCACACGATCACAATAATATACATATATATATATACATACACAAAGGTATAGTTCTATAGTAGTGATAAAGAAACCCTAGATCAAAAATAAATTAAATAAAACCCTAATTTTGGGGGAATTTTTTGTGAACTAGGTCGAGTGTTAATTGGGTAAAAGTCTTACATTTGGGTGCAGATTTCAAGGAAAAAGATCCTCTTGTAGTAAATTCAAATTAAGTAATGATATTAATATATATACAACTTTTAATTTCTCTCTCAAATAATGCAGAATACTGTTCATTTTTTTTTATTTTTTTTTTTCTGATGAACTATGTATATTTCCTGATGAAAGAATTTCCAGCTAATCATTGTATACTGTGTGTGTGATTTTACATGAAATATATATACATATATTTCTTCTTCTCCGATGAATAAAAACTGTCGAAAACCCTTCAAATTAAAGTACTGTTTGGTTACCTGAAAATATATATTGCAACTTGTTTAATTATTAGCTATTTCATCCTCTTAAAATTTTACTGACAGTACTTGATCAGTGTTTAATTTACTGAATGGTTTGTCCCGATTGTTGACTATATATTATAGAATAAATTATGGTGTACCCCTGATGTAAGGTCAAATTACGAAAATTCCTCGTGTTTGGATAGTTGCAACAATTCTCCTCAACTACGAATCTTCTTAGACGCCACACTTATAGTGTCAAATTCAACAGGATCTTCTAGATTCCGTAGATTGTTCTTTAGTTTGTACTCGTTTAGTGCAAAAATGCAGTATGTGATGCACCACAGTCTGATATTTACAAGCCAAGAGACGCGTCATATAATCATCTTGTTTCTAATTGTGGAGCTCGAATCGGGTGAAACGAATACAAACTGCAGAATATTCCACTAAATTTGACACCGCAAGGGTGGTCGTATAATTAAGAAGATTCATAGTTGAGGGGGCGGTTGTAATTTAATTTAACCTTACCTCATGGGGTAGCCGTAATTTACCCTATATTATATGTTGTCACCAAATATATTAGTGACTATCTTCAATATTTCTTGCGATTTATACGTGCGTGTAAGATTGATAATGGAAATACTTTTTAACAATCAATAGGCTAGTCGTTTACGAATTTTGCTAACGATTGTTAATTACTGTTCGACTGGAGTCGAGAGTAACGAACAGTTCCACTCTTAAACATTGTCTATTTTTCATTTCCTCGAAGGTTAAATTTGAAGCTCTCACCTTCTGAACATATTTTGCAGGAATTAAGGTGAGAAATTCGCATGGAGACGGAGCAAAATAACCGTTACTGGAATCAATTCTTGTCGGGGGGGTCTTCGAGTTTTCATGATCCAGTTCTAAATTAAATAAATAACATTCAAGTGTAAAGCTGCTGGGGAAATACTTATATATCTTAAAAATTACAGATGTACATTAGTACTAATATTTGTTCTTGGTGAAATTACTTCTTGCTCCCTTAAAAGCCAATGCAGACAAGTCTTAATTGTGAAAGCAGATTCTGACTTCTATGTGATACCATTAATATAATGCAAAAATTGGACCTTCAGTTTCATATTTTGTACTAAATAGTAAATACTGTATGTTTTGGGCCATCAACTTTCTATATAGATAATAAGCCCATTTCTTATTACAAGAAATTGAAGCCCATTGTTATTAAAACATAATAATTAGTTATATAAACCAATGTTTAATCCTCAAGAAAAGGATTAACTCTTATAATTAGGCATAATAGAAAGATGACTACACTACTAAAAAGTAGAAACTGAGAAGTTCTGCAGTGACAGTGAAAAATAAACGATAAAACTACAACATATCAAAGTCTAGTTCATAAGAACATAAATCTTCGGAGTTTTTTTCAGGTCAGAAATCTTCGATTATTCACAAGAATGAAAATGAAGTTACAGGGACGACAAAGGATTCAAGCCCCGCCCAATTCCTGCAATGGATGCTCGACTCCTCCTCTTCCTTATTGCTAGCTATAAATATCTGCAGCGTTGACAGATTAAATCACCCCGTAAGAAATACGTTCCATAAGAAATACGGATTTGATTAGATGATGCGCAGTATCACATGTTAGCGTTATAGACGTAAGCTCAATGAAGAATCACTAAAGAAGGCAAAGAACCTAAGACGAATTGCATCGTACGAAATTACATATTTATTGTCAATGTACATATAGATTCACATACATACATTATACACCTCATTAGCCAGAAAATTTACGAATCAAAGCGAAATTCAATTCTTCGTACGAAAGCAAAACAAACTTAATCAAGAAACATCCATTACTTACACTTAACATTCAAATACTCGACTTTGATTTGCCTACTTTTACCAAAATGCAAGCTTCGACTCACTTATCTATCAAGTAGCAAGTCCATTTATCCACTATCCTACAAGCAAAACACGAGGCAAACAAACCGAAATCATGAACACTAACAAAATCCATAATTTAGTACAATAAAAGGTCCAAAAAAAGGAATCAACAATAAATTCTGCATGCGAATTGTAACGTAACACATTATGCATTCTAACGTATAATTAACGAAGAACAACGCAATAATTCATCACAAAAGACTAAATCTTTTAGTCGTACCGTCATTGGATCCAGATCGTTTGGCCTGCTTGATTTTTTCGAGCTGGACTTGAGTATCCATAAACAACCGCATTCTCTGAACCTCCAAATCTTTGGCAAACTGCATCCTCTGTTTCTCAAGCTCAATCATCTGCCTCTGTTTCATACTCTCCACTTTCTCGTAAATCTCGCCAAATCTCTCAATCGCCTTGGCCAATCTCTTCATCCCATGTTCTCCTCCTTCTTCTTCCTCTTCCACCGCCCTGTCGCTGCCCTCTGCTGCTTCCTCCTCCCCCTCCGATTCACCGTCGTCTTCCTCCGCCTCCGCTTCGTCCTCCGCCGCCGCAGCTGCGGCCGCCATCGCCGAGTAGTTCCGCCTGAAGTAGGACTCGTCCGCCACCTGCAACGGCAAGGGGCGCTTCTGAGGCAGGATCGGCAAATTCACCGGCGTGACCATCGCCGACGTCAGCAGCTTGCGGTAGGGTAGAGGCACGCCCATCGGAGGCGAGGGCAACGACATCGGCGGCGTGAATTGAGACGACTGCAGCGGCGAGGCCGCCTGCGCGGTTTTGTTCGGGGTTTTGTTGAGATTAGGTCCGATTAGATGATCCAAACGGGGGAAGAAAGGCCAGGACGACGTTAGGGTTCCGTTAGAGTCGGAGATCTTCGATTTCTCCACCTTGTACTTCTTCTTCAGAGTATCGATCCGGTTTTTGCACTGGACATCGGTGCGGTGAGTCTTCTTCGTAAGGCCGTGGCGTGAATTGACGGCGTCGGCCACCTCCTGCCAATCCTTCTGTCGGAGATTGCCGCGGTTGAGCTCCAAATAACGCCGTCCCCAAACGTCGACGAGCGTGGAAGTTGCCTCCTGCGTCCAGCAGTCCTCACGGAAGGGAACTTGCCGTGAAGACGACGCCGACGGCGGCGCCTGAGGAGTCGACGATTCCGTTAAATCACCCATACCTAAAAATCCCTAATTAACAGATGAGAGAAATCCAATTCAATTGGACGGAGAATAAAGGGGGTGAAAGAGAGAGAGAGAGAGAGAGAGAGAGAGGGGAGAGAGAGAGAGAGGAAAGGGAAGTAGGTAAAAGATAAAAAAGTAAGTGCGGCAAAGGGGAGGGGAGGGGCGCCGGATGGCGAAAGCGCGTGGGGGATATAATTTTGTGGAAGGAAAAGGGATCGTCGCCGGGGTGTAGGGCGCGTGGGGCCGACGGACACGCGATTTCGGCAGGCATTGTTGTTGGTAAACTGAGTTGTGTTACGTTACGTCGTGGTTTTGGTCACTGATTTTTTTTTTTTTTTGGCGATTGAATTTTGGATTACGGCGTTAACAAAATTTCAAATGGTGGTAAGGGTTTGTTTGGGCTTAAGGGAAATTTGCAACGGGACGGATAAAACTACCTATGGTGGGCCGATGACGAGGCGGACTATATTTTCTTGTCCGGTTACTGCTTATGTCCGGTCGTCAATTTGCAGTGACGTTGAAATGACGGTTTTGTCCTCCACAGAAAATTAATTGTCTTTTTTGACCTTTGACCCACCGGCCTTCTTCAATTATCAAGTTTTGCTGTACTGTACACAGTACACACTTCTTAAAATTTGTAATTTAATTAAATTAAAATAATAATAATAATGATAATAAAATTGCATATTACAAGGCCTTTTTTTTTTTGCTAACTTTTTTTTTTTTTGTTAATAAATAGACTAACATGGATACTCTATCTAAAATGTCAAAGGCAATTTTGTTTTCTGCGTCAGTGTGATTTTTTCTTCAGTCAAATTTACTATTTCATAATAATAATCTTATATATAAAAGAAAGAAACGCTAGAGCAACCCTAAGAAACCCTAATGTCATATTTGTAAATTTTTTTCAATTTTTATCCCCTTAATATTAATTTAAATATTATTTTCGAATTTTATCATATTTGTATCCCCTAAATATTATTTTAAATATTATTTTTTATTTTTTATCAGATTTTTGTCTACTAAATATTATTTTTTATTTTTATCAAATTTTTATCTCCTAAATATTATTATAAATAATATTTTTTTAATTTTATCAAATTTATATCGCCTAACTATAATTTTAAATATAATTTTCAACTTTTAGCAGATTTTTTATCTCCTAAATATTATTTTCGAATTTTATCAAATTTATATCTCCTAAATAATATTTTAAATATTTTTTTCGAGTTTTATCATGTTTTTATTATTTTTTTATCTCCTAAATATTAATTTTGTTTTTTATCAGATTATTGTCTCCTAAATATTATTTTCGATTTTTATCAAAATTTTATCTCCTAAATATTATTTTAAATAATAATTTTTATTTTAATCATATTTTATCTCCTAAATATTATTTTAATTATTATTTTCGTATTTTATCAACTTTTATCTCATTAACATTATTTGAAATATTATTTTCGATTTTTATCAACTTTTATCTCATTAACATTATTTGAAATATTATTTTCGATTTTTTATCAAATTTTTATCTCCTTACTATTATTTTAAATTTTATTTTCGATTTTTATCTCCTAAATATTATTTTGAATATTATTATCGATTTTCATCAATTTTTTATCTCCTAGATATCTTATATATAAAAGAAAGAAACGCTAGGGCAACCCTAAGAAACCCTAATGTCATATTTGTAAATTTTTTTCAATTTTTATCAAATTTTTATCCCCTTAATATTAATTTAAATATTATTTTTGAATTTTATCATATTTTTATCCCCTAAATATTATTTTAAATATTATTTTTTTTATTTTTTATCAGATTTTTGTCTACTAAATATTATTTTTTATTTTTATCAAATTTTTATCTCCTAAATATTATTATAAATAATATTTTTTGATTTTATCAAATTTATATCTCCTAACTATAATTTTAAATATAATTTTCAACTTTTAGCAGATTTTTATCTCCTAAATATTATTTTCGAATTTTATCATATTTATATCTCCTAAATAATATTTTAAATTTTTTTTTCGAGTTTTATCATGTTTTTATTAGTTTTTTATCTCCTAAATATTATTTTCGTTTTTTATCAGATTATTGTGTCCTAAACATTATTCTCGATTTTTATCAAATTTTTATCTCCTAAATATTATTCTAATTATTATTTTCATATTTTATCAACTTTTATCTCATTAACATTATTTGAAATATTATTTTCGATTTTTTATCAAATTTTTATCTCCTTACTATTATTTTAAATTTTATTTTCGATTTTTATCAGATTTTTATCTCCTAAATATTAGTTTTTGATTTTTTTATCAAATTTTTATCTCCTAAATATTATTTTAAATATTATTATCGATTTTCATCAAATTCTCCTAGATATTATTTATAATAATCTGATTTTCAATTTTTACAGAAAAGGGTAAATAAATCTGATTTTCATCCCTAGCGGATTTTGTAACATCGTTTTACAGAATGTCCGCAACATTTGAATTTTATGTCTTCCCTACCTAAGGCTTCTTCTTTTGGTAAGCCGACTTTAGATTTTGTTTCTTATATTCTTTTTCATCCTATTGACTGTGTGGCAATTAGTTTACATTTTTTTCCATCATGGCTTATAGGTAATTTCATTTTGTTAAATTATGTGTTTCATTAATTTATACCAAAGTTTTCAAATTTTATGTATAACAATTATTTCATTTTATATGTTATTGGACATGTTATTGAAATGGATGATTTGAGAAAATTAACCAAAAATGGGCGGAGCCACAAGCTATTGGAAGTCGACCTTCAAGACTTATTGTTTGTATGCGATATTTAATTTATTGTTTCTTAATTTTCCAATTGTTAATTCCAGTGGCAAAACAACCTTAAAATGAGGCAGTGGAGAAGGGCTTAGTTCCGATGCAAGATGTATAGATGGCTTTTTACGATGGTATGTTGTCGATAGTTTAGTTTTGATTATGTTAACTTAGTTATTAAATCTAATTACTTTTAAGCTCAACATGAAAGACATAATTGATGATTTTTTTCCTGGTTCAAATTTTCAATCTACTGGTATTAGCTGATTCAATTCATACGATACTTATTCAACAGTAAAGTTATGTCCTTTTTTTTGTGTGTAGTATACTTAATAATGTTCCAGTATAATAGAATTTTGATCATACGATACATCAAACGTTTGTTTATATTCTTACAACATCAAAACAATGTAATTTGTTGTCCCGTGCATCGCACGGGTACAATTACTAGTAATAATAATAATAATAAATCTCATGTTGATTATTATAACGAATTTAATTACTATGTCAGACGAAAAAAATTAAAGGTTGTTGGACTGAAAAGCCTAGTAAGAAAAGAGTATATTTTGATTTCAGAGTTGGCTGGGCCGCCCAATTTCCACAATATTTAAGCCCATTTTTCATTATTCATTATTATTTATATATGAAATTATCAGTTTTTTTTTTGATAATTAATGAAATTATCAGTTTGTAATTAAATAATTAGAAAGAAATATGTTTTACCGTATTTCTGAGCTGCCAATGTAATATATCCCACGTGAGACTAGCTAGTGGAAATTATGTTACATGTCGTCCAAAGTGTGTGCTTTAAGCGATAAAAAAAAATTAATTATTTAAATTTTTAATTAATAAAAAAGATGAACTCAACTACTTCTCAACTCTTTCGACGTAAGAGATGGCGACAATTAATTATAAATTAAAGTATGAGGCGCCGCTCCAATTATAACAAATAAAATTAATTATGTCACACGGTTTTCTCTAAACATCTTATATATAAAAAAAGAAACGCTAGAGTAATCTAATAAAACCCTAATGGCATATTTGTAAAAATAAATTAATTTATATGTATATATAATTATTTTTATCTCCTATTTCTAGTTTTTTTTATATAAATACTTTAACACAATCTCGACTAACACAATCATAATCCACTGTATCTATATATTTTTTTAATTATTATTATTATTATTATTATTATTATTATTATTATTATTATTATTATTATTATTATTATTATTATTATTTTATCTCCTATTTTCCAGCCTATTTTTTCTATTAAAAAAATTGCTTAATTTATTTAATGATCAATATCATATTATGACAATTAAATTTTTATAGTTTTTTTTGAATGAGTTTGTATTATTAAATTCGTATAAATGTAATGTTGTTATCGATGTCATTAGTAAATTTTATTATAATTGTTATTATCATATATTAAATTAATCATCATTATTATTTTTATTTGAAATGTTATCCCGTGCATCGCAGGGGGAAATGCTAGTATATATAAATATAGATTAAATGCATTAACCGGTTGCACGTTAATTAATGGGATTTGCTTTTTACCGTTTGAAAAAGGCTATTTACCGTTCAAAAAAACTCTCTCTCTCTCTCTCTCTCTAAAAAAAATTGCTCTCAAGACAATTTCTTCACAAATCATTCTTATTGGTGTGATATACGAACATAAATGAATTTATCGAATGAAGATCGGGATAGCGAACACAGCGAGGTAAAAATTCCGTCTTTTCGATCGAAAAAACTGGGCTAAACATTCAAAAGCCCAACTTGGGCGCCCGACAGTGCAGTGCACGCCCATGTTGGGCGTGCAGTTGGCTGTTACACGCCCATTATGGGCGTTTGTAGGCCAACTGCACGCCCAACATGGGCGTGCACTGCACTGCCGGGCGCCCGACTTGGGCTTTTGAATTTTAAACCTTTTTTTTTTTTTTTTTTTTTTTAAATCAATTTTTTTATGTTTTTTTCAGGACGATACGACTACATTTGAAGTTGATCATACCGATTATTTTACCACTACTCAGTTGTTTGACTCGAAGGATGAGGTAGTGGTTTGGGTGAGGTTCGTTGCAAGAGGTCTTTTTGTGAAAATAGTAAAAAGCAGCAGTCCTAAAAAAAAGATTTTTTTGACTTGTGACCTATTCGGGGAAAAACGAGAATGTCCATCAACTAATCCAGACGCGCGTCCGAGAAGGACCGGTAGCAAAAAAATAGGTTGTGGTTTTCATATTGTCGGAGAACTACGATGGGATGATAGATGGGGGGTCAGAGTAATATACGGGAAGCATAATCATGTTCCGATATACAAGTCCGGGCATGGGATGAGTGCATTGTCTCAGGAGGAGGCGAAGATCATTAGTGATCTGTCACAAAGTCATGTGCCGCCCAAGAAGATTTTGGCTAACTTGAGACAAAATGGTTTGGGTCTCGATGCTTATTCGAAACAAATATACAATGAGAAGGCGAAATTGAAAAGACTATCTAGGGGTGACCGCACAGTGATGCAACATTTGATTGGGTTGCTTGAGGAGCATAACTATTACAAGTGGTTCCGTACTGATGAAACAACACATGCAGTTACTGATTTGATGTGGGCTCACCCTCAATCTGTCGAATTGTTAAGTAAGTTTCCGTACGTATTACTACTTGACAGTACTTACAAAACCAATCAGTACAAATTGCCTTTGTTGGAGATTGTTGGTGTTACTCCTGTCGGGAAAAATTTTACTGTAGCAGTCGCATTTTTGCGCCATGAAAATGAAGACCATTACACATGGGTGTTGCAAAAGCTGAAGAGACTTTTCCCCCCTCAGACTCTACCTAGTGCCATTGTGACGGATCGAGAGTTAGGGCTCATAAAGGCGCTAGAGAATGTATTTCCGACCGTACCTCATCTCTTATGTCTTTGGCACATTAACATGAATGTGGGGCGTCGTGCTTCAAGATGTCTCGGCAATAGTAGGCGTCGCGGCACGGCTTTTGTAGTTGGTACGTGGCAAACCTTGGTAAAATCAGTGTCTGAAGAAGATTTCGCCATGAATTACTCAGCTTTGTTGGACGAGTACGCGAATTATCCAGATTTGATTGAGTATCTCCAATACACTTGGCTCGTATACAAAGAGAAATTTGTAAAAGCATGGACGGATCTAATTTTCCATTTGGGTAATACATCGACAAGCAGGTATTTATTTATAAGTTGTTAAATATATATACTTAACTTACTGTCATGTAGTTTATTGAACATAGCATATTCTTAACATATTAGGGTGGAGAGCAACCATAGAGCATTGAAGAGATGGTTGGAATCGTCGACGGGTGGCTTCGACACATTTTGGGCACAGTATCACTCAATGATGAAAGATCAATTTAACGAGATACTAGCCGATTTTGCAAAATCAAAGAGGATTCGGGCCCATACGATCAACGTGCCCGTATTTAAAATATTGTCCAGTGGAATTGTAACACATAATGCTCTGCAGATGTTGGACGATGAGAAGGATGAAGACATAGACGGTTGCGTCTGTTATATGAGGAAATGTCTTGGACTCCCATGCAAACATGAAATTCGTGCAAAGATGAATGCACGACGTGGTGTGTTTTATGCAGAGGATGTCCACATTTTTTGGAGGACATTTATTTCGGGATTCGGGGATTCCCTAGATGAAAGTGTTGGTTCTGTTCCCGACCACAGGTCACAGGCTATTGCCAGGCTAGAAGGGTTAATGAATGATTTGCGTGATCGGTCAGAAATTGAGATCACGGACGTGACAGATGTCATTTTCGAACGAATGCATCCCGGGGCTATGGAAATGAATGAGCCACCAGTACTAGCCTGCCCGAGAGGTAGACCGCGGACGAACTCTACACAGAGGGATTGGTCAGGGCATGAGTTTCCATTATTTCCGGGAGAAGGTGAAGAGTCTGGACGAGGACGAGGACGAGGACGAGGACGAACACGAGGCAACAGAGGGCGTGGTTCATCTTCTGAGAGATCTAGCCGTGGTCGTGCTCGTTCATCGACCGTGAGTGGACCCGCAATAGGTCAAATTCCCCGACCCCCTTGGATGCGACACCTTCATTTCTGCCTTGTTCCGGAGGTTGTGACGTGGACGGACGTTCAAGGGGATGGTAATTGTGGTTATCGAAGCGTCGCGTGTGCAGTGAAGAACCACGAGGATGATTGGATGGATGTTAGAATGGATGTTTATAACTGTATTAAAAACCACGAAGAGTTCTTCAAGGATTATTTCGGTGGTGGTAATTTAGTGTATCGGGTATTGGCGAGTGTCGCTTATTGGGACAACGCCCCAGCACCCTATGAGAAGTGGATGACTATCACGGACGTGGGCGTGGTTGTGGCAACATATTACAACGCGTTGGTCTTGTCGGCTAGCAGCTTGGGCAATCAGACTTATTTACCACTTTGGGCTCCCGAAGGTGTTTCACAGTTATCTTACGAGATGACTATACTATTTCTTGAATCAGGAAGCCACTTTGTGTATGTGAAGATGAATGACAATTGTCCGCTTCCTCCGTTTGATAGACAGTGGGCGAGGTATAGCAATAATAGTGTTGCATATCTACCAGAGGCGTTGCGGAGTCGACGTGAAATGTGGGATATTCTTAATAGTGTTTGATTTAGTTTTGTTTATTTTGTTGGAATGAATGTGTTACTATTGACATTGTATGTTATAATTATTATTATGTTATGATGTTATAATAAATATTACTATGTTATGATGTTCTAATAATAATAATAATAATAATAATAATAATAATAATAATAATAATAATAATAATAATAATAATAATAATAATAATAATAATAATAATAATAATAATAATAATAATAATAATAATAATAATAATAATAATAATAAAAAACGGAAATCAGGTTATGGTTACAACATATTTTATTAAACATAGACTTAGCTTAAAAAAACGGAAATCAGGTTATGGTTACACCATATTTTATTAAACATAAATTTAGCTTAAAAAACGGAAATCAGGTCCTGAACACCTAAGTATCCCTCGTCCTACGCCTGCGGTGAGAATGTCGCCCCTGAGAGGGTCCTGCATCCCGATCGTCAGCATCAGCACGGTCCAACTGTAGATACTCAGCGAATGGGGCGCACATGTCCTGGATCGTCCTGAAGAAGTCATCGGGCATACGCCGATATCCTGGAATAGTAGACGGAGGCAAGTTATCGTAGAAGTACGGATGCAACACTCGGGTGAGATCATATATAGCCGGAACTGCAGATGGTTCCGCTCTTTCAACCGGCTCGGTACTAGGATGTACACGGACGTGGGTGTGGTCTAGAAACCACGGCATATACTCCGGATCCGACTCCCAAGCTGGACGCGCCGGATGACCATAGTAAGCTCGACTAAGCATGTGCGTGTGGGGGATATCCCACATCTGATCGCCAGGCTCATAGTTAACCTTGTAAGATGCTATTTTTCTCTCCCTCTTAGACCCTTTTAGCGGACGAATTGGGTCCGCCGGTTTAATCTGCCGAAACCCGAACTGACGCAAAACTCTATCGGGCATATAAGGCTCGACCGTATCCATCCATCGAATAGTCCCGTGATGAACCGTCTTTGCAACTTCAGATGACACTTTCAATCCAAATGGCGTCCAATTCACCTATATTCATTTAATTATACACATATATTAATAAGCATAATTAATATAAAATAATACTTACACACATAGATACTTACATCTGACGGACGCATCGAATCGAGACGTCTACGATAATCTACAAGTATATCCTCGTCCTTAGGAATATGATGTATCACCTGCCACCGTTTACACCATGGCTCTCCCGTAACATGTGCGTTAACCATCGGAGGCCGGAAACACGGAAAATACTCATATATCCAACACTACAGTACGGGAAATAATAATACGGCATAATTAACAACAACAACAACAACAACAACAGCAACAACAACAACAGCAACAATAACAACACCAACAACAACAACAACAACAACACCAACAATAACAACAACAACAACACCAGCAACAACAACACCAACAACAGCAACAACAACAACACCAACAACAACAACAACAGCAGCAACAACAACAACAGCAACAACAACAACAGCAACAACAACAACAACAACACCAGCAACAACAACACCAACAACAACAACAACAACAACAACACCAACAACAACAACAACAACAACACCAGCAACAACAACACCAACAACAACAACAACAACAACAACAACAACAACAACAACAACAACAACAACAACAATAATAATAATAGTAATAATAATAATAATACCTCTAATAGTGTCAGACATCCAGCAATCTGCGCCGCCTCAGCTCGCGTAGCCATGCCCAACTGTCGGTACAGATAGGCCAATGTAGCCGAACCCCAAGAATACTCGCAAATGAGATCGATTTCCTCTAACAGTGGGAAAAAATCTGCTCTAACCTTCGATCCACTCTTATCCACGAACAACAACTTTCCAAGCAAGTATGCAATATATGCTCGTACCCGATACGCGGAAGGAAATGTAGAATTGTCGCCATACTTCACCTCCAAATCATCTAACCGGGGTCCGCCACCATACCACCACTGCTCCATAAGTGCGGGTGCGACCCCGAAAGCTCTCGCACCAAGCTGGATCGCGTCGGCCTTATCCATCCAAACGTTAGGGCGAGTTCCACTAACTCGCAAACCCATGATGTAATGCACGTCGTGCAGGGTAATTGTCATCTCACCGAATGGCATGTGAAAACTGTTGGTGTCCGGCTGCCACCTCTCAATAAAAGCCTCTATGAGTGGGTTATTGTGCTGAGGCAGCGAACAATCACGCAAGTGATACAAGCCGGTATTCTCCAGTAGTGAGACACAATCATCGTCGTCGGGGCCCGGCCAAGTACACTTCGCGTGCGACCGTAATTTAACCATATGTCGACCCTGTTCAAGATATATTCATATATAAGTATACCACAAGCAAGTGTAAATATTATAACCAAAATTTATTAATATTAATAAGTATTACCTTTCCCTCCCAAATGTCATAGGCAATGTGTGCTCCAAAACTTGGAATCAAGTGAGCGTATTTAGGTCCACCGGGTGTCTCACCGGTCAACATCCAAGGTCGAGAAGGAAGTTTTTTTCTCGGAGCGGTGCGGGACCTCGAGACAGGATTAGAACCATCGAAAGTACCACCCATCGGGACAGGAGGCGGAGTCGGAGTCCGAACATCCTCGTAATCGTCATCGGATGGAAAATCCGGCACCGGAAACTGATACTTCTGCTGAAAGCGTAGTTGTGGATCGTACTCGTACTCCTGCGGCTGCATATATGCATCCATGGGTGCATCCATCTCCTGATCGGCCTCTGTCTCTGTCTCCTCCTGAATCATCGTACGTGGGGGTACAAAAGCACCAGTGCGTTCCCCACGACGTTTAGAACCGGTAACATTTCTATTATGTGTCCTTCCCTCCCGTTCCGCAGTATTCTCCTCCACCGGATCTGCAGGAGGACGAATCAGGAGTCCTTTCCCTTTTCCCAGTCCGAATTTTTTCGCCCAATTAGACATCCTGTAAACATAAAATTATTATAATTTTCTAACTTATTTTAATTCAGAAAAAAAATATTTCTTTTAAATCAGAAAAAAAAAAAAAAAAAAAAAATTTTAAATCGAACGCCCGGTTTGGGCGTTTCCCGGCCGAACCGACGCCTGGACCGGGCGCCGGTTCGCCCGGGAAACGCCCAAACCGGGCGTGCAAACACTCATTTCACGCCCAAACCGGGCGCTGGCAGCATGAACGGACGCCCGCTTTGGGCGTCGGTTCATGCAGCCAGCGCCCGGTTTGGGCGTTTGGCTCTACCTTCCGAAAAATTCAAAAGCCCTACAAATCGATTTGTAGGGCTTTTAAACATGAAATTGGTTGCAAAATCGAGTTACCCATTGCATATAACACATGCAGGTGTTGAAATTACCTGAAAAAATCGAAGCCCAAGCTCGATTTTGGTTGATTTCGAAATTTTTCGAAAAAAAAAAAAAATTCTGAAATTTTTGGAATGGGGGGTAATTGGAGAGAATTTCGAATTTTAAGGGTTTTAGAGAGATAAACTGTTTTTTACTTTGAACGGTAAATAGCAGTTATTAACCCGTAAAGAGCATTTTCTTAATTAATCGATTGGCTGATTTAATGAATTAATAATTAATAATTATTCCAAACAACTGTTCAATCCTTTTCAGGGCTTTCCTAATGATGGGAACGACTCTTCAAGAATGAAAGTGTACACTTTATTTAATTTTTAATTTAATTTAAAATTATTTTTAAAATCACCTTTTTAGGATGCTATCGGCATCCACATAATTAACTCATCTCTATGGCCAACAATTGGTTAAAGACGACATCTCCCACTTGCAGAAATGCAACTGCATTATTATTATCTAAACTCTAAACTATGATAGAGACACACCATGTATATATATATATATATATATACATAGCTCAATGGTAAAATATTACGAGTATAATTAGGGGTGTAGATGAGGTGAGCCGGTTCGACAATATAGTCTGAACTCGAACTCGAGTTTTTCGAGCTGAGTTTTCTGATAAGCCGAGTTCGAACTTATTCGTAATTGTTCGTAAATTTGAGAGCCGGCTCGAGTTTTCTTATTATTAATTAGTTGAATAATATTGAAGTAGGAAACAAGTATCAATTAAAATTAATTAAAAAATATATTTGTAATCATTTATATCATGTAATTTCGTTCTCCACTAAGGTGAATAAATTAGATTTAATTTGTAAATAATGGTTATTTTAATAAGCACTATAGGCTTGAAAATTTAAGATGATTATAGCAAGTAGCAAATGCAGGCCAAAAAGGGAGCTACCACCTGGAAACATGGAACCTGATTCCCTTTTTCCCCATAACGAAATCATTTTATGTTGAAGTAATATATTTTTACAGTAAATTACGGCCACCCCTGATGTAAGGTCAAATTTACGAAAAATTCCTTATGTTTGAGTAATTACAACTACTTCTTTTAACTTTGAATCTCCTTGCACGTTCATCCATACGGTGTCAAATTTAGTGGAATTTTCTAAAATGTGTGGAATATTTCAGTTTGTAGTTTGTATGAGTTTGTATTCCATTCAACCTCCATATTTTGAAACAAAATGATCATAAGATGTGTCTGTTGACTTGTAAATATCAGATTGTGTGCATCAGAAACTGCATTTTTGCACAAAATGAGTACAAATTAAAGTAGAAAAACATTTCACGAAATCTATAAAATTATGTTGAATTCAACACCATAAAGATGAAGGTGTAATAAAATTCATAGTTGATGGATGTGATTGTAATTATCCAAACATTATAGACTTTTTCGTAATTTTACGTCACCTCAGGGCTAAGAGGTGGAGGGAACAGTTGAAGGTGGAAAGTGGGATCATGATCAATAGCAATCTCTTATCTGCAATAACTCCAAATATAATGAATCAAACTTAAAAACAATCAAATAAACTCTTTATTTGTTTCTCATCCACATGAAAATTCACAAGTGTCGTCGATCGGCGTAATTTTTCCGGTGACCGGAGACCGTCGTAGCAAAACCCGACATCTTCGATATATATTCAAACAATATATATTTATAGCACAATGTGATTCTTTAGAACATCATTTTTAATTTTTTATCCTTAAATTCGTATGTACAAACAAAGGAAAGAAACCAGAATAAACCAAAAATAGATAACTCAGTTTCCAAACCCTAGGGACCAAAAAGAGAAAAAAAAAAAGAAGAAGGATCAATATTCATGCGTCTTGAATTACGCTTCCACCGGCGTTTCGGAGATGCTTTCCAAGTGGGGCCTCCAAACGCCGACGCGGCGGCGCCGGCGATCCCTCTGAGTCGAGATTTTCTCCGACAGAATCTCGGTCAGATAACGGTCGGAGATGAGTAAATTCGCGACGGAAATACTGCACCCAGTCTTCGCAGTAGTATTGCCGTTTCCGCCGCTTCCGCAGTTCTCCTTCTGCACCTTATTCCTCTTCGCCGATGACCTCGGCCGGGTCTTCTCCGGCGCCGGCGGCAGAGGCATGAGGAAGTAAATCTTGCCGCGCTTGAGCTCCGCGTCGGGCGGCACGACGACTATTTTGGGGCACATCCCTCCGAGCTCCGACGGCGACGAGGGCTTCTTGAGCACGTGTCTGGGGTGGAGCTTCATGATCTCCGCCGCCGTCACTACGCCGCCGCCGATCTCCTCAACGCGGCCGTTCGTGTGCACAATACGTATCACGTCCAACGCCCCGCACGGCAGAATGCAAGCTATACAGCACCTTATGGCGTTTTTCATCCCGGCCTCTTATTCTCTCTCTCTCTCTCTCTCTCTCTCTCTCTCTCTCTCTCATCAATATAAATTTTTCATCTAGAATTTCAAGGAGAGAGAAGCTTCTTTCTTTCCTTCCTTCAATTTGTTTATGTAGAGAGAGAAAGAGGAGAGAGAGAGAAAGAGAGAGATTGACAGTGGGTATCAATCACTTCTTCGAGTTGTACTAAATGATGTTTTTATTACATCCTTTTAGACTTTCCCTTTTTCCCACCTTCTTCTTTTGTGGGAAAAAAATCATTTTATTTCATTTCTTATATATTAATTAATTCTCACTTTGCTTTGAATTTTAATTAATGAATTAATAATTGCATGCACCTCATATTCTTGTACTTTGCCTTTTGGATCCATCATCCAACCCTTCACATATCTTACTACTTCAATAATTCAGGCACACACATCACACTACTGGTCTAGCCGGTGAAAACACTGAGGCAATGTTTGGAACCGTTTTTATTTTGTTCTCATTGTTTCCCCAAAACAAAATGAGATTTATTACACTTTTCAAATCATTTTCTCAAAACAATTTCAAAAGTTTCTCTCTCCTCCAGACATGATGTGACTGCTACAGTAAAATGATTTGATTGCTACAGTAAAAAATGTCTTCACTAAAAAACAAATAAACATCACTTCACCTTTCAATTTTCTTCTTCAAAAATATCTTTTTCTAACACCTTTAAACATGATTTGACTTCTACAGTGTATTTTGTCTCCTTCCAAAATACAAACAAACATTACTTTCATTCTCAAATTATTCCCCCAAAACATATTTCCTCAAAATGAAATCAAAATAAGATCCAAAACGGTCCCAAACATTGCCTGAGTCTCTAGATCGAATTCATACAGAGTTTACCCAATACAATTTATATCATTCGTTTTTAGCTTGTGTACGAGAGCTGAATTTACCAATTGCATGTATATGATTGGGCGATTAATTCCTTTGTTAGAGATCGAGCCAAACAAAAACAATAAATTAGATTGTGAGTGAGCTAAGTGTGGTGATGATTGGTACTTCCAAAATCATCCACGTGGCAACATTGCATAGGAGTGGTCAATTCCACGTAGGCTCAACTGTTTGAATAATTGGTTAAGAGAGAAGAAGGTGTGTGGAAGAATGAGACCCGACCCGGTTTTGTTTGGAGTTACTATGTGAAACAAATTAATTAATTAAATGGGACACTCATTTGTTGTCTTTTTTCTCTTATCTCTTATTTATATATTTTGGGGGGTTTTGGAGATAGATTTTTTCACTTTGGGTGGAGTTAGTGATCTTTCAACATCTCCAAGCCAATAAATAAATAAAAAATTAAATTAAATTAAAAATAAATCATGTGGATCGTAGCTTTCATTGGAAAGTGAAGGGGGTGATACGTGTGGACTTTTTTTTCTTGGTTTGATTTAATTCAACCTTGTGGAAATGCATTGACTTGTGTTAAGTTTGTTTTCTTGTTTTACATAGGGGTGAAATTGTCTTTCTATAGATACATTTTAGGGTATATTACGATGAAGCATGAAGTACGATCGAATAACTTACACATTGATGTAGTTTTTAGTAGTTACAAATATAGCTTAACTATTGTTTTGCTAAACAATTACACACTTACGAAATTATGACTAACGAAATCTTGGAGATTCCATACAATTTTCGATATGGATTTTCAGTTTCCTCGGAGGTTAAATGCAATATTTTGTCCTACTAACAAGGTACCCGTAATTTACACTACATGTTTTCAAGATATGTATTTTGATGTAATATTTGCAATCATCAATACCATAGGGGTCTATATGTTATTTAGTCTTACTTAAAAGGCTACGGGTAATTTACACTATATAGTTTCAAGATTTACGATAAAAATATATAAATGTCTACAATTATATATTGTTTTATTTATCTACTCAAGATAATTTCGAGTAGAGAAATTCAAAATAAAAATGATGACACATCTAGAAAGGGTGTTACTATTTGCAGCGGTACTTTTACTGAAATTGGCTTATTTGCAGCGGTACCTTTTTCATTTTAATTTTTCCAACTTGCAATTTCTCTCTCCTACTCCCAAACACTCTCTAGAAATTTGAATTTCGTAAAATTTTTTCGACATTCAAACCGTACAAACGAGGCTCGATTCCGGTAAGTTTTCGATTTCGTACTACTTTTAATTAGTTTCATTTCCAATTTAGGTAAAAATACGTGTTTAAGAATAGATCTAGCAAATTTCGGAAAAAAAAAAAAAAAATTTACGGTACCCGTTTTCTGGAGCACGGAGACCTCAAGAACGTTGAAGTTCCCGTGCTCTGCAGAACGGAGACCTCAAGAATTCTTGAATTCTCCGTTCTGCAGAGCACGGGAACTTCAACGTTCTTGAGGTCTCCGTGCTCCAGAAAACGGATGCTTCAAGTACCCGTTCTCTACAAAACGGGAGTTCCAAATTATTTTTGAAATTTAATTTTTCCGAAAAAAAAAAATTACGTTAGACGGTAGGACTTTAGCCTGGCCGCCGTCTGAGACTGCCACTCGGTACATGGAGTGGTACGTTCCTCGTACTCATCAGTACGTGATCAACCGGGATCCAGCGCCAGAAGGACCACCGCCAGTCGTACGCCCCCCTCCTATTCAGCCGGACTTTTATGACATTGTGCGTATCATCCATCCGCACATGCACGAGATACCCCAGCATCTACGTGTCCAGTTACAGCCTCGTGTGGAGCCACATGCACGTTTTCTAGGTTTATCCCCCACTGGAGATTCTGACGACGACGACTTTATGGAGATGCCACCACCGCGTCGGCGACCGGGTGGGACGAGTGGCACTTCGAGGAGGTCTAGGGGTAGACAGTAGACGGCTTTTGTTTGACATTTAGTTGTTTTTTCTGACATTTGGGTATGTTTTGTATTTGTTTGACATTTATTTGTTTTTTCTGACATTTGGGTATGTTTTGTATTTGTTTGACATTTATTTGTTTTTTCTAACATTTGACTATGTTTTGTATTTGTTTGACATTTATGTTATTTTTGTTTGACTATTTTATTTATGTTATTTTTGTTTTGGGTTTAATTTCAAATACATTCCAACCAACATAATATAATATAATACAAGGTCCAAACATACGAACTAAAATAAAATAATACAAGGTCCAAACATACAAACTAAAATAAAATAATACAAGGTCCAAATACATACCAACTAAAATAAAATGCCTATCCCAACCTACATAAACGACGCCACATGTATAGGCGTTCTTCGAACATTTCCGACAAGTGGGCAAGATTTGCGGCTCTAACATGTCGCCACTGTGGAGTGATAGGTGGTAGAGGACAATTAACCGGTAACTGGATAAGGACAAAATGGTCTCCTAACAACACCATATGGATCATATGGGATAATTCACCTGGACCAACTAGAGGTAAGTAGGTTATATTTCCGCCAATGGCGTATAAGACCAAAGCCGCATTGTATTTAGTCGCTATCGACATTCCCATATCCGGAAATGACATCCATTTGTCCCGACTGCACGGTCCTTCTTGCCAATCGCATTTTTCTATCCATCGGATGACTTCATCTTGACCATTTTGCGATGCGTACGTACCAAAATGCTCGTATATATCGGCAATCAAATCTCTCCTTACACGACTCCATCTGTTCTGATCTCGGAACACTGCTTCTGCAACACATCTGTACCCACAATTTCCATCTGCTATAACATTAACATACGACACAATAGATCCTGCCACAAAACCTGGGATGTAAGATCTGAAATTGAGCTCATCGCCCGGTTCCTTTCGAGGCATCGGTGTACGATTCTGATTGGCAGTGGATTCATCACTTGATCTACCACTCCCTCGACCCCGCCCCCGTCCACGACTAGAACCGGGATCGGTTACTTTCGATGGTGGGGTTCCGGTAGAAGTACTTTTTCGACCCTTAGAACCTGCAGACGATTTACCCTTTTCTTCTTCACCAGTAGACGGCTTCCGCTGGAATGGTGGGAACTCCCAACCGGATTTATCTCTCTTCGTCGGTTTATCCTTTGGCCTTCCTTTCGGTATAACATATGCAGGCTCTGCCAAGTGGGTGGTGTCTGGATGAATAGTGCTATTCATGTAATCAGCAGTCATCTTTTGAGTCATATAATCTTTTTCTAACACTTCCGTGGCTAGTCTGATTATTCGGTCTCTCATATTTGTTTCACGATCCATCTGTGCTTCGGGTATTTCTGGTTCTTCAACGTGCATGGTAATCCAAAATGGATGTAGATCCATAGATATAAATGTATCACGTTGCTGGATTTTCAACGCAATTCGGCATGCACAAGGAAGTGCATGACTATCCCACAAAACGTGATCACAAAGAGATGGGTCTTGAAACCCCGGTTTTTTGAGCTCATCATCAAGCAAATTTAATGCTTTATGTGTGACTTTGCATATCAAACCCTGAAATACCGGATACGATGATGAGTGCAACCGGATTGAACTGTATTTTGAAAACTCACCCTTGATCTTGGTTAGTTGATACTCAACCCCGGAGTCGAGCTGATATTGAATGGTGTTCACACCACCGGTAGAAGCATTAATCCAACCCTTCGACGATTTATGAGCACTTTCCACCCAGTTAATAGCCATTAAAATAACAACTAATAAATAAAAGCGCCCACAATATAATATAAAATACAAGACGATAATGAAACCCAACATACCTAGATGTCGACGTGTTCCCAAAATGCAAAATCTTATTAGTCCATGCTTTGACGAATTTGTGCTTGTAAATTAGCCAAGTATCGTTAAGGTATGATATCAATTTGGGGTAACAACCATAGCGTCTAACCATTTCCTCGTAATTATCATTGTAATCTTCTTCTGTTTTTGATTCCACTAATTTTGCCCAATGTATGCGCCGAAATATAAGCCCGTGTTTAGTACTACCAATAAATCTCGATGCATTTTTTTCCACGTTTCTATTGATGTGAAACAAACACAAGAAATGAGCGGAATCTGGAAATATTACGGGCATTGCTTTGATAAGTCCCAATTCACGATCCGTCAATATCACATTAGGTACCAGCCCCCCCCAATGCACATTTCAAACAACGCAAAGCCCATTCGTATGTGTTTGCATCTTCATGTGACATGAAAGCAACAACAATTGTAAAGTTCATACCAACAGGAGTGATTCCAATTATTTCCAAAAGTGGCATCTCATACCTACGTAAATACATAAATATCAAATGGAATCAATCAATGTAAAATAGCACAATAATAAATACTAATTAACAACATACCTATTGGTTTTGTAAGTGCAGTCCATCAATATGACGTGAGAGAATAACCGCAAAAATTTCAACTGTAGGTCAATTCCACGTAGGCTCAACTGTTTGAATAATTGGTTAAGAGAGAAGAAGGTGTGTGGAAGAATGAGACCCGACCCGGTTTTGTTTGGAGTTACTATGTGAAACAAATTAATTAATTAAATGGGACACTCATTTGTTGTCTTTTTTCTCTTATCTCTTATTTATATATTTTGGGGGTTTTTGGAGATAGATTTTTTCACTTTGGGTGGAGTTAGTGATCTTTCAACATCTCCAAGCCAATAAATAAATAAAAAATTAAATTAAATTAAAAATAAATCATGTGGATCGTAGCTTTCATTGGAAAGTGAAGGGGGTGATAGGTGTGGACTTCTTTTTCTTGGTTTGATTTAATTCAACCTCGTGGAAATGCATTGACTTGTGTTAAGTTTGTTTTCTTGTTTTACATAGGGGTGAAATTGTCTTTCTAAAGATACATTTTAGGGTATATTACGATGAAGCATGAAGTACGATCGAATAACTTACACATTGATGTAGTTTTTAGTAGTTACAAATATAGCTTAACTATTGTTTTGCTAAACAATTACACACTTACGAAATTATGACTAACGAAATCTTGGAGATTCCATGCAATTTTCGATATGGATTTTCAGTTTCCTCGGAGGTTAAATGCAATATTTTGTCCTACTAACAAGGTACCCGTAATTTACACTACATGTTTTCAAGATATGTATTTTGATGTAATATTTGCAATTATCAATACCATAGGGGTCTATATGTTATTTAGTCTTACTTAAAAGGCTACGGGTAATTTACACTACATATTTTCAAGATTTACGATAAAAATATATAAATGTCTACAATTATATATTGTTTTATTTATCTACTCAAGATAATTTCGAGTAGAGAAATTCAAAATAAAAATGATGACACATCTAGAAAATGGTTAAATGTGACAGATATTTGGATGACTGATTTGATGTAACCCTCTGGGCCAATAGTACATAATAAATCCTTCACTAAGAAAAAAATAAAGAGTAGTTAAGACTTTAATGATTAAACTAATACCCTTGTTAATGACATTGATTAGTATTGGATTATTGTCTAAGTAAAATGTGAGGCCCAGACCATTTAATTTGTTAGTGGACAACATGTGAAGTATGGGGTGGGGGACCCAGCTAAATTTTTATTTTTATTTTTATCCCTTTTGATCTAAATTTGATGAAATCTAAGAGTTTAAGATCAACGGCTAGATTTCATTTGATTTATACTAAATCACCCAATAATCCGACAAGTAACTATGTAGATAAAATTAATTTGATAGATTTTAGGGAATTTAGAGTGAATCGTGGGCTGTCTGATAAATTCAATTATTGGACAGGAAAATAGATATGTTTGGATAATGCTAAAGAGTTGTAGTTGTACTGTACTACTCTTTGTCAATCATTACATTCAAGAAGTTACAAACAATGTTTTTAAAACCGGACCGGACATCAAACCGGACAGCTAACTGGGTCACGGTTGGACCGGTTCAACCGGGGTTCAACCGGGTTTTTTAATTTTTTATTTATTTAATTATTTATATATATTTAAAAGTAATTATTATATTTTTAAATTATTTATATACATATTTATGATTATGTTCAATACTATTATTTATCTAAAGACCATAATTCTATTTATTAATCACCCCAATAAAATATAAAAATACACAAAAAAGCACAAATTATAGAAATTACATCAAATTTAAAAATAAATCAAATTAAATTAATTTTTGAAAAATAAAAGCATAAACCCTACATTGAAATAACATTTCCGCCGTCAACTCCGCTATTTCAACATCCTGACCTCTACCCATTTTTTTAAATTTCCTTTCTTAATTCTCCTTCTTCCTCCACTCGCCCACCAGACACTACCACATCACTGTTAATTTTCTTGTCAAGCTTTGAACAGATCCAGTGAAGAGGTAATCAATTTTCTAGTTATCTTTTTTTGTTTCCCATGTTTTGATGAAAAACCGGGTTTTTTCTGGTTCTGGGTCGGCGGTTCAACCGTGGGTTTTCCGGTTCTTCATCACCTGACCCGGTTTTTAAGCATTTTTGGGTTTTTACATCCAACCGGACCGGACGTGGCGGCGGTTCGCGGTTAAACCGGTCGGACCGGCCGGTCCGGTCCGGGTTTCAAAACATTGGTTACAAATAGGGAATTTCACTGACACTTTCTCATCATTGCATACTATCTGCTAATAATTTCCAATTTTCAATTTATTTTATTTATTTTTATTTTCTAATTTTATGAAGGTGAAATTTAATGGATGTGCAATCCCACTTACGAATAAATTATAATAATAATAAATAATTGAGGGGTTATATATAAAAAAATTGGAGAAAGAAAATTATGGTTTCTTAAATCAAAGAAACTCCTTTTTTTAAATTATATTTACACATATGATATAAGCATATTATATATGTAAGCTATTACAGTTAACGTATTAAATAATTGAAAAGAAAAATATAATAAATATAAATTATACATTAAATGTACACGATTGGGACTTATCGACCCTAACCCGATGGGTCTTATGTTGCCACGTGTCATTTTTACTAATTAATAATTATTTATTAATTACAATAAAAAATAAAATAAAAAATGACCTTAACGTATTTAATAATTATTTCCCGTTAGAGTTTACTGATAAGGGTTTTAGAAAATAAAATAAAAAATGACACGTGGCAGCGGAAGACCCTCCCGGTGTTTATCACCGGGGTAGGGTCGACGAAGCCACATGATTGGATATTTATTTACATTTTGGGAAAATTACAACCAACCCATTGAGATAGGTTTATATATGAAAAAAACCTCTTATATTTCCATAATTACATCCACCCCTGCAATATGTAGATTTATTATGTTGACACCCTGTTTGGGGTGGATATAAGAAATTTACAAACTAGAGAGAGCTGAATGTAATTTCTTAAACATGAGGGATTGTTTTGCAAATAAACTTTAACTGGGGGAGGTGGTTGTGATATTCCCATATTCCCTTACATTTTTAGGCATATTTGGGTCCATTGAAATTGGACCTTATTTCAATTGGTAGACTATATTAATATGTAATGGGCCTGTTATTGATTTGTACGACAAAGGAATGTAAAACTAATGAAGCCCATATCTAATACTTCAAGCCCGTTAAATGCCTTATTCACTGTACCAACGACTTAAAATAGTCGGGCTTTTCCAGCCTCGGGCTCAGTTCTTACTGCAGGAAACTGTAGGGAACGAAAAAGAGAAAATCAGCGCTCTCAATATAATTCGATCCACATCAGAAAATGATAATATTTTTGAAGTATAAAATGATATTTGTGTAGTAGTGATACTGATACTAAATATTATTAATCATTTTTTTTCTATTAAGGTAGTATAAATCATAGTCATGAAATTTACTTAAAAATCCTATTTTATTTATTAAATATGTTTAAATACTTTAAAAATGCATGGTCTGTTAGGCATGGTGCATATGTTTTGCCAAAATAAAATTTGTGGTAAATATTTTTATTTACATATTTTTCTATTTCAAATAAGATGCTAAAATTTATTTTTGACTCAATAATAACGATGAAATTTTAATCATAAAATATCAGTTGATTCGTAAAAAAGAATTTGTATAAAATTGATGGTGCTATATCACATTCACATCTAGTTTCTCTTTATAAAAATAAAAATAATTTTATTATCAGTAATAATTTTTATTAATAATAATATAAATAATAAAAATAGCTGGAGAGGGTTTGAGGCAGGCACGCATAAGAGAAAATGTGATGGGACCCAGTCAACTAATTATAAAGCCGGTCCGATAAATTCGGATCTTGGGGCCCGCATTACCACCCACTGAATCACGGCGGCGGCCGGCCGGCAGCTTACCAATTTTAACTTTGTTAATTGTAGTTAGTAGGCCCCAATTAAGAAGACATTGTAAAATTATCCTAAAATAATATAATAATTAAGAAGCATATTCACAATACATAATAATAATTTATTTTTAATTAGATATAATAATAATAATTTAAAAAAGAAGAGAGTTTGTGGGTGGTGGGTGGTGGTGTGAGGGGGTGTAAGGAAGAGAGAGAGAGAGAGAGAGAGAGAGAGGAGAGAGAGAGAGTGAAAGGCAACAAACTTGTGTTTTTTTAGAGAGAGAGACAAAAGAAGAGAGAGAAAGATTTTCCCCCTCTTTCCCCCCCTGTTTCAGAGAAAGATGGTCGAGGAGAGTTTCCACCTCTGAGATCATCCTGAATAGGGCAGTCTTCTTCAAGGAATTCCCAGCGCCCAATTTTCATCTCTGTTTTTTTTTCAAGCTGCCATTTTTTTTTTCTGATTTTTCTGCGAGTGCCGATCAATAATTTTGTATTGCATCCATCGTCGTCTTCGTCGTCGTAATATTCAATCAATCTGCATTGGGGGAAAAAATAAAAACAATTAATCGATAGAGAATCCTGAAAAAGGAGGCCGAATTACCTTTTCTACCCCTGAATTTATTTCTGCAGGTAAAGAATTAATGGTGACTTTGAAGTTTTTGCATGCCTTTACATTTCATCCCCTTTTGCTTTATCTGCATATTGCTTGTTCCTAGGGTTATTCTTTTAGAATATTTTTTTTTTTTAATCTATATGATTCTAAAAGGTTTGTGTGAGTAAATTGTAATAAGGCTTGTTCATATGCAATTTCATTCATATCCTAAATAAAAAAATAAAAAAAAGCCAGGGTTGTTGATTACGTTTAATTATTGTGCATTTTCAGCAAAAGGTTGAATCTTGGAGATAGTTCGTTATAACCGGACTATGCGATTTTCGTTGAAAACGGAGGTGTTGTAGCACCCGAAGAATAGTCGAAGATGAGAGACCCCAATATATTCGACACTCTCAAAAGCCCTCATATAGATTCTTTTATTTGCTACTACTCCATTTCTGCCTAGTTGTTAAATTTCTTAAAGTATAGTTGAAGAAGAAGAAAATTTGTTGGGTGTGGTTGTAAAACTCTGTTTTGTCCGAGTAATTATCGGTTGCTCGGAGGGTTATTTTCGTAATATAGAAAGCTGGCGATTTTGTGTAGTACATTGTATAGAGTCCTGGCTGTTGTTGGCGGAAAAAACTGCCTCCACCACCGCGAATGGTTCGGCAAACAATGAGCCGTAGATGGATCGCTTATGGAGCCCACTTTTCTTGTTTCGTCTTTTCTGTTCTTGTTTTGGGAATTCATGGATGTTGCACCCTCGATTCAGAAGGTAAATTAATTACATTCTTTTAAACCCCAATTAGTGTCTAATTTGATGTGTTTGTTTTATCGACTCGATAAAAAAAATAAAAAAAATGGTAAATGCAGGATTGGCACTATTGCAATTTCGAGATAAGGTGGAGTTTGATCCATTTGGAGCGTTAGCAAATTGGAATCGATGTGATTGTAATCCGTGCATGTGGTCGGGTGTTCATTGTCTGGATGGTAAAGTGCATATACTGTAAGTACCTATCGTATATACTGATTTTCATTATGGTGGTGTTTGTAAAAGCTTTTAAAAAATAGATTATGAGCTTTTTTCCTCACGTAATCTGTTTTTAGGTGCTTGCAAAACCGACTTTTGCTTTTGATTCTCTTAAAATAAGCTGCTTTAAGCTATAATTTTAAAAGCACACATGTACCTGCATTTTCTATTTAAATTGATTTTTCCAGATTTTTTTGCAAACACCCCCAACTTTTAGAATTAAGCACTTAATATCAACTTAGCTCACAATCACATTTAGAATTAAGCACTTAATATCAGCTTAGCTCACAATCACTAACTTATGCTTTTAAATAAGCTTTTGCAAACACCACCTACATAGCACTATGAAATATCGAAGATTTTTGTATATTCGTAAAATAATAGTATGTTTTTTGTTTCGTATAGAGATCTCAATGGACACGATTTGAAGGGAGTTTTGGCACCAGAGCTCGGAAATCTCTCGTATATTAGAGTTCTGTGAGTATTCGAGTTTCAAGAATTTTATAATTTTTTTTTTTTTTGCATTTTCTAATTTTTTGTGAAATATCGGCTGCTAATACTCTGATTTTGTCACAATCGCAAGTGATCTATCGAAGAACAATTTCTCCGGCACAATTCCGCAAGAGTTTGCGAAGCTCGGAAAACTCGAAGTGTTGGACTTGAGGAATAATATGCTGAATGGAACAGTACCTGCTGAACTAGGGCAATTGCATTCCTTAAAACGTTTGTATGTACACTCGCAATCATTACGCATTTTACAATGCTCCCCTAATATTATAATATATTATTCATCTCGCTAATTTCTGTATATTGCTCTTAGGTCCCTCTGCAACAATAGACTCGAAGGGAATATTCCTTTGGAGATTCGAAAACTCGGTTTGCTAAATGAATCACAATGTAACGAGGCTCTTACAACTGCTGGTTCTGCTTCTGGAGTTGGCTGCATGAACCGAAAATTCGGGCATTGGTAAGCGATACATTCAATTCAAATGAAATAAATTGCACTATTTTGTTAGTCGAGAATCGTATTTTTTTTTGTCCTATATTTCTAAAGCGAATGTTTGAACAGTATATGGCAGAGCGTATTAAAACAAACGCAGAAGTCAAATCCGTTTCGGATACCAACGAAAGGGACCATAATTCGTTACCTTAATCTTTTACCACTGTAAGTAACCGTAATCTTTTAACTTTATTTTAAATAAAATCAAATTCAAAAACTCATATTTTCTTTTTGTCAAAGGTTCAATTTTGAAAAGGAATCATCGAACAATCATGCTGATGATAGTCGAAGCAATCTAACAGGTAATTAACAAGATTTCGTCCTTTCCTTTCTTGAATTAATGATGTTCCATTCATATACCTAAGTAATACATATGAATATTTTTTTTTCTCAGAATTACCAGAATCAGGTGTTATTTGGAATATCGACAACAAAGTGAGTAATGTACGACGAATATTAGTCGAACAATCCAGCAACCTTGCTGCACTACCTCCTAAATTTGGGGGCCCCGTGGAAACTGTCACTACTCTTCGAAGCAGAAGCAGTGGATCATTTCCCGCTATTCCGAAGAAGAAGAAACTACCTTCCGTTCCTGAAGCACCACCTCCTTCAAGTGAAGAACATAATACTACTACCGCCACACCCAATCCTGCTAATGCCACTCCACCAACCGATAAAAAATCCGGAAACTCCCTAAATCTCATCGTAGGGTTATCGGTTGGACTTTTCTCACTCATTGTTGCCTCGGCCATTTTTATCATCTGCAGAAGCAGAGCTGCAAGAACTATTGGCCCTTGGAAAACCGGATTGAGTGGGCAGTTGCAGAAAGCTTTTATTACAGGTTCCTTTTTTTTTTTTTTTTTTTTTTTGGAATTATTGACCTATTTGTTGTAACATATTATTGAAAATTGAAATGAATGTGGTTCGTTTGTAGGGGTACCTAAGTTAAACAGACCTGAACTAGAAACCGCGTGCGAGGATTTCAGTAATATTATAAGTACCGACGAAGGTATAGCTACGATATACAAAGGAACTCTGTCTAGTGGAGTGGAGATTGCTGTTGCTTCAACTGCTATAGTTTCTTTCAAAGACTGGTCAAAGCGTTCGGAATTAATATTCCGGAAGAAGGTAAATTAATAACTTCATTGATAAAAATATGATCTTTTCTACAATACAAATCTTATCAAGAAAATCCTCATTAATGCTATTGCCAATACTGTAGATCGATACTTTGTCGAGAGTGAACCACAAGAATTTCATTAATCTGATTGGTTACTGTGAGGAGGAAGAGCCTTTCACTAGAATGATGGTTTTCGAATATGCACCAAACGGCACCGTTTTCGAGCATCTTCATGGTAAATTAAATCTTTGTGGGGTTTATTGCATTTCGTGCCCCTGTGTTTATTGTAATTGTTAAAAGAATCCCCGTGTTATTTATTTACTAGCAAACACACCCCTATGATTCAATTTTTTTTGTTGAGTTTATTGCATTTATTAGTTTAATTGCTGAAGAACTCCATCTGCTAAAAATATTACCAAAAACCCCGAAAAACTTCCTGCTAAAAAAATGAATCATAGAATAGGGAGTTTTTCAACGATTAGAGAAAATATAGGAGTCTCGAATGCAATAAACGCCTACTTTTTTTTTTTAGCTAACTACCCCCGAAAAACTCGCCATTTAGGGGATTGTGTGGCCAATACAAATTCATGTGCAATTTAAGTCATTTTATTTCTACACATTATCTGAATGTTTTTTTTTTTTTCGATCAGTTAAAGAAGTCGAACATCTGGACTGGAATTCAAGAATGAGGATAATAATGGGGACAGCTTATTGCCTTCAACACATGCATGATCTCAATCCACCAATCGCGCATTTCAACCTAACTTCCAAAGAAATACTTTTGACAGATGATTACGCTGCTAAAGTATGCACGAAATTATAACCCTAAATCCGTTTTTTATTTAAGCACAAAAACTAACGAAAAAATGTACACACTTTTTTTTTTTCCTTCAGATAGCAGATATGAGTTTCTGGGCAGAACTCGTAGCCAAGTCGAAAAACCATACAGAAAACGACTCCGAAACTAACGAACTACCACCACTTGCTGACGTGGAAACAAATGTACACAGTTTCGGAATGTTGCTGCTCGAAATAATCTCCGGAAAGCTCTCTTACTCTGAAGAGAAAGGGCATATCATGAACTGGGTAATAATCTTAATTACTTTTGAATCATAGGGGTAAATTACCAAAACACCCCGAACTATGGTCTAATTACCAAGAAACCCTCACATATTCACAATTACCAAAAAACCCCTATGAATAACAGTGACTACCCTTTAGTTAAATAGAATTGAAAAATTCATAAATTACATTAATGCCCTTGGTTGAAAGAGTTTCTCGTAATTTACCCTAAAAATTGACGATTTTTTGAATTGTGACAGGCTGCTCAATACTTGAACAACAAGAAGAGTTACAGCTCTTTGACCGATCCGACATTGAAATCGTTCAAAGAAAACGAGCTCGAAGTAGTGTGCGAAGTAATCCAAATGTGCATCGAGCAAGATCCGAGAAGAAGACCTTCGATGAAGGAAGTTATTCAGAAGTTAAGACAGGCGATAGATGTGTCCCCTGATGCTGCAACACCGAGGTTGTCTCCTCTTTGGTGGGCTGAACTTGAGATATTATCTGCTGAAGCTGCTTGATTAAGAAGAACTGATATTTATATATACACATATATTATTCAAGAATGATATATACTTTGTAACTATATATCTTTTTTTCCATTTATTTATTTGATTCTTTTGTATAACTTTTTCTTTTTGTTACCTTGATACTACTGTGTATGTATGTGTGTACTGAATAATCCAAAATATTCGAATAAAAAAAATAATTTATTTATTTTTATTTTTATTGCATTTAAACATGAGATGTAATAAAATACTATCTATATATGTTTTACTGTTTGGAAGCTAGTTAATAATAAATAGTAATACCACCTATTACACACACAGACACACATAATATATATATTACATATATATATATATTATATATATACATATATGTGTGTGTAATATATCAGAAAGTTTTGACCAAAACATTTTTCTTGTGTTTTTGGCCACATTTCTTGATCTGCAATTCAAGCATTGCCTTGGAAGCCAAGAAATTAACACCTTGCATGGGACTGAAAATATCCAGCAGCCCTTTTAGTGTCTTGAGCCGAACACAATCAGCCATCTTCATCACTTTCTCCAAGCCGACCAACAGCCCTTTCAACGCCACTTCCACCAAGCCATCCACCCGAGCCAAATCCGCAGCTGAAGCCGAGCCGCCTTCGCTCCTCCTGGCTCGTCTCTCCAGCATAGCAAGCTCCACCATTTTCCGGTCAGCCATGGAAACCTGCTGCCTCTCCATCTCTCTCTCCACCCTATCCTCATCCGCTTTAATCTTCACCCTCAGAGCTTCAATCTTCTTCACCTGCTCTTCCGTCAAGCCGGAGAGACAGCTGGCGGCGGCGGCGGCACCACCACCGCTCGTCGCCACCCTTAACGACTCGACGAGCCGGAAGGCAGCCGACGGCTTCCAGCCGGTGAACCAGAGAAAGGCGTTTTCGAGTGGGGTCAACCAAACAGGGGTGAAGAAGGCTAGGACGTCTTCGTGGGCGGCGGCCCATTTGAAGGTGTAGTACTCCTTGTGGTGAGCCGTCAGCTTATTAGCCACGGCTTCGTACACGGCTGGGTCGTGGGAGTGGTCGTCTCTGGAAACGGCTAGAACGAGCTGCAGAAGATCCTCGACTCGGCTCGTCCATTTCTCGTGGAAATCTGAGAAGCTCTCCTCAACTTGGGTTTTCATCTTTGTTTTGTAATTAATTTGTTTGAAGAAATATATATATATATATATATATAAACTATAATTAAAGAAGAAGATGAGTAATACGTGTATGTGTGTGTATATATATATGTAGGTGTGTTATATCGAGTCATCACATGAAGCGTGAGGTGTTTAGCCACGCTGTTTGAGTGGGGAATGCATGCGTGGCATGCACTAGCTTCTGCATGGCTCACGCGCAGCTGTTTTCGTCATCCCATAATGCATACAATGCTTTATATATATATGTATATATATATATATTTTTTGTGCACACACTAAAAAAAATATAGATTTTGAGTCTAATAAAATGACTAAATTATTTCGCCATCAATTTTCTATTAATACATAAAATAAACTATTAAATTAAAAGTAGGGACAAATTAATTGAGAAAAAAGATATAATATCGGACTTTTGAAGTGACAAATAAAAAAAAAAAAAAAAAAAAAGAAAAACCCACAAATATAAAATGGTAAATGGAAAATAATAAAATATAATACATAATTCGAAATGATTTGACTAGAAAGTAGGTGCCATGCATGCATGCATGGGGAGTACAAGTATTAGCACCAGGTGGTGAGCAGCTGATGGAACGTGTCGTTACGAGGAAACAGTGCGTGTTCCATTACATATGGAGCTTCACCGCCGCCTCTTGTTTCCCGCTAAACATTACACCGTGCACATTTATCGATATATATGTCTTTAAACCCTAAATATTAATGACCTTTATACCCTCACCAAAACAAAGGTGGTGCTGCAACTACACACAAAATATTGAGAACAAATTATACTAAACAACCGTTTAAAAAGATTAAAAAGTAAAAGACAATATTAAATTTGAGCAGAGCTCTAATATAGTTTAATTAATTTAATGGGACGTGGATAAATGTAGTTTCAGTTTTACTTTTGACTTCAAATGTGATTTTTAATTATTTTAGATTTTGAATTTATCAAAATTCAACAAAACTCATAGCATGAAATCTATAAGTTTTAGAGTTAGCTTTCTGATTCAATTTGAATCAACAAAATTAAATGTGATTATGAATCAATAATCAATGACAGTGCCTGCCTGCAACGTTGTTGTATTGAGTTATCTCTAAAATTCAAAATGTAATTCATTCATGGATAACTATGTCATCCGACATCCAATCTAGCTAGTTCAAGTTGAATTATTAAACTAACTCAAATGACTATATCTTTCGTGTTTTGAATTTTACCAAATCAGATTAGAAATTTGTCAAAATACAGTATTAACAAAATTGACACGATATTTAATATTTCAGTTAATTTAATAACCGGCCCAATAGTTCAATTTTGTGAATCCTATGCTGCTAAAATTTAGGAATAAGGCCCATTAGGCCCAACTACACTTCAATGCTGACGTCAATACATCATCTTTTGTCCAAAACAACATATAATTATAAAATTATGGCATGCATTTCAAGATTGCACTACTAGCCATGGAATCCGACAATAACGACAAGAAAGCACTAAGAATTCAGAAGTTGGTGATGAAACAAATTTTATAATAGGGGAAATATGCAATACCTCCCTCGTCTAAAAAATATTTTGATATAAACTCAATTGACTTTAAAGACCTTTTTCAAAACCCAAATCCCAATCTGAATTAGTGAGACCCCCTCAGCAGACATGATAAGACTAAAGTGCCCATGTATTAGGTTTTTAACGTGATATAATTTTATTTCTCACTCTTGTATATCTCTCCCTCTTTCTCTCTCTCTCTCACTCTCGTTCTCAATTCTCTCTCTCTTTCTCTCGCTTTTTTTTTTTTTTTCTCCCTTGCAGATCTGCAACTGCCATCGCCGCCATCATTCCCCTTCTCCGCACCACCGTCGTAGTCCGCTCACCCTAGCTACCGATCACAGCCGCTCACCCCACTACACCTAGCCGTCCGCCTCGGAGATGCCACCGTTGTTCGCGCCCTCGTCACCGCCGGCCGGCCGAAATTCAATTTCTCTTCTTCTTCTCAATTAAAAAATTATAAATTCACCCACTCTCTCTCTTTCATTCACCGTCGTTGTCCTCGCCTCCCCCTCCATCCCTTTTCATTATTTTCGATTTTTTTCGTTTTTTTTCTCTCCAGATCTGAAACAGCAACATCAACGTGACTACTCTGGTTCGAATGTGACTATTGTTGATTCACTCGATTAGTGATTTATTATTTCCTCGTGTTCGTTGTTTCTATGGATTTCTCTCTCTTTACACCACCGTCGTCTCCACATGGACTTGTACACCACCATTACCGTCGTCGCTCGTTGCCGCCACCTCTTCCTTCGTTTCCATGTAAGACCCTTTCTCTATTTTTCGTTATCTTTCTCGATTTCTCAGGTTTTTTTTTTTTTTTTTTCCACCACCACCTTCTCCGCCTCTCTCAATATTTTTCCTTCACTACCGCCACCACCGCCTCTGTCGTCGACTCCCCATGCCTCTTTTTCGTTATTTTTCTATCTTTATTTATATATTTTTCAATTTTTTTTTCAGATCTTAAACTACAGTTTCAGATCTAAACAGTAACAATAAAATGACTATGATCGTATTCAAATATGACTATATTCATATATGTATGTATTTTTCGAATATGACTACTGTTAAATATGACTGTAGTCCTATTCGAATATGTTTTATCTTCTCGTTTTCAAGTTGACTTATAATAACTAGATTCAAAAATATTATTTTTGTGTGTGGATTTTGATTGGATTGTTTTCGTAAACAATAGGGAATCTTCGATGTTTTATATAATTTGGTAAACATGACTATACCAGACTATGTAATCGGAATTTTTAAGTTGAAAATATAAAAATTGCAATATAGAGAAAGAATATGTCTACATAGTCACATATAGTCATATTTAACTATAGTCATATTCGGAGTTGTAAACCTGTCGAGAAAAAAAAATTAATTTTTTGTTTTAAAAAAATTTAAAAAAAATTGAAAATAATATTTTTATTAAAAAAATATTAAAAAATAAAAAAAAATAAAAAATAGCTAAATAATTCGAAAATAATAAAAACTAAAAAAGTAAAAAAAAAAATCACTTTTTTGATTTGGTAGCAAAGTTTTAGGAATTTGGAAGCAAATTTTTAGGAATTAAATTATTGTTATGGAAAGAGAGAAAAAAGGAATAATTGAGACTAATTATGTTAATTGACATAAGGGTAGAATTGGAAATACAATTTCTAGGGGGTTATCACGAAGAAAGATTTAAGGGGTGGACATATCACCATTTATTATCTATATGAGGGGTTTATTGCTAATGAACCCTTTATAATATATATATGGGGAAAAAGAGAGGGAATTAATTCACATTTAATGTTAGAAATCTACTGCGCTAAACTAGTCGTTAAGAACTCGCAGACGACTAACCGCTCTCTTAAGACGAATTTTACGATTATTTATCGAAGAGGTGCAGAAAAGTTCTCAACCAGAAAATGAGAAAATTAATTCGAAATTAATTTTGTTTGACTCTTGAAATACGAATTTGAAGAGAGCTGATTACGTAACTCTTAACTCGTATCTCCTTCCTTGGTTCCTCTTTCCTTTCTTATTCAAACTTTACTTACCTCCATACATCCATATATTTTAATTTAAAAAAAATATTTGAAAAACAATATGGGATAAGCTTATGTATGTTTTATAAAATGATACAACATTTATTACAGAGTAGTATGAAATGAAAACGTTGGCCACTTTTGAAAATCTTTTCTTTCTTATCTATCAAAATTGTTGGAAATAAAAAGAAAAATAAAAAATCACTTCCATAAAAAATAGAATAAACATTCATTTAAGAGATTAGCACTACTAGCCTGGAATCAACGATAAAGACAAGAAAGCACTACGGAATCAGAAGTTGGTGATCGATGCCAACATATTATATTTTATATATTGAGTCGGTTATATTCAATGAACTGTGTCCACTCATCGGAGTTTGTAGACGTTACATCCGGTGAAATACAATACAAAAATCTGTGCATGTATGTATACTTAGTGTCAAACCATTCCGTACGTACTTTACTTTTTATCAGATATAGCATCTCATAGACTCACTTCCCACTCATCGGTGCTGCTAACTAGGACGGAACCGGGCGCAAATTACATTGTCCGAAATAAAAATTCTTTCACTAATACGAATTAGTTTAAATTAAATCTCACTCAAAAAACATCGATTTTTTTTATTTTTTTTTTTAAATTCAAATTTTCCTAGTAAGAAAATTTACCTTATTCTATAACCAAAAATTTGCTGTTCGAAAATTCGAAATATATAATTGTTTCTCGGGAAATATGTGAAATCGAAATTTCCGTTCCAATTAGGGTGACCAGAATACCAAATGCTGCATAATGGTAATTATAAATCAAATAAAAGAAAAAATAAAAATAAATATTTAACGTGATTCCCATTTATTACAGTAGTTGGAAAGTGTGTAATAAGAGAAAAAGAAGTTCGATCGGTTTTGGGTTTTGTCCGCTCTGATTTTGGGGGATCAGCACAAACTAGAAAGAGAAAAAATATCCCTGCAAAAGTACTGCTTAATTCAAGATATTGTCTTCTTCCTCTCACATATACTTACAAATCATACACTACCAAATTCAACGTGCACTATAATATCACATCCATCACTTACATTTTATTAATTTATGTATATTATATATTAATCTGAGATTTAGATAACTGAGAAAATAGTTGCAGAAAATTTCTGAGAAAAAATGGCAGCAAGCGATCAAACCAAGGAAGCCTGTATCTACCAGGAGTGGATGAATCTTCAAGAACAGGAGCTTACAGAGCTCAACCGCGCCGTTTCCGGCGGCGCCACCGGAGCCGAGCTGAGCCAGCTGATCGAGAGAGTCATGGCTCATTTCGTCGACTACATGCAGAAGCGCAGCCGCATGGCTAGAGTCGACGTGTCGCCGTATTTCGCGCCGACGTGGTGCACGTCGCTGGAGCGGTCGGTGCTGTGGATAGGGGGCTGCCGCCCCTCCTCCTTCATCCGCCTCATCTACGCCCTGTGCGGCCTTGAGATCGAGTCCCAACTCGCCGAGTTCCTCCGCGGCGCGAGGATCGGGAACCTGGGGGAGCTGACGGCGGCGCAGGTGGCCATGGTGGACGGGCTGCAGGCGAAGACGATCAGGGAGGAGAGGAAGCTGTCGGCGCGGATGGCGGTTTTGCAGGAGGATGTGTTGGACCACCCGCTGGCGTCGATCGCCGTTCAATCGGAGGGGAGGAGCTCTGAGATGAGCGGGAATCTGGAGGCGGCGCTGGATAAGCACGGCCGTGCCATGGCGGAGATTCTGGAGGAGGCTGATCGGTTGAGGCTTAGCAGCTTGAGGGAGCTGATAGGGATACTTACGCCGCCGCAGGCGGTGGATTTCATGGCGGCGGGGAAGAAACTCAGGCTTTGCATGCAGGATTGGGGGAAGAAGAGAGATCTTGATCATGGTCGGAATTAATTAATTAATTAATTATGTAGTAATTTATATTGTTTTTTATTATTTAGTTTGTGTGTGTGTGTGTGTGTGATGAATTAAATAAATTAAATGTCTGTGGTGTTCAATGTGTAGTTAGATTAATTAGGGGACCTTGTTGTAATATGTGCTTTTGATGTAATTACCACAGCTTGTTTTTTTCTATTTTGCAATTTAAATTTGCCTTTTTCAGGAATATCTCCAAATATAGAAAGAAAAAGGATTAAAAAAGAAAGAAAAAAGCACATCCATAAATCCATAAACTACATGAATAAGTACAAAGATAAATTAGTTACAAGTCCCCAGTATAGGGTTTTGGGGTGTAAACGAGCCGAGCTCGAGCCGAGCTCGCCTCTTTTGGCAGGCTCGAGCTCGAGCTCGAGTTATTTTGTCGAGCTCGAGCTCGAGCTCGAGCTCGTCGAGCTCCTCTTTTTTTGGCTCGAGCTCGAGCTCGTGTTAATTTTGTCGAGCTCGAGCTCGAGCCCATTGTCTTTTTTTTTTTTTTTTTTTTTTAATATTTTTTAATTATTATTTTATTATTAAAAATTATTTAAAAAAATAAAAAATAAAAACTAAATTGTAATTATATATATTTTTAATATTTGTATTTATTTCTATAATATTTTACATTATTATACATTATTTAAATAAAAATAACATATAAAAAATAAAAAAATAATAAAAAAATAATAATAAATCCGGCTCGCGAGCCGGCTCGCGAGCTCATGAACAACTGAAAACCGGCTCGAGCTCGGCTCGTCAGAAAGTTCGAGCTCGCGAGCTCGAGCTCGAGCTCGAAAATCTCGAGTCCGAGTTCGAGCTTTTTACGAGCCGGCTCTTCGAGCTCACGAGTCGGCTCGGCTCGTTTACACCCCTAATAGGGTTAATATTAAATTCAAAGGATTTTTTTTTGGAAAATTACAGTTTTCACCCCTCAAGTTTGCACTTATTATATATTTGGTTCCCATGTTTAAAAAAAAATATTTTTGGTCATATTCGTTAATGTATCGTTGCTCTATCAGTTGAGAAAGTGATGGACACATGCTTGATTATGTTATTACTAACAGAAAATTGACGAAATGACTAAAAATGCTAATTTTTTGATACATAAGGGACCAAATGTATTTGTTTGTAAACATGATGGACCAAATATGAAATTGATGCAAACTTGAGTGGCCAAAACTGTATTTTTCCCCCTTTTTTTTTTTTTTTTTTTTTTTTTTTTGGTAACTACGAGTTTTTGGATTTACCATTATTTATGTAAATTCCATTTACCATTACTGTTTGAAAAAAAGAATTGGCAGTAAAATTACTCTATTATTGCTTAATTTGTTTTACTCAAAAGTGAAACATTAAAAAATAAATAGATAAAATTACTCTATTATTATTATTCGATTTTCGTTAATTTTTCCAAACTCAGTTAGATTCAATGGACTGAGGTCACAGCTGCTGCTTCATATAATCATATATAATCAAGGGTAAATAAATCGATTATTTTTTTTTTTTTGCAATTTTTTATTCAGAAATTATATATAGTTCTTGGAAACACAACTTTTAATTTTGTCCACTCTGATCTTGCGTAGAGAGAAAAATATCACTGAGAAAAAAATTGAACACTTTGAATGAAGAAGTTGTCATCTTCTCCATACATACATCCAAATTTCCAAACAGAACAAATTATTTAAAAAAAAAATTAAAAAGAAAAATTATCCATGCAGCACCATTTCACCATCTTTGAAAAAGATTTACAGTCACCAATTCACTATATATATATATACGTATACCCCTTCTTTCTATATATATACCGACCTGGAAATGTATATATATATATAGCTACAGAGTTTCTGTATTAAAATCACAGCCCACAAAAAAAAAAAAAAACAATGGCAGCAAGTAGTGATCAAACCAAAGAAGCTTGCATCTACAAAGAATGGATGAAACTACAAGAACAAGAACTCTCTGAGCTCAACCAAGCCCTAACCCTAACCGCCGCCGGTTGCACCACCACCGGAGCCGCTGACGAGCTGAGCCACCTCATCGACAAAATCATGGCCCACTTCGTCGAGTACACTCAGATACGAAGCTGCATGGCTCAAGCCGACGTCTCCCCTTACTTCGCCCCCACATGGTGCACTTCTCTCGAGAGGTCGGTCCTCTGGATCGGGGGCTGCCGCCCCTCCTCCTTCATCCGGCTCATCTACGCACTCTCGGGGCTCGAGATCGAGTCCCGTCTCTCGGAGTTTCTCCGGGGGGCGAGAATCGGGAACCTCGGGGGGCTTTCCGGGGACCAGATTTTCATGGTGGACGAATTGCAGGGGAGGACTATTGGAGAGGAGAGGAAGCTTTCGACTCGCATGGCGAGTCTCCAGGAGGATCTGCTCGACCATCCTCTGGCTTCGATTGCCGTGAAATCGGAGGGCAACTTGGACGCGGCGTTGGATGATCACGGCCGTGCTATGGCGGAGATGCTGGCGGAGGCCGACCAGTTGAGGCTGAGCAGCTTGAAGGAGCTGATCGGGATACTTACGCCGAGGCAGGCGGTCGACTTCATGGCGGCGGGGAAGAAACTCAGGCTGTGCATGCAGGATTGGGGGAAGAAGAGAGATCTCGATCACGGTCGGAATTAAAATAAAGGGTTTCGGCCGCCGAGTTCGTACGAGGTTTTTTCGGGCTTGTCTTTTTTTTACCTATGTTATTCCCAGTTTTCTTGTTTTTGTTTGTGTATGTAAAATAAGAAATAAAGGTCAAGATCAGGGCAGACTTTTTGTATTATATAGCCTGCAGGATGTTCAAGAATCTAATAAAGTTTTATCTGAATTTCGAAATTTCTTAAATATTAATTATAGAGAGATTATGTTGGATTATAGAAATTATTAAAAAAAAAAAAACAAAAAAAAAAACAGAGCCACAAAAACCAGAAGGCTCTGTTTGGATGATGGACAAGTTTATTATCAGTGATCTACAAAACAGTCTGCGAATAATTAGGAAAATGTGGTCATTAACAACAATTTACTATAATTAGCAAATACTTTTATTGTTGGGATTCAGAAAAATTGGAAGCTCTGTTTTCCCTTTTCTGAAATTCTCCCACAAGTGATTTTTCTTCAACCTTGCCTTAGGCAAGGCTTATAAGTTATAACCTCTCCTGTATTCCTTAAAAAAAAATAAAAATAAAAATAAATAAAAGATTTGATCTTTACATTAGTTGTCTGTGCCAAAGATGTCTGCATCGATGTGCACCGATAAAGAACTAATTCCCCAATTCAATTCTTTCCAAGGGGTCTAAAAAAAAAATAAAAAAATTAAACAGGAGAGGTACCTGAAGAAATTGAAAGAGGAAATGGAGAAGAAAGGGAATATTCTGATGCAAAAATACGAGATCGGAAAACTTCTCGGACAAGGCACGTTCGCCAAGGTCTACCATGCAAGAAACCTCAAAACGGGGCAGAACGTGGCCATCAAGATCATCGACAAGGAGAAGATCGTGCGCGTCGGATTAATCGACCAAACGAAACGCGAGATCGCTGTAATGAGGCTGGTCAACCACCCGAATGTGGTCCATCTCTACGAGGTCATGGCCAGCAAATCCAAGATCTACTTCGCCATGGAGTACGTTCGGGGCGGCGAGCTCTTCAACAAGGTGGCTAAAGGGCGGCTCAAGGAGGATGCCGCCCGGAAGTACTTCCAGCAGCTCATTGCCGCCGTCGATTTCTGCCACTCCCGTGGAGTCTACCACCGCGACCTCAAGCCGGAGAATCTCCTCCTCGACGAATATGGCAATCTAAAAGTCTCTGATTTTGGGCTTAGTGCCCTCTTAGATTCGAAGGGTAAAGACGGTCTTTTGCACACCACGTGCGGGACACCCGCCTATGTGGCGCCGGAGGTTATAAACAAACGTGGCTACGAAGGAGAAAAGGCAGATATTTGGTCGTGCGGGGTTATCTTATTCGTGCTTTTAGCGGGTTATCTTCCTTTTCAAGATTCGAATCTCATGGAACTGTATCGGAAAATTAGCAGAGGAGAATTCAGATGCCCGCAGTGGTTCCCACCTGAAGTCAAGAAGCTTCTATCGAGAATTCTTGATCCGAACCCGTCTGCGAGAATATCCGTTTCGAGGATCATGGAGAATTCGTGGTTCAGAAAAGGGTTCAAGCGGGTCGACCCAGATCCGGATCTTGATACGGGCGGGGCGATGGAGGATGATTCGCCCCGGAGCATTTTCGAGATAGTGGACTCCGATTCGGAGCCTTGTTCGAGGAAGAAAGAGGATGTCTCGCCCAAACCCCACTACATGAACGCTTTCGATATCATATCGCTTTCCCAAGGTTTCGACCTTTCCGGATTGTTCGAGAAGGACCTGAGCAATTCGCGGGCCCACGCCTGGTTCACCACCCAAGTGCCGCCGGATGTGGTGGTTTCGAGGCTGGAGGAGCTGGCGGACACGGAGAGCTTCAAAATCAAGATGAAGGATGGGGTGGTGAAGATGCAAGGCAGCAGAGGTGGTAGGAAAGGACAGCTGGCGATCGATGCGGAGATTTTCGAGGTTACGCCTTCGTTTCATATGGTGGAGGTGAAGAAAACTGCGGGCGATACATTGGAGTACGTGAAGTTTTGCGATCAAGAATTGAAGCCTTCGCTCAAGGATATAGTGTGGAGTTGGCAAAGTTACGAGGACGAGTTGCAGCAGAAGCAGCCCCTGCAAGAAGAAGGAGTCGATTAGTTTTTTAGAGCTAATTGGTAATACTTTTCGAATTGATTTTTCTACTCGTGTTGTTTTAGCCTTTTTGGATTGCTTTTGCATGCTTTGAAGTAGATTACGTTTATTTAGGAACAGAGCTTTTACTTAGCTGAGTATGTTCTGGATCGGTATTTTTCTTGAAGTGTTAAATTTACTCGTTTTCTTCGTTGGTTTTTGCTTCTTTTTTCTGTAGTGCTGCAGAAAGCAGGAGGAGGTGGTTTTCGATTTCCCCGAGTGCTAATAATAAGTCTTTCAGACCTAAATGCGTTACGAATTTTCGTTTTGCATTTCCTCTGTTACTGTTCGATTCTCCTGAATCTAATATTATTAGATTGAATGGTGGGGTTTTGCATTATATGTTTAAAATTAAGAAAGCAACAGAAAGGTGACTAGTTAAATGCACTGTCCTGAATTCACATGCTTATGTCCTGAATATTAAATGTAAGAAAAATGAAACGATACCATAAGATCCTGAGGACCACCTGAGGAAGCAATTTCTGACATGAATTATTGATACGGAGTAGGTAATTATATTCATATCGATTATGTATACACGTATATATGAGGAATATATCATATCGACCTGTATATGGAAAATAAACTCCCCTAATATAATAATTCGAAGAAATTTTGTCTATCTTGCTTGTCCTATTTCTGTTGTAGTGTAGTTAAATCGTATTGCTGTTCCACTTGTCGTAATTGATTAATTCGATAAACCAAGGAATCAATAACGAGCAACTACAACCATAGTTACAGCCTGTAGCTTCCATTGCACAACTTTTAAATCAGGTTAAGATTATTTCCAATTTGATCACCACGTGAATACGTGTTTAACGAGAAAACCCAAACATATTGTAATAAATCTAAGTGGAAGAGATCCAGAATTACAGAATCTTCCGACAACTTATTTCCATACTAAAGTTGTTATGCACTGTGTCATAAAGAAACATAGAGACGAATAGGTAAGGAACTCGACGACATTCGTTAATGTGAAGGCGGCAAATTTATCTATTTTATTTACCACTGAAAAATCAAATGTACACAACTCATCAACAAGCCAAACAATATCACTGTGCATTTATTCCCTAACACGATATAACAGAATCGACTATAACACGAAAAGCAACACATTGTACAAAAGCTTCAAAAAACGAGGGAAAAAAAACAGAGAAGGCCAGATGGCGTACGCTTTTCGACTTCTTTCCTCTCTCTCTATTTCGTGTCCGAAGGCAAGTTGTAAGAAGAATCAGCAACTTCTCCCATAACTAGGCTCTGCAATCCAGGCTTTAATTCCTTATTACAAAATTCCTCGTATTCGAATCTATCACCTCCTTTCTTCTTCACTTCAACCACTCTCAACAATGGAGTTAACTCAAATATCTCAGCTGCAATTGTCAAAGGCCCCTTGACACCATCTCTAGATCCCTCGAGGCTCACTCGGCAATCCTTTTTCCGAACCGTAAAACTCACGACTTTCGCAATTTCCTCCAATTTCGAAATGATTGTCGAAACTGGTGCCGCTGTAACGAATCTCGTCCCTCCATTGGATCCTTCTTCGAACAATCCCGATAAATCAAACCCGCGCGAGAACGAAATTATATCGAAAGCATTCAAGCTAGCAGGCCGAGGAAGGATAGGGATCTTCCTTCTGCTCTCAATCTCAGTCTCCGGCTCTAGCAATGCGTGATCCAACAACGAAGCGAATTCTTCAGTATCGCAAGAATCTACATTGCATAATTTATCATCCTCAATGTAGAATTTCACATGCTTAAACCCCTTTTTGAACCATTTAGTATCCATAATTTCCGGAATCGTGATCCTAGTTTCAGGATTCGTGTCAATCATACGCGTTAAAAGACGAATCAAATCCGGTGAAAACCACCTCGGACACCGGAATTCGCCTTTGTGAATCTTCTTATACATCGACATGACGTTTTGATCGTGAAACGGCAAATACCCCGCCATTAATACGAATAAAATCACACCACAGCTCCAAATATCGACCTTCGCCGCATCGTATCCCTTCCTAGCCAAAACCTCCGGCGCCACGTACGCCGGAGTTCCGCACAGAGTGTGGAAAAGCCCGTCCTGCTTAATCTGATCGGGTATAGCGCTCAATCCGAAATCGGAGACTTTCAGATTCCCGTCTTCGTCGAGGAGGATATTCTCCGGCTTCAAATCGCGGTGGTACACGCCCCGCGCGTGGCAGAAGGCGACGGCGGAGACCAATTGCTGGAAGTACTTTCTGGCGACTTCCTCCTTGAGCCTCCCCTTCGCCACCTTGCTGAACAACTCCCCGCCCTTCACGTACTCCATCACGAAGAAGATTTTCGATTTCGTCGCCATAACCTCGAACAATTGAACAATGTTCGGGTGACGAACTCTCCTCAGAATCGAGATCTCGCGTTTGATGTGAGCGATCAAACCTATTTTCATGATCTTCTCCTTATCAATCACCTTAATCGCCACGCCTTCGCCGTTGCTCACGTTCCGCGCGTGGTAAACCTTCGCGAATGTTCCCTGGCCGATGAGTTTCCCGATTTCGTACCGGCCTAATAGAAGACCTTTCATCTCCTTCTGCCTCGGTGTTCGCGCTCCGTCGGAACCGGCGGGGGAGGTGGCGGCGGCGGCGGCCATGGATCGTCGGATTACACAAGTTGCAGCTGCTGATACTCTCTGTTTCCGTTGTCGTATTTGGGGATTTTTTTTCTGAGGTCTAAATAGAAAGTGGAAGATTGTTTATTTTATTATAGAGAAATTAGAACCATATATATATTTTTCCAGGTATAAAAATAATTAATTTAATATATTACCATATGCAGCTGTACTTTCGAAAAAGACAAAAAAATTAAAGAGAAATCATCAAACCCGGACACCGACATGATTGGTGATTACAAAAACAAATCATTAATTAATTACTAATAAAAAATCGAATAATTTGAGTTACAAATCACTTCTTGCCAGCCTTTACTACAACGTGGCATTTTAGATATTTATTCGGTCATAATTCGAAAATAAAAAATTCAAATAATCGAAAATCAGAATTTCTTGTGCAATTAAATGAAATTAAAATTCGTCGAGCCCAAATAGATTGATCCAGCAAGTGGGCCCAAATCATTTTAGTATCGGCATAAAAAACCAAGCCCAGTTAATTATTATGTATGAATATTTTAATATAATAAAAAGAGTAAAAAGCAGTTTGCCCCCTAAATTAAGGACCGATTTGCACTTTACACCCCAAACAAAAAAAATTTGCACGTTTTTACCTGAACTTATTAGTTCGTTGCACGGTGCCCCCTAAACTCAATTTTCCGGCAATTTTGTCCGGAAAGTTAAAACATGTGCCTTGCACATGACATTCGCAGGGGTATATTCGTCCATGCAGTTATATGTTGTATATTAAATATAAATTAATCTTTAAAACAATAAAAAAAAAAAAAAAAAAACAAAACAAAAAAAAACAAAAAATAAACAAAAATAGTCTTCTTCTCACTCTCTCTCCACGCCCACACATCACAGACACACACGCAGCTTCATAACACAGTAACACACACGCAGCTTCATAACACAACCCATGTTTTAATCCATATGCAAGACCTCCATTTTTCGCCGTTGGAGCTGCTGCGGCCCAGGAAAAAATCCCACCGCCCATTTGCCGTAAAATCCGTTTGACATACGACCCATTTGATTCATCCAGTGCTAATGATCCGGGAACCCATGTTCTTAATGTGGATCCCGTTTATGAACCCATCCCTCGTAATCGCCCCCTTCGAAGAATTTTGGAATTTTTTTAAATTAGTGTTCGGGATTTTCTTTTGTGCAGGATGGATTGGGTTTTTGGGTTTTTTAATTTTGGATTTGCAGGTTGTTCGAACAACCTTAGCTGGAATATTGTTGGAGTGTTATGGAGAATTCGAGTTTATAATTTCAAGATTGGGTAGATTTATTTGTGGGTATTAGCTAAAAAAGTTTTGAATTCAAAATAAGGGGCTTGAATTTGAATGCTGATGAACGTAACTCTGCAATTACGCGATGCCATTGTGGCGGCAAGTCGGAGAAACGGAGACGAGTTTCCGGTGCCACTTGGAAGAAACACCAAGTGAGGAAGAAAGCTGTCTGAACATTTCAATAAATATCTTCTTTTTCCTTTTTTCCTTTTTTTTTTTTTATTATTATTTTTTTTTAATATTTATTTCTATTTAATATTAAAGATGCAGTAATGGACGAATTTACCCCCAAAATCTCACGTGCAAAGCACATGTTTCAACATTCCGGTTAAAATTGCCGGAAAATTGAGTTTAGGGGGCACCGTGTAACGAATTGACGAGTTCAGGTAAAAACGTGCAAATTTTTTTTGTTTGGGGGGTAAAGTGCAAATCGGTACATAGTTTAGGGGGCAAACTGCTTTTTACTCTAATAAAAATAAAGAGAAATAAAATATTCCAACGGTCATCAGCTCAAATACTTAGGGCATCTCCTGTCGATCGGGGGCGGCTCCCCAGGGGCTCCCCCTCCCCCTCCCCCGACCCCAGCCCATTTTTCGTCCAGCCGACCAATCTCTTTCTTCCAATTTTTTCTAACACCACTCTCACCATATAATAATAATAATAATAATAATAATAATAATAATAATAATAATAATAATAATAATAATAATATTTTTTTCTTATTTTCTGGACCAATTTTTTTGTATTACATTATTGAATATTTACAATAAAATTACTATTTTAAACTAAAAAGATCGAATTAGAGAAAAAAACGAGAAAACTAAAGTAAAATAAAAGAAATTAATAATAAAATGAAAATAAATAAGAAAAAGGAAAGAAACAAAAAGGAAAAAAAGAAAGAATTAAAATAAATAAAAATAAATAAAGAAAATATACAAAGAAACTAAAGAAAAAAAAAGAAATACTAATATGGAAAGAGGAGAAGAAAAAAAAAGAAAAAAAAGAAAAAAAAAAGAAAAAAGAAAATCCCATACGTGAAATACACGTGAGGAGTGGAGAGTGAGAGCCCAGGCTTATCCCTGGGCTCAATTGAACCCCCAGCCACCCCAACCCCCTACCCCAGCCTCATCCCAGCCCCACCCCCTACTCACTAAATACCTCAGCCCTCCCCCACCCCACCCCCTCCCCCAACACACAGGAGATGCCCTTACACAGAAGTTCAAGCTTGTTTACTGCCACCTGGTTTGGGATTATATACTATATATATATATATATATATATATATATATATATATATATATATATTATCTTGCTAATCCCCTATGAATTATATTGCAGATATACATAGAATTTCTCGTCTGAGCAAAAAGGACACCACTTGTTTGTAGAAATGCTTCAATGAGGACTTTTCTGTTGACCACAAACTTAGTTATGTTTCTCTAACATATATGTAATGTTATGTAATGGTTATATTTTGCTGATATCTTTAGTGTTTTCCTTCTTGTCTTAATTTTCCATCTGTCGATTTCCAGGTTGGGAAGCACTAGTACAATCAACTGACTCCGAAAGCTCGACGAAAAGGTGAGTTACAATGCATAGTATAATATACTTTTGGGTTGATGATGATTTTTCGGCTGCTCGTAGTTAGACTGAATATATACACTTTTGGATTGATGATACCTTTTCTGCGTGTTTATTTCGATTTGATTAAATGTCCTGTATATATGTTGGAACCTAGCTCGAATCCTGAGTAATGAAGCAACTTGTCTGAATTCGCCTGAAGTTTGAGAAACTTGACTTAGTTTTTGTCCGGTTTGGCTGAAGGACTAGTCTCGTTTTTATTAGAGAACACGGACCTCAATTTAACCAGAAGAGTTTCCGATCCTATCATATTATAACTGACTCATATTACAAAAACTTATTCAAATTAAAAAAATATATATATTACCAAACAAACAAAGTTTCAAGTGCTTAACATACATACATAATATTCTACCTTCGCTGCATTATTACACAGTTTATTGTAGATAAATCCTTAATTAACATCGTTGAAGCTGCATTAGGACAGTAGTGCATAATCTTATGTTTCAGGTTTAATCCCTGCGGGAATATCGACCTTTGATTTTCTGCATCTCTGTAAAAGCTTCTTTCATGTTTATTCTATCACCAGAAGATTCCGCACAACACTTCAAAGCCAACTCCAGTATTGATGACACGCATTGCACGTTTTTCTCAAAGGCTTGTTCGTTTTCCGTATTCAATAAATTGGCATCTATAACCTCACTTGATGACTCGTTATTAAGTGAGCTTTGAACCCAACTCTTTAGGGTTAAATCTCCACCAAACATATCGTCGCTCGGCCTTTTTCTCGTAAAAGTTTCCATCACCATCACTCCATAGCTATAAACATCACACCTTGTCGAAACTAACCCTTCCAAGCCATACTCTACAAAAAACAATTGTATAATTCAATAAATCAAAAGTGATATCCAATCGAAAATATATATAAATAGTATGAGTGAAAGTGAGAATATTAACTAACCAGGTGCAATGTAACCCATTGTTGCTAGGGTGTTGGTGTGCACAGCGCTCTCACCTTCGCCCATCAATTTTGATATCCCGAAATCACTCACATGTGCAACCATTTCTTCATCCAACAACACGTTGCTTGGCTTCAAATCACAATGAACAACGAGAGTCGAATAGCCATGGTGAAGATATTCCAAAGAGCATGCAACATCTATCATTATGTTCATTCTTTCCATGAGATCCAAGCAATAGTTGTGCGAATATAACCATTGGTCGAGGTTTCCGTTTGGCATGTATTCAAGTACCAGTGCCTTGAAATCCTCGTTAGAGCAACTGCTCACGACTTTGGTGAGATTTCTGTGGCGGATGTTTCGTAGTACCTCGCATTCGACTTCGAAGCTCTTCGAAGAAGCTTCCGATAACGAATTGAAGACCTTGACAGCCAAAATTTTCCCGTCTCTTAGAACGGCTTTGTACACAGAACCAAAACTCCCCACGCCGAGTAAATTCGTCTCACTGAATTGTTCAGTTGCTTGTAGGAGTTCGTAATACGAAATTCTTTCTAGAGGTACAGTGGGAACCAGCCCGTCAATTTCATTGACTGCCTTATTTTTTCTTCTGTATCTAACGAAAATGAAGACCAAACAGAGAAGCGATATAAATGCGACAACTCCAATAAGAATAAATAAAGCTAAGCGCCCCCTTTTCATCCTTGACCTGCGTTTGGAAACGTCATGGTTGCAAAGTGGTACATTGAACCTTGGGATTCCGCATAATGCATCATTACCCTTAAAAGACTCGATAGTGAAGTTTACGAAAGGACCACCGGTGGGAATTTCTCCTCTCAGAGCATTGAAAGAGACATTAAAGTAGTCAAGGTGTTCAAGTGCTTCAAAAGACTTTGGGATTGATCCAAATAGGTTATTGTAAGACAAGTCTATACTTACCAAACTGATCATCCTCCCCACGGATTCGGGAATAGAACCTTCCAGTAGATTATGTGCCAAAGAAAAATTCGTCAGAGATATTAAATTTCCGATCGTGCTTGGAATAGACTCTGACAACCGATTCATTGATAGATCGATCATGGTTGCTGACACTAAATTACCTATTTCCGGAGGTATAAACCCGCTCAAGGAATTTGAGGATAAGTTCAGCTCCAGCAGATCTTTGAGGCGCCACACGCTCGATGGTATGATTAAAGACAACATGTTGGAATTAAGATAGAGATTTCTTAAGGATGTGATATTCCCTAAACATTCCGGTATTCGACCGGAAAATTTATTTTGATTTAAAGATAAATAAACCAAGCTGCGTAAATCGCAAAGACCCTCTGGAATGGAACCTATCAGATTGTTGGTATGTAGATCTAATCCTTGAAACTTGTGCAAATGGCTAAGAGTAGGTGGAATGTTACCAGACAACTCGTTCATGTTTAGAGCAAGTGTCACGAGGTTGGTTAAGTTGCCGATTTCTGCGGGGATGATTCCCTTAATTTTACATTTCATAGCAAATAAACCTTGCAGCGAGGAAGACAAATTCCCAACGGAAGGTGGAATGATGCCTTGGAGAGGATTATCACTAATTGAGAGGATTCTTAATGATCGGCAATTAGTCAAGGAAGTTATGAAGCTCAATTCTGAAGAAGTTGTTTTGGCCCTTATATTGTTTTTGTTAATGCCTAGAATTTCAAGGTTTCTTAGGTTACCGAGAAAATGAGGTACAAAACCAGCGAAGTTGTTATCACTTAGTGCGAGAATTCTGAGTTTCGAGATGTTGGTGATTGAATCGGGTATTGCTCCGCTGAGGTCATTTCCTCCGAGGTAAAGTTCTTCAAGAGCGGGTAACCCGTGATCCAAATTAGTTGGAAGACTGCCTGACAAACTATTAGATGTCAAACCAAGAATTCGAAGATTTGATATGTTAAAGAGCTCCGATGGAATAAAACCAGTGAAGTTGTTATGGCCTAAATTTAAGGTATCCAGTTGGAAAAGTTTGCCAATTTCTCGTTCTACACCACCTGTCAAAGGTTAAAAAAAAAATAAGCATTGCAACTATGGAGAAACAAATAATATTGAAAGTCTATATACCTGTTAACTTGTTGTCCGAGATGGACAAGTAGTTGAGATTTGTAAGATTCCCGATATCTTTTGGGAGGTTTCCGGACAGTAGGTTGTGATGTAGGTTCAAACCTTGGAGGGAAGAAATATTGAAGATAGTGAGGGGAATTGTACCACTAATCTGGTTTCGTTCAATGCCAAATCGAGCGAGATTCCAAAGATCGCCAATCTCGGGTGGGATAACACCTACGGAAATCGCAAAGCAATTGTTAAAAAAAATAAAAATACATGGCATTGATTTCCAAGATGAAAATTTTAAACGAGAGAGTGAAGAAATATTATACCATTTAAATTGTTAGTCCCAAGATATAAAATCTGAAGAAAATTTAACTTGCCAAGTGCTTTTGGTATCTGCCCACTGAAGGAGTTGGAAGACAGTGATATTTCTCGAAGCTGCGAACATTCTGACAGGCTCGACGGAATTTCGCCGCTCAGCTTATTAACAGATAGGTAAATTCTGCGAACACGTGGAAGATGAGTGCACATGTCACTTGGAAGGCTGCCACTCAATTCGTTTCCGGTGAAGCCTATAATCTCCAAGGTCGATATGTTAAATATGGATGACGGTATAGAACCCGAGAGACGATTATTCTGAATGGCCAAAACTTGCAGATTCTGAAGCCTCCCGAGATCTTGTGGGATAAATCCTTGAAGAGAGTTTGAAGTAAAATCAAGAAGCTGTAGATTTGTCAGATTAGAAAGGGAACTCGGGATGGAACCGGTAAAGCTGTTATTCCGTAGAGATAGATGCTCGAGTTTAGTTAAAAGACCCAACCACGGTGGAATCTCTCCACTGAAGCTGTTTGCTACGAGAGAAATAGACTTCAGTCTGTGTAAGAAAGACAACTGTTGAGGCAGAACACCACCGAAAAGGTTGTAACTAAGATCGAGTGAAACGAGGAAGGAAAGGTTTCCTAGTTGCGGTGGAATTATGCCAGAGAGATTCATGCGTGAAATAGCGAGTGCCGTCACACGATTGTGGCGCAAACCGCAAGTGACGCCAATCCAGCTGCAGACAGAGCTTGAATTGGTCCAATTTTTGGCAAGTATGTTATCGGGATCCAAAGTGATGTGAGATTTTAGGGCAAGAAGTGCAGATTTATCGGTGGTTGAATCTTTTACGGCTGCTGCTATTAGGCAATATGATGACATAATTATTTGGAGGAGTATGACTGTACATGCAAGAATGTGATAGCAAGTTTTCTCCATGGCTGCAAAAATATATTATGGTGATATTTTTAAATATATATGTATAGAGAGAGAGAGAGAGAGAGAGAGAGAGAGAGAGAGTTATGATCTAGAATTTTGTTGAATTTATAACTGATAGCACACTTGACGTCATTTGTCTCCAAAATCTTATTATAAAGAAAATAATACAAACTGAGATAGTTATGACAGAGTGAAACATGATAGTTTCAAAGTCTTCATTGATGTGTCTGCTTTTCCACAAACTTCAACAATTGAGGCAGCAGCCAACAAAGACTTGTGCTAATTCATACACTGGCAAATTTTGTCCTTTAATGTTTTATTTATTAATTTTTTTTTTGGTGTCAATCGCGGGTATGATTTTTAATATCGATGTGCAACGCACGTGTACCTATCTACTAATTTCAAAGTCTTTGAAAATTGCAAAAACCCACCGGAGTGTTTTTCACTTTTCACGACCTGTCAACGAGGAGATGAAAATGGGCTGAGTGAGTACCGTGTTTTTTTTTTTTTTTTTTTTTTTTGGATCAAAAAAAAAAAGAGTACTGTGTTGTCTAAAAATAAACATAGGGGGTAATTTCACTGAGTTATTTGCACGGCCCCCAAACAATGTTAAAAACAATGGCAAAAAGACCCATCACATGGGACTTAAATGCATTTTGGTCCACAAAAATAACAGTCTCTCAATTAAGCCCATCCCCATGTCTTTAGTCTAAAATACCCTCAATAATATAATTCTTATCTATTCCACCCAATATGATCTAACTTCCTTAATATTACACATTGACTCCGGATTTAAACAAATATATCACATTAACCCCCAAAATTTTTTTTTTTCAGAAAATAATTTTTTTTCTGAAATGTTTTTTTTCCGGCCAGATTCCGGCGTTGACCGCCGGAGACCGCCGGTCTCCGGCGTTGACTTTTCTTTTTTTTTTTTTTTTTTTTTTTTGAATTTTTTTTTCCTGAATTTTTTTTCCGGCCGGTCAACCACCGTTGACCGCCGGTCTCCGGCGTTGACTTTTTTTTTTTTTTTTTTTTTTGAATTGTTTTTTCTTAGAAAAAAATATTTTAATTAATATTACTGTCTTGACTACTAAATTACTGTCTCAGACAGTAATATTACTGTTTGGGACAGTAATATTACTGTTTGGGACAGTAATATTATGAATATTATTTTTCCGAACAGTAATATTATTAATATTATTGTCTAAGACAATTAAATTACTGTTGGAAACAGTAATTTAACATCCAAGACAGTAATATTAATTAAAATAAACTTTTTTTAAGGAAAAAAATTAAAAAAAAAAAAGAAAGTCAATTAACAGTTAAATTACTGTCTCCGACAGTTAAATAACTGCTGGAGACAGTAATTTAGCAACGAATACAGTAATATTAATTAAAAATATTTTTTTTAAGAATAAAAAAGTCAATTAACAGTTAAATTACTGTCTCCGACAGTTAAATAACTGCTGGAGACAGTAATTTAGCAACGAATACAGTAATATTAATTAAAAGTATTTTTTTTAAGAATAAAAAAGTCAATTAACAGTTAAATTACTGTCTCCGACAGTTAAATAACTGTTGGAGACAATAATTTAACAACGAATACAGTAATATTAATTAAAAATATTTTTTTTAAGAATAAAAAAGTCAATTAACAGTTAAATTACTGTCTCCGACAGTTAAATAACTGCTGGAGAGAGTAATTTAGCAACGAATACAGTAATATTAATTAAAAATATTTTTTTTAAGAATAAAAAAGTCAATTAACAGTTAAATTATTGTCTCCGACAGTTAAATAACTGCTGGAGACAGTAATTTAGCAGCCAAGACAGTAAAATTAATTAAAATATTTTTTTTAAGAAAAAAAAAAAAAAAAGTCAACGCCGGAGACCGGCGGTCAACGCCGGAATCTGGCCGGAAAAAAAATATTTCAGAAAAAAAATTATTTTCAGAAAAAAAAAAAAGTTTTGAGGGTTAATGTGATATATTTGTAAAAATCCGGGGTCAATGTGTAATATTAAGGAAGTTAGAGCATAATCGGTGGTATTGATAAGAATTAGGGTTAAAATTGGGGTCAAAATTGAAATTAGGGTTAAAATTGGTTAATTGATGAAATTGGGCTAAATTGGGGTGTAAATCATGAAATTGAAGTTGAATTGGGTTTCAATGAATTATGGGTAATTTTGGTATATATAAAAGGATTTTCCTTATTTGCAAATAAGTTTGAATGGGGTGGATTTATTTGGAAGACAAAAAAGTTGGATGTCCCTATTTTAATTAAGTGCACTTGTCATGGGCTTTTTTGTGATTACCCCTAAAAAAATTAGCAATTAACCCCCTATGTTGCTTTTTATTTAGTTCAGTGCCCCTTAGTGGAAATAAATATGTTGACTAACAGAAAGTGACTATACTATCCTCATTAAAATACAACATAAAACAAAATAAAAAACAAAAAATAACCAAAGAAAACCTAAAAAAGAAAAAAAAATTAGAAAGAAAAATTAGTAATAAAAATAAGTCAGCCATCTCCAACCCAACACCACTCTTCCCATCTCCACTGCCATATATAAGTACTCTCCTCCACTCGCCATGGTCATCTTCGTATCGTACACCACACTCACGATGAAGGCATCGAAGGCGGAGAAGCAGTAGCCACGAAAGCCTATAAGGCTATAATGGTGGGCTACTATCGGGAGACGTGGAAAAAATGCAAAAAATAGTTTTTTTCGTGGATTTTTTTCTCTGAAAATCCCTGCTCGATGGAGCATATATTTTTCTTGGATTTTCGCGGGTTGTTGATGGGTTTTGCAAAAGAATAATGAGCTTGAATCTTAACTCCAAACCGAACCGAATTTCGTCGGAGAAAATGTTAGAGTGGTGGGACGAAGCAGAGGCTGAAGATATGGAGGGAGGTGAGGCCGGAGAGAGTGTTCGCCGGAAGAAGATCGGCGGTCAGCTATGTTCAGTTTTGGGAAAATTGCAAACCAGTCCCTAGTTTAAGGAAGAAGAGGGCTTTTCTGAAACTTGAAGGGACTGAATTGAAAAAATTGAAAACTTTATTTTGGGGCTTATTTTTAAAATTTAAAATGTAGGGTATTTGGATCTTTTCACGTCAAAAAAATCGTACCCAATCGCACATTTGGCTAGTGTATCACACGACCAGCTCGTAGGTGCCGGATGCTAAAACCTCTAATTTCACTCTACTATGTATAATATCTCAGTGGCAGCCAACGAATATACACAAAAACATATTTATTTAGCTAGTTTGTATGATTTCATGTTTAAATGGATTACAAATCCTAAATTATAATTTTAAACTATTTTTGTGCGATTGGTGAATTTTCTGGAGAGTAAAAATTCTAACAGATCAACATGGACAATACTATCACTGATTCATATTACAAAAAACTTGCTCAAATTACAAATCTACAACCAAACAAACACACCATCAAGTGCTTAACACACAGTATTATTCTTCCCTTAATTATTACACATATTGTAGATATATGCTTAACTAACATTGTCGAAGCTTTACAACTTTGATTTTCTGCAGTGATCTAACTGTTTGCGGTGATAGAATCCCGGTGGGAATATCGAACTTTGATTTTCTGCAGCTCTGTTAAAGCTTCTTTCATGTTTATTCTATCACCAGAAGATTCTGCGCAACACTTCAAAGCCAACTCCAGTATTGATGACACACATTGCACATTTTTCTCAAAGCCTTGTTCGTTTTCCGTATTCAATAAATTGGCATCTATTACCTCAGTTGATGACTCATTATTAAGTGAGCTTTGAACCCAACTCTTTAAGGTTAAATCTCCACCGAACATTTCATCACTTGGCCTTTTTCTCGTAAAAGTTTCTATCACCATCACTCCATAGCTATAAACGTCACACCTTGTCGAAACTAGCCCTTCCAAACCATACTCTGTAAAACAACAATCGTATAATTCAATAAATCGAAAGTGAAATCCAATTAAAAGTATATAAAAATAATATGAGTGAAAGTGAGAATATTAATTAACCTGGTGCGATGTAACCCATTGTTGCTAGTGTGCTTGTGTGCACAGTGCTCTCACCTTCGCCCATCAATTTTGCTATCCCGAAATCACTCACATGGGCAACCATGTCTCCATCTAACAACACGTTGCTTGGCTTCAAATCGCAATGAACAATGAGAGTCGAATGGCCATGGTGAAGATATTCCAACGCACATGCAACATCAATCATTATGTTCAATCTTTGCATGAGATCCAAGTAGTAGTTGTGGGAATATAGCCATTGGTCGAGGTTTCCATTTGGCATGTATTCAAGTACCAGTGCCTTGAAATCCTCGTTAGAGCAACTGCTAATGACTTTGGTGAGATTTCTGTGGCGGATGTTTCGTAGCACCGCGCATTCGATTTCAAAGCTCTTAGAAGCAGCTTCCGATAGCGAATGGAAGACCTTGACAGCGAAAATCTTCCCATCTCTTAGAATGGCTTTGTACACAGAACCAAAACTCCCCATGCCGAGTAAATTCGTCTCACTGAACTGTTCAGTTGCTTGTAGGAGTTCGTAATACGAAATTCGTTCTGGTACAGTAGGAACCAACCCGTCATTTCCATTGGCTGCTTTATCTTTCCTTCTATATCTAATCAAGATGATGAATGCCAAAGAGACGAGCGAGATAAATGCAACAATCCCGGAAATAATAAATAAAGCGAAATGTGCCCTTTTCATCATCGCCCCGTGATTGGAAGCATTACGACAAAGAGGTACATTGAACCTTGGAACACCACACAATGCCTCATTGCCCTTAAAAGACTCCATAGTGAGGTTTGTGAAATGACCACCGTTGGGAATTTCACCTCTCAAACCATTGAAAGAGACATTAAAGTAGATGAGATATTTAAGTGTCTCCAAGGACTTTGGGATCGAACCAGAGAGGTTATTGTCGGACAAGTCTACAGCTTCTAAACTTATCATGCTCCCCATCGACTCGGGAATAGAACCTTCCAGTCGATTATGTGCCAAAGACAAGTTCTTCAAAGATATTAAATTTCCGAGTGTCCTTGGAATAGACTCTGACAACTGGTTCATTGATAGATTCATCAGGGTTGTTGACACTAAATTACCTATTTCTAGAGGTATAATTCCACTCAAAAAATTTGAGGACAAGTCTAAGTGCAACAAATCTGTGAGGCGCCACAGGCTTGATGGTATGCTTAAATTTAACATGTTGGAATCTAGATAGAGATATCTTAAAGATGTGATATTTTCTAAACACTCTGGTATTTGGCCGGAAAATTTATTACGGCTTAAAAATAAACTATCCAAGTTGTGTAAATCACAAAGACCCTCTGGAATGGAACCTCTCATACTGTTGTTACTTAAATATAATCCTTGAAGCTTATGCAAATGATTGACAGTAGATGGAATGTTACCGAACAACTCGTTCTCGTTGAAAGAAAATTTCACTAGGTTGCTTAAATTGCCGATTTCTGGAGGGATGATACCCTTAATTTGACAATTGAAGGCCATTAATTCTTGCAAGGAGATTGATAAATTCCCAATGGAAGCCGGAATGATGCCATCTAGAGGATTATTAGCAATTGTGAGTCTAATTAATGATCTGCAATTTGACAAGGAAGTTATGAAGCTCAATTCTGAAGAAGTTGATCCGATTCTTAGATTGTTGTTATATATGGATAGATATTCAAGCATTCTTAGGTTACCGAAAAAATGAGGTACAAAACCAGTGAAGTTGTTATCACCGAGTTCGAGAATTCTGAGTTTGGAACAGTTAGTGATCGAATCAGGTATTGATCCACTGAGTTCATTTTTTGCGAGGTAAAGTTCTTCAAGAGCGGGTAACCCGTGATCCAAATTAGTTGGGAGACTGCCTGACAGGCTATTAGCTAAAAGATCAAGAATTCGAATATTTGACATGTTAAAGAGTTCCAATGGAATAAAACCAGTGAAGCTATTAACGTCTAATTTTAATGTATCGAGTTGGTAAATATTCCCAATTTCACGCGGTATACCACCTGTACGTCAAGATTACAAAAAATTAAACGTTTTCCTATTAATATTGAAATGTCTTCCGATATAATTTTCTCAATCATACCTGTTAAGTTGTTTTGTGAGAATCCCAAGTGTTTGAGCTTTGTAAGATTCCCGATATCTTTTGGGAGGTTCCCCGACAGTTGATTGTCATTTAGGGCTAAAACTTGGAGGGAAGAAATATTGAAGATGCTTATGGGAACTGTGCCACTAATCTGGTTTTGTTCAATGGCCAATTGAGCCAGGTTCTGAAGATTGCCAATCTCGGACGGGATAACACCTATATATGGAACACACAAATCAACTGTTAAAAATATATATACGTACAATCCTCATCAAATCTATGTCAATCATAACGACATTGATATATCCAAGTTGAATTTAAACGAAACAACATTGATATACATACCATTTAAACTGTTACCCCCGAGATATAAAATCTGAAGAAACTTTAACTCGCCAATTTCTTTTGGTATCTGCCCACTAAATGAGTTGTAGGATAGGGATACAACCCGAAGTTGTAAACATTTGGATAGATTTGATGGAATTTCGCCACTCAATTTATTTTCCGATAGGTAAATTCCTTGAACAAGTGGAAGATGAGTGCACAAGTCACTTGGAAGGCTACCACTCAGTTCGTTTCCTGTGAAAGACATATATTTTAAGGCTGACAGTTTATATATGGATGACGGTATAGGGCCCGAGAGATGATTGTATATCATGGATATAGTCTGCAGATTGTGAAGCCTCCCCAACTCTTGTGGAATAAATCCTTGAAGAGAATTGTAATCAAAAACAAGAAGTTGTAGATTTGTTAGATTAGAGAGAGAACTCGGGATGGAACCGGTAAAGCTGTTATTCCCTAGAGACAGAAACTCGAGTTTAGTTAAAAGACCCAACCACGGTGGAATCTCTCCACTCAAGGGGTTTGCTCTGAAAGACATAAACTTCAATCTGTGTAGAAAAGACAATTGTTGAGGAAGAACACCCCTGAGAAGGTTGAACTTAAAATCGAGTGAAACAAGGAAGGAAAGGTTTCCTAGTTGTGGTGGAATTGTGCCTGAAAGACCCATGTAAGAAATATTCACTGCAGTTACTCGATTATGGCGTAAACCGCAAGTGACGCCAATCCAGCTGCAGACAGAGCTCGAATTAGTCCAATTTTGGGAAAGTATGCTAGCAGGATCAAAAGTGATATGAGATTTAAGGGCAAGAAGAGCTGATTTATCGGTTTCGAGGGTGGTTGAATATTTTATGGCTAGGCAATAATAAGACATTTGGAATAAGACTATACATGCAAGAATACAACAACAAGTTTTCCCCATCATTATATTACTTGCTGGAATATTATTTTGGTGATCGAACTCCTCATAACCATCGGTGATTCTTATACGGAAATTCATTTAATATATACAAACAATTTTCATAGACTTGACCTTAAAGACTTTATCAATCAATGCTGAAGCCACCTCGAACGTTTGTAATTGTTGGTAATGTATATTGTTTCATGATAACAATGTAAGACTAAAGAATCATGGAAAAACTTTGTATGAATTATATCTTAATCTTTTTTTGTTTATTATTTATTATGCAGACAAGACAATTACTTACATGGCCGACCGAGTGGTAGGGACTTGTTCATACACTTAACTTTTAAAGTCGGTCAATATGCTTTTTGGGCGTGGCAAATAAACTACAATAGTTGGAGAGGAGAATATTGAATATATCATTAGAATATGAATTGTAGTTTGAATAAGTAAGTGTAAAGGGACTTTAAGTAAAAGTTAATTATAGTGCAGAGAGATCTGTTTGTTTTGTTTTGTGTTTTTCAAATTCAATCCACTATGATATCGGCTGCTTATGTTGCAAAGTCATGGTGGTGGCGGCCGGGTCTGAAATCTGAAGCCAAAAACAAAAAAAAAAAGAAGAAAAGAAAAACGATAGAATGGACTTTTCGGAAATTACAATTTAACCCCAGATTTATGGTTTCTGTAACTTCAAATTTGGCCCCATAGTTTTGTTTATTGCTGAATTAGGCGAGGTTAATTTGAAATAATTTAAAATCAGATTTAGTTCCCCCAATGATTCTGAATACTTCATTGCAGTCCCCAATTTTAAAGTTTCTCTCAAAACTGTGATATACTTTCAGAAAATACATTTCAACCCCCAAATTAAGTATTTCTGAATCTCAGGTCCGTTTTCAATCAAAAACTTTTCTTTCAGAAATTTCAATCCAGTCCATCATGTTTTAAGATTTGGGTGCAGTGGTCTATTTCTTCAAAGAACGAAGACTTGATTTTTAAGCCTTTTGTAAAGATTTTGTGGCATTTAAAGTTTCAATTGTTTTGAGGGGCCGAACTAATAGGTGAATTATTTTTAGTCCATTTTAAGGTTTGTTTTGGTTAATAAAGTGAAATTCAATTTGGATTTCCAATTTGTTATCTAAAAACCAGCATCATATCGCATTACAAAAACTTATTCAAATTGAAATATATACTACCAAACAAACAAAGCATCGAGTGCTTAACATACAGAATTATTCTTCCCTTCATTGTTACACAGTTTATTGCAGATAAATCCTTAATTAACATTGTAGAAGCTGTATCAGGACATAATTAACAGCATCAGTGGTACTTGGGCAAAATCTTCTGTTTCAGATCGAACCCCTGCGGGAATATCGAACTTTGATCTTCTGCAAATCTGTTAGAGCTTCTTTCATGTTTATTCTATCACCGGAAGATTCCGCACAACACTTCAAAGCCAACTCCAGTATTGATGACACACATTGCACGGTTTTCTCAAAGCCTTGTTCGTTTTCCGTATTCAATAAATTGGCATCTATTACCTCAGTTGATGACTCGTTATTAAGAGAGCTTTGAACCCAACTCTTTAGGGTTAAATCTCCGCCGAACATATCATCGCTCGGCCTTTTTCTCGTAAAAGTTTCCATCACCATCACTCCATAGCTATAAACATCACACCTTGTCGAAACTAGCCCTTCCAAACCATACTCTATAAAACAACAATCGCATAATTCAATAAATCAAAAGTGAAATCCAATCAAAAATATATATAAATAGTATGAGTGAAAGTGAGAATATTAATTAACCTGGTGCGATGTAACCCATTGTTGCTAGGGTGTTGGTGTGCACAGTGCTTTCACCTTCGCCCATCAATTTTGCTATCCCGAAATCACTCACATGGGCAACCATTTCTTCATCCAACAACACGTTGCTTGGCTTCAAATCGCAATGAACAATGAGTGTCGAATAGCCATGGTGAAGATATTCCAATGCACATGCAACATCAATCATTATGTTCAATCTTTGCATTAGATCCAAGCAATAGTTGTGTGAATATAACCATTTGTCGAGGTTTCCACCTGGCATGTATTCGAGTACCAATGCCTTGAAATCCTCGTTAGAGCAACTGCTAATGACTTTGGTGAGATTTCTGTGGCGGATGTTTCGTAGTACCTCACATTCGACTTCAAAGCTCTTAGAAGCAGCTTCCTATAGTGAATTGAAGACCTTGACAGCCAAAATCGTCCCATCTCTTAGAACGGCTTTGTACACAGAACCAAAACTCCCCACGCCGAGTAAATTCGTTTCGCTGAAGTGTTCAGTTACTTGTAGGAGTTTGTAATACGAAATTCGTTCAGGTACTGTAGGAACCAACCCATCAATTCCATTGACTGCCTTATTTTTTCTTCTGTGTCTTATGAAAATGAAGGCCAAACAGAGAACCGATATAAATGCGACAACTCCAATAAGAATAAATAAAGCTAATCGCACCCTTTTCATCCCTTGACTTGTGTTTGGAAACATTATGATCGCAAGGTGGGAGATTGAACCTTGGAATTCCGCATAGTGCCTCACTACCCTTAAAAGACTCGATAGTGAAGTTTACGAAAGGACCACCAGTGGGAATTTCTCCTCTCAGGGCATTGAAAGAGACATTAAAGTAGTTGAGGTGTTGAAGTGCTTCAAAAGACTTTGGAATTGATCCAGAGAGGTTATTATAAGACAAGTCTATAGTTACCAAACTGATCATCTTCCCTACGGACTCGGGAATAGAACCTTCTAGTAGATTATGTGCCAAAGAAAAATAAATCAAAGAATTTAAATTTCCGATTGTGCTTGGAATATAATGCGACAAGTTGTTATTTGATAGATCGATAGAGGTTGCTGACACTAAATTTCCTATTTCCAGAGGTATAAATCCGCTCAAGGAATTCAAGAATAAGTTTAGATGCAACAAATCTTTGAGGCGCCACACGCTTGATGGTATGATTGAAGACAACATGTTGGAATTTAGATAGAGATATCTTAAAGATGTGATATTTCCTAAACATTCCGGTATTCGACCGAAATAATTATTTTGGCTTAAAGATAAAACAACCAAGTTTTGTAAATCACAAATACCCTCTGGAATGGAACCTGCCAGGTTGTTGCTCTGTAGATCTAATCCTTGAAGCTTCCGCAAATAGCTGATAGTATGAGGAATGTTACCAGACAACTCGTTCATGCTTAAAGAAAGTTTCACCAGGTTGGTTAAATTGCCGATTTCTGCAGGTACGATACCCTTAATTTTACAATTGGAGGCAAATAAATCTTGCAACGAGGGAGATAAATTCCCAATGGAAGCTGGAATAATGCCACCTAAAGGATTATCGTCAATATCGAGCAAATTCAAAGATCGGCAATTAGTCAAGGAAGTTATGAAGCTCAATTCTGAAGAAGTTGATTTGGTCCTTAGATTATTCTCGGCAAAGGCTAGACGTTCAAGGATTCTTAGGTTACCGAGAAAATGAGGTACAAAACCAGTGAAGTTGTTATAACTGAGGCCGAGAATTCTGAGTTTGGAACAATTAGTGATCGAATCGGGTATTGATCCACTTAGATTATTTATTTCGAGATAAAGTTCTTCAAGAACGGGTAACTCGAAATCCAAATTAGTTGGAAGACTGCCTGACAAACTATTAGATGTCAAACCAAGAATTCGAAGATTTGACATGTTAAAGAGCTCCAATGGCATAACACCAGTGAAGCTGTTAAATTCTAATTTTAATGTATCCAGTTGGTACGTTTTGCCAATTTCTCGCGGTAAACTGCCTGTGATTAAGATTAAAGAAATTATACATTACAAATATACAAATATATACTGATAACATAGAGAGTCTTCCAATATATTTTGTTAATCATACCTGTTAAGTTGTTTTGTGAGAATCCCAAGTGTTTGAGCTTTGTAAGATTCCCGATATCTTTTGGGAGGTTTCCCGACAGGTGATTGTCATATAGGGCTAAAACTTGGAGGGAAGAAATATTGAAGATGCTTCTGGGAACTGTGCCAGTTATCTGGTTTTGTTCAATGGCCAATCGAGCCAGGTTCTGAAGATTGCCAATCTCGGACGGGATAACACCTATATATGGAAACACACAAATCAACCGTTAAAAAATATATACCCAATCCTCATCAAATCTATGTCAATCATAACAACATTGATATATCCAAGTTGAATTTAAACGAAAGAACATTGATATATATACTGAAAGAATTTATGGTCCCGAATTCGTATTATACAGAGATGTTATCTGAAATGTTGTGACACTTGAGACAACATGCAGCGGAAATATAAAGATTAAAAGACAGTACTCAGAATTAAAAATGTTCACAAGTAAAGACTTGTGAACTTGCCCTTTACAGGACGGAAAAATATATTAAAATCAGTATTCCAAGAATACAAACAGAAGAGTGCGAAAACTTCTTCCTTATGAGTGAATCTTTTTCAAGATCACTCTTACAACCAAATCTAGATACTAAAAGAAAAATATTAAAAATTCTAGATTTCAAAGAATGTACTCGTGAGGAGTACGTAAAGAACTTATGAATGAATCACTATCTTGATCATTCTTACAACCAAGTCTAGAAACATATATACTATACAATCTAGACTACAAAGAATGTACTTATGAGAAGTACGTAAAGAATGTACTCATAAGGAGTACGTAAAGATTGTACTCATGAGGAGTACAAACGACCGATTCTAAAACCACTCTAAAACTCTCGTGAATATTCTTCAGCCCTCGGTTTTTATTTCGTAGAATCGATAATCTTCCTTGAGTATTGAAGTCGGTATTTATAGGCATTCCAAGCATCCACTCCTCAGCCCATGATCTGCAAGAAAACCAACTACAAGAGCACTCAAGAACATGGGTTAGTGGGTTAGTGGGTTAGTTTAAGGAGTTAGAATAATATTCACAATTAAACCCACTTAAGCACTACTTAGCCCACTAAGCACTATACTTAACCCACTAAGCACTATTTATTCCATAACTAAAATTTAGTTTAAAAAATAAGAAAGTTAAAAAACACAATGTGGAAATAATCCACGTGTTTCAAACTCCCCCTTTTTAACTTTCTGATCAAAACTAAATTTTAGCTTAACTCCCCCTGAGTCATTGCTTGAACTCCCCCTGAATTTGACAACCAACATTAACATAAAAGTTCAGAGGAAAAAAAATAACAACAGAACAAAACCAAATATTGTTCATAAAAAATATCAGCTGCTGCTCCTTCATCACTGAACAAAACAAAACAGAACAATATCCAAAGTCTCCTCAGTATCAGCTGCTGCTTTCCTCTGCTCCTTCTTCATTAACTCCTTGCTTTCTGCCTCTGGCATCCAAGAGATGAGAAGTCCCTGCTTCAGCTTCATGACTAGCTTTTTCTCCCCCTTTTTGATCAGAAAGAGTTTTTTCGAAGCATTTCCACCGTGGACTGGTGATAGGTAATCTGAGCTAGAGAATGAGTAAGCTGTTGTAACAAGAGATCTCTAGGAACAGAAACAAGAATGTCAGGGATGTTGTCAACATGAGGAGCAACACCTTCAGTACCAAGATTATTTTGACCTGATTCAGTTGAGAGGAAATTATCTCCATTCCAGGGAAATCCTTGGACATGAGGAGCTTTGAGAAAATTTTGAAAAATAATTATCATGCCAAGTGTGAGAAAGCAGAATGGAGTAGATGAGAGAAGAATTTAAAAACGATTGCCAAAAAATAGTTTTACAAACCTTAGTAAAATCACCATAATTATCTTCATCAATCACAATAGGAGTTTGTAAATGAGGGTTGATAATTTTGGGAGAAAAAGAGAAAATTGATTCGCACAAAAAAAAACTTTTCCAAAGTTTGGAGAATTTTTCTTTAAAAAAGAGGTTTGTAAATTGGCATAAAATTCCTTCACAACAGAGGGATCATAAGGACAGACAATCTCAACTAGACTAAGGATTTTTCTTTGATCAAGAAAATCAGTAATCCTATGTCTATTAAACTCATCCTTGGAAATTTTCTTCTCCTTAATGAATTGGCAATTCATGATTTGAATCAGATTCAAAATAAAAGGTTGTACTGAAAGTATTGTTTACCTCAAAAGGAGTTGACAGATCATTCCCATTCAATTTCAGCTCTTCTTCCTCAGAAGATTCCTCTTCTTCTGAGTCTTCAAGTTCGCCTGGGATGTATGCTGGCTCAGGTGATGCAACACGTGAAGCAGCATCTTCTTCCATCTGACATGAGACCTCGGAAGAATCACTGTCTGACTCTGAGGATGGCAAATTCTTGCGGAAAGAGGCAAGGGCGCTTCCCAACTGTCATCACTTTTCTTTTCCTCTTCAGCCTGGGAAGGTGCTGTATCTGCTTGAACTGCTGCTTCTGCCAGGGTTTCCAGGGGGTCAGCATGAGGAACTGATGGAGTTTCTTCAGTAGTGGTGAACTCCTGAGCATCAACAATGGGAATGTCAACATGCTCTGCAGAAGACATCCCAGAAAAATCAGGCATTTCTTCATCCTGATAGGGAGCAGCATCCTCAGCAGCATTCTGAGGAACATTTGTTGAAGCAGTGGGTGCAGCAGCATCTTCTGGAACAGGTGCAGCAACACCTTCATGAACAGGTGCAACAACACCTTCATGAACAGAATGTAGAGAGGCTGCTGTTGCCATGCTAGGCTGTGATGTCTCCCCCTGAGTTGATGCTGGGAGAGGTGAGTTGTTGGATGATGACTCGGAGGAGCTGGAGGACAAGGCTTGAGCCTGTGGTGCAGCAAAGGTAGGATCCCCTGCTTCATCATCAGTTTCTTCATCCACCAAATGAAGACCTCTTCGTGGGTTTGGCCGAACTGGAGTGCGGCCACCTCTGCCTCCTCTTCTTCCACCTCTGCTTCTTCTTCTGGGAGAGTGTTCACCCCTCCGGCGTTGTGACCCAGCAGTATTCAGATCTGGAAAGGGGTTCATGCGCTTGGACCGGCGAGTTGGAAATCTTCCGGCAGTGGAAGAGGGACCCACAAAATCGAAGTTGTCTGGGTCAATCGGGTTCAGCTCGTCGCCGGGCTCAATGTAGCTGATATGAAGAGCATCAAGGTTGACCGGATGAATGATGATGGCCAGATTTGGGTCTGCTGGTTCAGGTGCTGCAGCATCGTTGTGGACATCATCTTCGGCCGGAAGGGGATTTCTAGGTGGAGATGCCATGATACAGTAGATAAAAATTTCTTCTTTGTGCTTTTAATTTGAAAGTGTGAATTTTTTAAAAAGAAGCACGAAATTTATAAGCCCTAATTTGCAGAAAAACATTGAAGTGGAGAAGGTGAAGAAGTGGTGTGCGTTTTTCTTGGAGAAAGTGTGATTGAGGAGAATAAAGGTTTATTTGGCAGTTTAAAGCAAAACGTGACACATGGCACAATAAGGAGTGGACTTAGTGGAAAATGAAAGACTAACCCATGTACCCCATGACCCATATAAATAGTGATAATTCAAAAATAAATAAAATAAATATAGTAGTACTCACGAAATTTTCACAAAAATAAGAAACACATTTATTAATGATTAATAGTGTGAGAAAAATTGGCTAAGAGGCATAGATATTATTAAGTATATAATAATATTTTTTATTTTTTATTTTTTTTTTTTTTTTTTTTTTTTTTTTAAACTCTTATTTTCAAGTCAAACAATTCACATGGAACATGATCAAGTGTTCAGTTTGAAGGTTCCTCAGTTACTAAGATATGACTATCAAAATAGAGGAGTTTGACTTATGTGAGTGTAATTATTCTCTGAAATGTTTACATGAAGCATGATCACGTTTCAAGGTGAAAGACTTCCAGTTACTTATTTAGAGAATAATCCATCACAGTGAAGCCTTTATTTAAAGAAGCTAAGCTTCAATAAATTATGTTGCAGCTTAAGATATTTAATGAGGTGCTGCAACATTTTTCAGGACATGTTTATTGAGTACACATCCCGAGAGATTTTCTAAGTTTAGAAAACCTCTCATAATCTAATGCCTTTGTAAAGATGTCAGCCAGCTGATCTTCTGTAGGAATGTACTTTAAGCACACTATATTTTTCTCAACTATATCACGAATAAAATGATGTTTAATATCTATGTGTTTAGTTCGTGAGTGCTGAACAGAATTTTTTGAAATATCAATAGCACTTGAATTATCACAATATATGGTCAGGGTGTCACTGGTTAACCCATAATCCCTCAACATTTGTTTCATCCAAATTAGTTGACCACAACATCCTCCAGCAGCTACATATTCTGATTCAGCTGTTGAAAAAGATACACAGTTTTGCTTTCTACTAAACCAAGAAACTAGATTATTCCCCAGAAAGAAACATGCACCTGAGGTGCTTTTTCTGTCACTAATATCCCCAGCCCAATCAGAATCACTAAAGCCTATCAAGTTTGTATTTGTGTCTTTGAAAAACTGAATCCCTAAGTCTACTGTACCTGCAACATACCTAATAATCCTCTTCACAGCTTTAAGATGAGTGACCTTGGGATTAGTTTGATATCTGGCACACACACAAACACTAAGCATAATGTCAGGCCTGCTTGCTGTTAGATACAGAAGGCTTCCAATCATGCTTCTGTAGAGAGTGTTGTCGACATCTTCTGCAACATCATCCTTAGACAGTTTTTGGCTGGAACCCATTGGAGTTTTCATGTGCTTGGCTGATTCCAACTCAAACCTTTTGACCAGATTGAGAGCATACTTCTTTTGATTTACAAAAATTCCTTCACCTGACTGTTTGATTTGGAGTCCTAGGAAGTAATTCAACTCCCCTACCATGCTCATTTCAAAAGTGTGAGACATAGAATCTACAAAAGACTGTAAAAGGTTAGCACAAGTAGAGCCAAAAACAATATCATCAACATATATCTGAACAATAATGATATGATTATTTGTTCTTCTAACAAATAGAGTTCTGTCTGCTTCTCCTCTAGTGAATTGTATTTCAAGTAAGAAGTCAGTGAGTCTTTGATACCAAGCTCTAGGAGCTTGTTTAAGACCATACAAAGGCTTCTTAAGATTGAACACATGATCAGGTTTGGCAGAATCTTCAAAACTCTTGGGCTGCTCTACATATGCTTCTTCATTTAAAACACAATTTAGAAATGCACTTTTGATATCCATCTGATACAATTTTATTCTAAGAAAGCAGGCTATAGCAAGAAGTAACCTAATAGATTCAATTCTAGCTACTGGAGCAAAGGTTTCATCAAAATTTATACCTTCAATTTGAGTATAACCTTGTGCTACTAACCTAGCCTTATTTTTAACAATTGTACCTTTTTCATCAGTTTTGTTTTTGAAGATCCACTTAGTTCCTATTACATTTACATGACTTGGTCTGGGAACTAAGTACCAAACATCATTCCTGATGAACTGATTCAGTTCTTCATGCATTGCATTGATCCAGAATTCATCCTTCAGAGCTTCTGCAATATTCCTTGGTTCAACTGAAAACACAAAGCAAGTAAATCCAGTTAGTGCACATTCAGAAGATAAATTTGCAAATCTTACCATATCTCTGTAATTCACTCTCTCTTTTCTTCTGGTTCTTATCCCATCAAAAATATCTCCCACTACTTGAGTAGATGGGTGATTTTTCTGGATTCTGCTTGATGGTTCCTTTCTGCAGACATCATGAGTTAGCTGCAATTCAGCTTTTGTACTCTCTGAAGGCTGTATTGAGTCAGGTGTGGTAACACCTGATTCAACACCCTCTTCTCTTGAGACTGGACTGTTTATATCTGGAGCATCTGTGGCAGTAGTGTCTCCTCCTGTTGTTTCTCCTTCAGCAATCAGGTCATCAACTTCATCTTCAGCTGTTTTACTGCGGAGATCAGCAAAGTCATCAAATACCACATTTACAGATTCAATAATGGTTCGAGTTCTTAAGTTATATACTCTATAAGCATGATTGTTATTAGAGTATCCCATAAACAAACTCAAATCACTTGTTGAATCAAATTTAGCTAGATGATCTCTATCATTTAGGACATAGCAAACACATCCAAACACATGCATGTTTTCTAGATCAGATTTTTCTCTTAAAAAATACACCAAAGTATATCTCGAAAAATCATCAACACACACAAATACATATTTTTTACCACCTAGGCTTTCTACCTCTATAGGACCCATAAGATCCATATGTACAAGTTTAAAACAAATGGTGGTACCAACGGGTTGTAGCACTTTGTGTGGTACTCTAGTTTGCTTTCCCTTCAGGCATATTCCGCATATAGGGATGTCCTTGATCTTGAGATCTAGAATTCCTCTTATGGCATTATACTTGTTGAGCAGCTTCAGATTTTTGAAGTTTGTGTGCCCAAGTTTCTGGTGCCACAGCTCTACTTCACTTACTCTTGAGCTCTTGCATGAGATGGTGTTACCTGTTTGATAACAATTATCCATTGATATGGAACCTGTCACTACACAATGATTTTGATTATCAAACATAGAACAACAGTATTTATCAAATTTAACACGTAGATCATCGTCACACAATTGACTAATACTGATGAGGTTTGACCCAAATCCTTCAACATGTAAGACATTTGAAAGTTTTGGAAGTCCCTCAATACTGAGTGTTCCATGTCCAACCACTTTGCCTTTAGCTCCTCCTCCATAGGTTACACGTCCTCCATTGAGTGTATGGTAGTTTGATAGAAATTCTTTAGTTCCAGTCATGTGCCTAGAGAATCCACTATCAAAGTACCATGAACCTGAAATGTTAGCATTTAAAGAAGTGTATACTGCTTTGTACATAAGTTTACCTTTGGGAGTCCATATTCTACACTCCTTTTTGGTAAATTCTACCTTTTTCTTGGAGGTGTTCCCTGGAGTGCTGTGGCTCATTTTGTACAACATTTTGTCACTACTGAGTTTTTCACAAAATGGACGAATATGTCCTGGTGAGAAACAATAATGACAAATGCATCTCCTTATTCTGGACTCTGAAGTGGTGACTGTGAAATTCCTGGATTCTTTGCCATCTGAACTCTTCTCTTTGACAACGACAACTTCTTTCTTCTTCACTGGCTTGTGTTTCTTTACTTGTTTCTTGAACCCTAGACCTTCCTTTTTGTTGTACTTTTCCAGTGACACAATCTCTTTGAGTTTAGTTGTGTCGGTATTCATCCTCTTGATTGCTAGAGTCGCTTCTTTGAGTTCATCTTTCACCTTTGCCAGTTCAAGATCCTTCTTGGTGATACCAACCTCCAAATGAGTGATTGTTTCTTTGAGAAAAGGATTTTCCTTGTTGACTGCATCTAGAGCATGAGTCTTCTTCTCCAAGTCACTGAACAATTTCTTGTACATTTCTTCCTCATCACTAACTGCTTCATTACTGGATTCTGCTGCATTCAAAGAAATAGAGTTTAAACATGTATAATGATCAGTATTTAACTCAGAAATTTCAGTTACTGAAAGTGTTTCAGAAAGTGTTGCAGCATCCATGGAAACTCTTAGTGATTCTGTATCAGAAGCATTTCCAGTGATATATCTGACAGAGAGAGCTTGTTTAGTGGATTGTTGTTCCTCTGTCTGTTCAGGTTGCTCTTCCTCCTCATCACTGACAGCACAAATCAAACTCATTCCTCTTCTTCTTAAGGTATTTGCACACTCATTTGCATAATGTCCAAATCCTGAACAAGCCCTGCATTTAATGTGATCTAAGTTAGGTGGTTCAGAATTTGAACGAACAAATGAAGAATTTTTAGAAGTGTTCTGAGAAGGTGTTTGAGAAAATGTTCTCTGTGAAGTAGATCTGTTCCGGGGCTGAGTTTGTCGATTTTGCGAAGAGCCATCTGGAAATAATTGTCTGGGCTTGATTCCACCTCGCCTGTATGCCTTATTGAATTTCTGAATTTGGAATGCAACATTGTTGAGACATTCCTCTGCATCATCATCAAACTCCGGAGCAACATCTTCTTTCTCCAATTCTGCCTGAAGTGCATTTGAGATAGCCTTTCCTTTCTCCTTTCTTTGATCTTCGAAGTTCATCTCTCTGGACTTGAGACTTCCAATTAATTCGTCCAGCCGTAGAGATGATGTATCTTTAGCCTCCTCAATAGCAGTAACCGTCATGCTGAACCTTTCTGGAAGAGTTCTCAATACCTTATTCACCAGTGTCTCGTTGCTTAAAGGACCACCTAAGGATTGAAATTCATTAGCCAAATCAATCAACTTCTCATTGTACTGAGAAATTGTTTCAGTTTCCTCCATTCTCAGTCTCTCAAATTTGGAAGAGAGTAGTCTGAGCTTGGTTCTTCTGACACTATCTGATCCTTCACAATGTAGCTGTAGAACCTCCTATGCATCCTTTGCAGAAGTGCATACTGAAATCAATTTAAACATTGTTAAATCTACTGAATTGAAGATTGCATTCAACGCCTTGGAGTTTTGATTGGCATTTGATAGATCATCTGTTGTCCACCGTAGCTCTGGTGTTGGAAATACATCCCCATCTGCATCTGTGATTGTTGGTGCCTTCCATCCAGTGAGAATGGATCTCCAGGCTCTCTCATCAATGGCTTTGATGTATGCCCTCATCTTGACTTTCCAGTAGGTGTAGTTTGTGTCGTCGAGTACAGGAGGTCGCATAGAAGCAGTCATCTTAGTATCCATCACGAATTCGTTTCTGAAAAAGAAAAATAGGAACAAACACTTAGTATACGTCAAGTGTTGGCTCTTGATGCCAATTGAAAGAATTTATGGTCCCGAATTCGTATTATACAGAGATGTTATCTGAAATGTTGTGACACTTGAGACAACATGCAGCGGAAATATAAAGATTAAAAGACAGTACTCAGAATTAAAAATGTTCACAAGTAAAGACTTGTGAACTTGCCCTTTACAGGACGGAAAAATATATTAAAATCAGTATTCCAAGAATACAAACAGAAGAGTGCGAAAACTTCTTCCTTATGAGTGAATCTTTTTCAAGATCACTCTTACAACCAAATCTAGATACTAAAAGAAAAATATTAAAAATTCTAGATTTCAAAGAATGTACTCGTGAGGAGTACGTAAAGAACTTATGAATGAATCACTATCTTGATCATTCTTACAACCAAGTCTAGAAACATATATACTATACAATCTAGACTACAAAGAATGTACTTATGAGAAGTACGTAAAGAATGTACTCATAAGGAGTACGTAAAGATTGTACTCATGAGGAGTACAAACGACCGATTCTAAAACCACTCTAAAACTCTCGTGAATATTCTTCAGCCCTCGGTTTTTATTTCGTAGAATCGATAATCTTCCTTGAGTATTGAAGTCGGTATTTATAGGCATTCCAAGCATCCACTCCTCAGCCCATGATCTGCAAGAAAACCAACTACAAGAGCACTCAAGAACATGGGTTAGTGGGTTAGTGGGTTAGTTTAAGGAGTTAGAATAATATTCACAATTAAACCCACTTAAGCACTACTTAGCCCACTAAGCACTATACTTAACCCACTAAGCACTATTTATTCCATAACTAAAATTTAGTTTAAAAAATAAGAAAGTTAAAAAACACAATGTGGAAATAATCCACGTGTTTCATATACCATTTAAACTATTACCCCCGAGATATAAAATCTGAAGAAACTTTAACTCGCCAATTTCTTTTGGTATCTTCCCATTAAATGAGTTGTAAGATAGGGATACATCCCGAAGTTGCGAACATTCGGATAGATTTGATGGAATTTCGCCATTCAATTGATTTTCAGATAGGTAAATTCCTTGAACAAGTGGAAGTTTACTGCAAAAGTCACTTGGAAGGCTGCCACTCAATTCGTTTGCTGTGAAATACATAGATTTTAAGGCAGATAGGTTAAAAATGGATGACGGTATAGGACCCGAGAGATGATTGTATATCATGGATACAGTCTGCAGATTGTGAAGCCTCCCCAACTCTTGTGGAATAAATCCTTGAAGAGAATTGTAAGCAAAATCAACAAGTTGTAGATTTGTTAGATTAGAGAGAGAGCTCGGGATGGAACCGGTAAAGCTGTTATTCCGTAGAGACAGATGCTCGAGTTTAGTTAAAAGACCCAACCACGGTGGAATCTCTCCACTCAAGTTGTTTACTCTGAAAGAAATAAACTTCAATCTGTGTAAGAAAGACAATTGTTGAGGAAGAACACCACCGAAAAAGTTGAAACTAAAATCGAGTGAAACGAGGAAGGAGAGGTTTCCTAGTTGTGGTGGAATTGTGCCTGAAAGGCCCATGTAAGAAATATTCAACGCAGTTACTCGATTATGGCGTAAACCGCAAGTGACTCCAATCCAGCTACAAACAGAACTCGAATTGGTCCAATTTTTGGCAAGTATGTTTTCAGATTCCAAAATGATATGAGATTTCAGGGAAAGAAGGGCAGATTTATCGGTTTCGAGGGTGGTTGGATATCTTATGGCTACGCAATAATAAGACATTTGGAATAGGGTTATACATGCAATAATGCAACATAGAGTTTTCCCCATGATTACTTGGAAAATTATTTTGGTGAACTCCTCTAACCATCGGTGATTTTTATATAGTGAAGTGCTGAAATTCATTTAGTCGATATCGACGCTATCATTTAATATATACAAACAATTTATATTCATAGACTTGACCTTAAAGACTTTAATTATCAGTCAATGCTGATGAAGACACCTCTAACGTGTTGAATAGTGTGTAATTGTTTGATAAAAATGTATGACTAAAGAATCATGGAAGAAGGAAAAGAACTTTGTATGAATTACATCTTATCTTATTATTTATTATGCAGACAAGACAATTACTTACCTGGCCGGCCGAGTTGTAGGGACTTGTTCGTAGACTTGAATTTAAAAGTCAGTCTAATTTGTGGAAATTATATAGTGATGTATGCTTTTTGGCGTGGCAAATAAACTACAATAGTTGGAGAAATTACAATTTAACCCCAGATTTATGGTTTCTGTAATTACAATTTGGATTCCAATTTGTTATCTAGAAACCATCATCATATCGCATTACAAAAACTTATTCAAATTGAAATATATACTACCAAACAAACAAGTGCTTAACATGCATCCAGAATTATTCTTCCCTTCATTATTACACAGTTTATTGTAGATAAATCCTTAATTAACATTGTAGAAGCTGTATCAGGACATAATTAACAGCATCAGTGGTACTTGGGGTTTCAGATCGAACCTCGGTGGAAATATCGAACTTTGATCTTCTGCAGCTCCGTTAGAGCTTCTTTCATGTTTATTCTATCACCAGAAGATTCCGCACAACACTTCAAAGCCAACTCCAGTATTGATGACGCGCATTGCACGTTTTTCTCAAAGGCTTGTTCGTTTACCGTATTCAATATATTGGCATCTATTACCTCACTTGATGACTCGTTATTAACTGAGCTTTGAACCCAACTCTTTAAAGTTAAATCTCCGCCGAACATTTCATCGCTTGGCCTTTTTCTAGTAAAAGTTTCCATCACCATCACTCCATAGCTATAAACATCACACCTTGTAGAAACTAGCCCTTCCAAACCATACTCTATAAACAACAATCGTATAATTCAATAAATCAAAAGTGAAATCCAATCGATAATATATAAAATTAGTATGAGTGAAAGTGAGAATATTAATTAACCTGGTGCAATGTAACCCATTGTTGCTAGGGTGATGGTGTGCATAGTGCTCTCACCTTCGCCCATCAATTTTGCTATCCCGAAATCACTCACATGAGCAACCATGTCTTCATCTAACAACACATTACTTGGCTTCAAATCGCAATGAACAATTCGTGTCGAATAGCCATGATGGAGATATTCCAAGGCACATGCAACATCAATCATTAAATTCAATCTTTGCAATATATCCAAGCAGTAGTTGTGGGAATATAGCCATTGATCGAGGTTTCCATTCGGCATGTATTCAAGTACCAATGCATTGAAATCCTCGTTTGAGCAACTGCTAATGACTTTGATGAGATTTCTGTGACGGACGTTGCGTAGTATCTCACATTCGACATCAAAGCTCTTCGAAGCAGTTTCCGAAAGTGAATTGAACACCTTCACAGCCAAAAATTTCCCATCTTTTAGAACACCTTTGTAAACAGAACCGAACCCCCCACGGCCTAGTAAATTCGTCTCGCTGAAGTGTTCGGTTGATCGTAGGAGTTCATAATAGGAAATTCTTTCTGGTACAGTAGACAATAGCCCGTCATTTCCATTGGCTGCTTTATCTTTTCTTCTATATCTAATCAAGATGACGAATGCCAAAGAGACGAGCGAGATGAATGCAACAATCCCGGAAATAATAAATAAAGCAAAATGTGCAATTTTCATCCTTGGCCCGTGATTGGAAGCATTACGACAAAGAGATACATTGAACCTTGGAACACCACACAATGCCTCATTGCCCTTAAAAGACTCCATAGTGAGGTTTGTGAAAGGACCACCGTTGGGAATTTCACCTCTCAAACCATTGAAAGAGACATTAAAGTAGACGAGATATTTAAGTGTCTCCAACGACTTTGGGATCGAACCAGAGAGGTTATTGTTAGACAAGTCTACAACTTCTAAACTTATCATGCTCCCCATCGACTCGGGAATAGAACCTTCCAATCGATTATGTGCCAAATACAAGTTCGTCAAAGATATTAAATTTCCGACTGTGCTTGGAATAGACTCTGACAACTGGTTCATTGATAGATTGATCCGGGTTGCTGACACTAAATTACCTATTTCTAGAGGTATAATTCCACTCAAAAAATTTGAGGACAAGTCTAGGTGCAACAAATCTGTGAGGCGCCACATGCTTGATGGGATGCTTAAATTTAACATGTTGGAATCTAGATAGAGATATCTTAAAGATGTGATATTTTCTAAACACTCCGGTATTTGGCCGGAAAATTTGTTACAGCTTAAAAATAAACTATCCAAGTTGTGTAAATCACAAAGACCCTCTGGAATGGAACCTCTCATATTGCTGTTACTTAAATATAATCCTTGAAGCTTATGCAAATGGTTGACAGTAGGTGGAATATTACCGAACAACTCGTTCTCGTTTAAAGAAAATTTCACTAGGTTGCTTAAATTGCCGATTTCCGGAGGGATAATACCCTTAATTTGACAATTGAAGGCCATTATTTCTTGCAAGGAGATTGATAAATTCCCAATGGAAGCCGGAATGATGCCATCTAGAGGATTATTAGCAATTCTGAGTGTAATTAATGATCTGCAATTTGCCAAGGAAGTTATGAAGCTCAACTCTGAAGAAGTTGATTCGGTTCTTAGATTGTTGTTATACATGGATAGAAATTCAAGCATTCTTAGGTTACCGAGAAAATGAGGTACAAAACCAGTGAAGTTGTTATCACCGAGTTCAAGAATTCTGAGTTTGGAACAGTTAGTGATCGAATCAGGTATTGATCCACTGAGGTCATTTTCTGCGAGGTAAAGTTCTTCAAGAGAGGGTAACCCGTGATCCAAATTAGTTGGAAGACTGCCTGACAGACTATTAGCTAAAAGATCAAGAATTCGAAGATTTGACATGTTAAAGAGTTCCAATGGGATAAAACCAGTGAAGCTGTTAGTGTTTAATTTTAATGTATTCAATTGGTAAATTTTCCCAATTTCACGCGGTAAAACACCTGTCAAGATTTAAAAAAAAATTAAACATTTGCCTATTAATATCGAAAGTCTTCCGTTATAATTTTCTCGGTCGCACCTGTTAACTTGTTCTCTGTGAGTCCCAAGCGTTTGAGCTTTGTAAGATTCCCGATTTCTTTTGGGAGGTTTCCAGACAGTTGATTGCGATGTAGTCGTAAAAGTTGGAGAGAAGAAATATTGAAGATACTGAGTGGAATTGTGCCACTAATCTGGTTTCGTTCAATGTCTAACTCATCCAGGTTCTGAAGATTGCCAATCTCGGACGGGATAACACCTATGGAACACACAAATCAACTGTTAAAATCATAATGCTAGTTGAAAGAGAATGTGAAGTATTTTATACCATTTAAGTTGTTGCGCCCGAGATGTAAAATGCGAAGAAATTTTAACTTGCCAATTGCTTTTGGTATCTGCCCACTAAATGAGTTGTAAGACAGTGATATTTCTCGAAGTTGCGAACATTCTGACAGACTTGACGGGATTTCGCCACTCAGCTGATTACGAGATAGGTAAATTCCTTGAACAAGTGGAAGTTTACTGCAAAAGTCACTTGGAAGGCTACCACTCAACTCATTTCCTTTGAAAGATATACCCTCCAGGGTTGATATGTTGAATATGGCTGTTGGTATTTGACCTGAGAGACGATTGTAACCAAAACTAAGAAGCCGTAGATTTGTTAGCTTAGAGAGAGAACTCGGGATGGAACCGGTAAAACTGTTATTCCGTAGAGACAGATGCTCGAGTTTAGTTAAAAGACCCAACCACGGTGGAATCTCTCCACTCAAGTTGTTTACTCTGAAAGAAATAAACTTCAATCTGTGTAAGAAAGACAACTGTTGAGGCAGAACACCACCGAAAAGGTTGAAACTAAAATCGAGTGAAAGAAGGAAGGAGAGGTTTCCTAGTTGTGGTGGAATTATGCCTGAAAGACCCATATCCGAAATATTGACCGCAGTTACTCGATTATGGCGCAAACCGCAAGTGATGCCGATCCAGCTACAGACAGAGCTTGAGTTGGTCCAATTGGTTGTAATAATACGAAAAGGGTCCAAAGTGATACGAGATTTTAGGACAAGAAGAGCAGATTGATCTGTGAAGAGGCTAAGGCTATTTGTAGAGCTTAAGGCAAGAGAGTGCATTTGGCAAAGAATCATAAGTAGGAATGTATATGCAGCAAGAGTGGAATAACCTGTTTTCTCCATGACTTACTTTGAGCTTCTATATATAAACGCTTGTTTGTCTGAGTGAATAATTCTATATATATATATATATATATATATATATATATATATATATATATATATATATATATATATATATATATATATATATATAGTGAAATTCCAAAATGAATTATTTCTAGATAATTATTGATGGTCTGGTCCATAAGCTCAAATCATTCACACATGATGCTTTACTTTTTTTTCTTTTATGTTTTGTCACGTGCTCTCTTTTTCCTCTTTCTTTGCTTTTAATTTATCACTTTTATTTTCTCTCTGTAGTTCTGTTTTTTAGTGGTCTTGATTTTTTTTTTCTTTTGGGATAATTGTCTTCTTATCGAAAGAGTGTTTTCTAGCGACTTTTCGATATTTATATCCGCTAAATTTTAAACTTCAAAATCACTTTAATGCTTGGAAAAGCACTTTTTTGTAGCAAGATTGATTTGAATAAAGTATCAGACAAAAGTGTGTGTTTGCAATTGCCACTTAGTAGTAGTTTCCATTTAGTTTTGGCTTCTTGTTGTTTACTGGTTTGAATCTCCTTTTAGAGTTTAGGAAAAGTACTGCTGTAATATATATAATTTACACACAGTAGGTTCGTCTTAATTTTCGAATAATTTTAGTTTTGAAGGTGCAAGACCTCCGGCGACATTAGCAATTGAACAATGGCGAAAATAATGGTGATTAACCTCCGCCGACATTAGCAATCCGAGTTAAATTTGGGCCTCCAATTTGAAGTTTTGGGCCCAATGCGAGTTGAATCTGGGCCTGCAATTTAAATTTTTTGGGCCCAATGCAGGTTGAATTTGGGCCTGCAATTTGAATTTTGGGCCCAATGTGAGTTGAATTTGGGCATACAATTTGAAGTTATGGGATGCAATCTTTTGTAATTTTTTAATTGATTATAAACTTAATTATTTTTTTAATTGATTCGAAAGTTCGTTTTGTGTATAATTAATTTGTCAACACAATTAGTTTGCAAAACCTCCGGCGACATTAGCAATTGAACCTCCAGCCAACTTGGTGAAATTGTTGCTGCATTGCCGGTTCATGCGGCGGCGTGGTGTTGGAGAAGAGATAGTGTAATGGGCTGAAGAAAGATACAAGAGAATTTAGGTGTAATGGTTTTTTCTTCTTAAAAAAAAAAAAAAAGAAAAAGCAAAAAGTTTAATAGTTTTTGAGGAAATTGCAATCAACTCCCTTATGTAAGTTTCAGAAATTTAACATAAATTACAATTCGGCCTCTACTTTTTTTTTTATTCAGTTTGGCCTCTATTATGTGCTATTCTAGGTTTTATATTATTTTTTTATTGAAGGGTATATTTGTCTTTTTACATCCAATCAATGACTAAAATCCTAATGGGTCGAGTGTGCTATTTAAAAAAATCACGGGGGATTTTTGCTAGTTTATTTAACTTTAACACATGGAATTTTCTACTATTTTAAAATTACACGAGATACTTTTTGCAGTTTACTCAGTCATAATATTGATAATTACTATCCAAGCTATTTTTTTCTTACAGATAAATCATACTTGTGACTAATGATTTACATACTTAAAGGATGGATCCGCCTAACATGCTAGTATGCTACATTTTCCAATCCATTTTGTAACAACAAAAGCAATAACAAAAACTGCATAATTTAACAAGACAAAAGTATTTGGCCAAAACCAAAGTACACACCTAGAAACCACAAGAGTTTCCAGACTGATTAATATTACAAAAACTTTCTCAAATTACAAAATCTACCACCACACAAACACATCATCAAGTGCTTCACATACAGGATTATTCTTCCTTGAATTATTACACAGTTTATTGTAGATAAATGCTTAATTAACATTGTTGAAGCTGTACTAGGATAAAAGATTATCAACAACAGAGTTGTATGAGGCCTTACAACTCTGTTTCAGGTTTAATCCCGGCGGGGAAACCGACCTTGATTTTCTGCAACTCAATTAGAGCTTCTTTCATGTTTATTCTATCACCAGAAGATTCTGCACAACACCTTAAAGCCAACTTCAGTACTAACGACACACATTGCACGTTTTTCTCAAAGGCTTGTTCGTTTTCCGTATTCAATAAATTGGCATCTATAACTTCACTTGATGACTTGTTGTTAAGTGACCTTTGAACCCAACTCTTTAAGGTTAAATCTCCGCCGAACATATCATCGCTCGGCCTTTTTCTCGTAAACGTTTCCATCACCATCACTCCATAGCTATAAACATCACACCTTGTCGAAACTAGCCCTTCCAAACCATACTCTGTACAACAACAATCGTATAATGCAATAAATCGGAAGTGAAATCCAATCGAAAATATACATAAATAGTGTGAGTGAAAGTGAGAATATTAACTAACCTGGTGCAATGTAACCCATTGTTGCTAAGGTGTCGGTGTGCACGGTGCTCTCTCCTTCGCCCAACAATTTCGCTATCCCAAAATCACTCACATGGGCAACCATTTCTTCATCCAACAACACGTTGCTTGGCTTCAAATCACAATGAACAATGAGAGTCGAATAGCCATGGTGAAGATATTCCAACGCACATGCAACATCAATCATTATGTTCAATCTTTGCATTAGATCCAAGCAATAGTTGTGTGCATATAGTCATTTGTCGAGGTTTCCATTTGGCATGTATTCAAGTACCAGTGCCTTGAAATCCTCGTTAGAGCAACTGCTCATGACTTTGGTGAGATTTCTGTGGCGGATGTTTCGTAGTACCTCACATTCGACTTCAAAGCTCTTAGAAGAAGCTTCTGATAGCGAATTGAAGACCTTGACAGCCAAAATCTTCCCATCTCTTAGTACGGCTTTGTACACAGAACCAAAACTCCCCATGCCGAGTAAATTCGTCTCACTGAATTGTTCAGTTGCTTGTAGGAGTTCGTAATACGAAATTCTTTCTGGTACAGTGGGAATTCCCAGCCCATCAATTTCATTGACTGCCTTATTTTTTCTTCTGTATCTTACGAAAATGAAGGCCAAAGAGATAAGCGAGACCAAAACAACAACTCCAACAAGAATAAATAAAGCTAATCGCACCCTTTTCATCTTTGACTTGTGTTTGGAAACATTATGATTGCAAAGTGGAAGATTGAACCTTGGGATTCCACATAATGCCTCATTACCCTTAAAAGACTCGATAGTGAAGTTAACGAAAGGACCACCAGTGGGAATTTCTCCTCTCAGAGCATTGAAAGAGACATTAAAGTAGTCAAGGTATTGAAGTTTTTCCAAAGACTTTGGAATTGAACCAGAGAGGTTATTGTAAGACAAGTCTATACTTTCCAAACTGATCATCTTTCCTACGGACTCGGGAATAGAACCTTTCAGTAGATTATGTGCCAAAGACATACCACTCAAAGATATTAAATTTCCGATTGTGCTTGGAATAGAATCCGACAAGTGGTTCATTGATAGATCGATATAGTTTGCTGACACTAAATTACCTATTTCCGGAGATATAAATCCGGTCAAGGAATTCGAGGATAAGCTTAGCTCCAGCAGATCTTTGAGGCGCCACACGCTTGATGGTATGCTTGAAGTCAGCATGTTGGAATCTAGAATGAGACTTCTCAGAGATGTGATATTTCCTAAACATTCCGGTATTCGACCGGAAAATTTATTACGACTTAAAGATAATTCAACCAGGCTATGTAGATCACAAAAACCCTCTGGAATGGTACCTATCAGATTGTTGCTATTTAGATATAGTCCTTGAAAGTTTTGCAAATGGCTAACAGTAGGTGGAATGTTACCGGACAACTCGTTTTCGGATAAAGAAAGTGTAATGAGGCTGCTTAAATTGCCGATTTCTAAAGGGATGATACCCTTAATTTTACAATTGGAGGCAATGAATGCTTGGAGGGAGGTAGATAAATTCCCAACGGAAGCTGGAACGATGCCCTCTAGAGGATTATCAGCAATTATGAGATCAATCAAAGATCGACAATTAGTTAAAGAAGTTATGAAGCTCAATTCTGAAGAAGTTGATTTGGTCCTTAGATTGTTGCTGGACAGGGATAGATGTTCAAGCATTCTTAGGTTACCGAGAAAATGAGGTACAAAACCAGTGAAAAAGTTATCACTGAGTTCGATAACTCTGAGTTTGGAACAGTTAGTGATCGAATAGGGTATTGATCCACTGAGGCCATTTCCTCCGAGGTAAAGTTCTTCAAGAGCAGGTAACCCGTGACCGAAATTAGTTGGAAGACTGTCTAGCAGACTATTAGCTGAAAGATCAAGGATTCGAAGAATTGACATGTTAAAGATCTCCAATGGAATAAAACCAGTGAGGTTGTTAGAGCCTAATATTAATGTTTCCAGTTGGTACAATTTGCCAATTTCTCGCGGTAAACTACCTGTCAAGATTACAAAAAAAAAAAAAAAAAAAAATATTAAACACTGCGAATATGGAGAAACTGAAAATATTCCAATATATTTTCTCAGTCGCACCTGTTAAGTTGTTGTACGAGATGGCCAATTGGTTGAGCTTTGTAAGATTTCCGATATCTTTAGGGAGGCTTCCAGACAGTTGATTTTGATGTAGGTTTAAACCTTGGAGAGAAGAAATATTGAAGATACTTTGTGGAATTGTGCCACTAATCTGGTTTCGTTCAATACCAAATTGAGCCAGGTTCTGAAGATTGCCAATCTCGGACGGGATAACACCTATATATATATATATGGAACATACAAATCAACTGTTAGACAAATACATAGATTTCCAACTTTCTTGAATGAAGTTTCAGTCATCATGACAATTGAGATTTTATCCAGGTTGAATTTAAAGGAGAAACCACTTAAGAATGTGAAGTATAATAAATACCACTTAAGTTGTTACCCCCAAGATATAACATCTGGAGAAATTTTAAATCGTCAATTTCTCTTGGTATCTGTCCACTGAAGGAGTTGTAAGACATGGACACAATTTGAAGTTGTGAACATTCGGATAGATTTGATGGAATTTCGCCACTCAATTGATTTTCCGATAGGTAAATTCCTTCAAGGAGTGGAAGATGACTGCACAAGTCACCTGGAAGGCTGCCACTCAATTCATTTCCTGAGAAGGCTATATCTTGTAGGGCCGACATGTTAAATATGGATGACGGTATAGGACCCGAGAGATGACTGTATTCGATGAATAAAGTCTGCAGATTGTGAAGCCTCCCCAGCTCCTGTGGAATTTTCCCTTGAAGAGAATTGTAAGAAAAATCAAGAAATTGTAGATTTGTCAGATTAGAGAGGGAAGTTGGAATGAAACCGGTAAAGCTGTTATTCCATAGAGATAGATGCTCGAGTTTAGTTAAATAGCCTAACCACGATGGTATCTCTCCACTCAGGATGTTTACTTCGAGAGAAATAAACTTCAATCTACGTAGAAGAGACAATTGTTGTGGCAGGACACCACCGAAAAGGTTGTAACTAAAATCGAGTGAAACAAGGAACGAGAGGTTTCCTAGTTGTGGTGGAATTGCGCCCGAGAGACTCATGTTTGAAATATCAAGTGCAGTCACACGATTGTGGCGCAAACCGCAAGTGACGCCAATCCATCCACAAACAGAGCTCGAATTGGTCCAATTTTTGGCAAGTATGCTATCAGGATCCAAAGTGATATGAGATTTCAGGGCAAGAAGAGCGGATTTATCGGCTTCGAGGGTGGTTGAATATTTTATGGCTAGGCAATAATAAGACATTTGGAGTAGGAGTATGACTATACATGCAAGAATGCAACAACAAGTTTTCCCCATCATTATTTTACTTGCTGGAAAATTATTTTGGATGGCATTTATTTATATACTGAAATTCATCGGTTTCGACCTGAATGAAGACAAGAATAGGAGACTTGAGTTTTGAAGTCTTTTGTCACTAAAAGATCGGTTACATTTCGACTCCACAAATATATACGAACAAGTAATTTTCATAGACGTGACCATAAAGACTTTATCAGTCAATACTAAAGTCTAATATGTGTGCTAAGAAGACCAAACCAAGTGAATAAGAGGACTAATTAAAACTGAAAATCAATTCTAAAATATCTCTTTTATATTTTTCGTAATTAAAGGATGATTCCGGTCGACTCAATATTGAAAGGATACACCTATATGCTAATGCCGAACAATGTCTCGGCACATCAGTGATTAAGGAATGAGCTCCAGGCAGATTATGTACACACAGTAACCAAACTCATATCTTCAGCTCACTGCATTCGACAATAGTTTAAAACTCTAATTAAAACATGATTTTGGAAAATACAAAGAAAAAAAAAACACTAGGTTTAAAACATATACCTCAGCAGAAGATTGGACAGAGATTGAATTAATGATTTTGGATCGAAAAATACGCCTGCTTTTGAATCGTGTATCGACTCAACCGTTACCTACATCAGATTAATAATTTCAATAAACGTCATCTAGCACAAAAGAGCAGATAAAAACTGAAGCATAGAATTTTTGAGCTTCATAACTGGGAATTCCATTTATATTATTGGGCTTCAAAAATCGTCAAACTCATATATGATATTGTATAATTATTAAAAAAAAAAAATACCACGTGAAAGATCCCTTGATCCGCCAAGCAATCAATATCTATTGGAATCTGACCATCTTTCGGCACGAAAATTGTGTTGATGTATTGACTTGGCTGCATAACGATATGAAAACATCATTATTACACTCGAAAGTGTTTGTACATCTACGAAAATGTTTTTATTATATAACTCTTACTACAATCTCTTTATTCTTCAGACAAGAATGCGTCCATTAAATCGCCTATTAGATAGCAACATAAATATACTTACAGGATTCTGTAGGCACTTGTGAGGATTGCCGGAACTTCGGTTCAAAGCATCTGTAATAGCTGTGACAAAACAAGAAGCCGTAAAGCCACTAGTTTCTCTATCACACGTACCGTTCAACAAAAGTACCTGAGAGAACAAGCCATTAAAACTGCACACTATATGAGCATAAATAGGTGATGGTAATTAATTTTTTTTTTTTTTAAGAAAAAATCCATTACTAATATTTTCGTCAAATTCATGCTAGTTGTATTCATCGACCAATTTTTATCATTGTAATTTAGTAAACAAATTATCATAATTATTAGAAGAATGGCAACTTAAGAATGTGATTATATCGAACTAATTTTTTTATACAAGCAAAAATTAATTAAAAAAAAAAGACCATTTTCCTCATTATCACAGATTGATTTTTATTTAGATAACTTGTGTTAAAAGAAATTACCTTCGGGCATGATCGCGACGAAATAATTTCCCCAATTCCAAGTAAAACCTGAAACGAAGCACAGCAGTACTGAAATTCACTATATCAGCAAAAAATGAAATAAATATATAAAAATAATAAAACATATTATTTGGTTCAGAATGTTACCAGAGATGGGCATATGGAAGTAAATAGTGAACCCATGGCAAAGATAATGCAGTCGACGCTCTTCAACTGTTCTAAGACAGCTGGATTTACAGATGGAAATACCTGCTCGCGAATAACATGTGTAAAATTAACTCGTGTAATTACTAATAATATAATTTTCAGCTCTCTACTATTTATTAAAATAACTTCAAGAAGCATCATAATAATAAATTACCTCATGTAATAAATTGCTGCCTTCACTTGATATGTAAAATACTCGTTTTATTTTCGAATGAAGAGTCGGAACTAAGGAGTTACTCTGCAATTCAAACTTTCTTCAGTCAAACCATTATCGAGAGAGAGAGAGAGAGAGAGAGAGAGAGAGTACCTTATTTACGGGCTCCATATATCCATTGGTTGGATGAGATATTTCATTTTGACCTCGTATAATAGTTCCATCCTAGAAGTCACACTCTATAGTTAAACGTTTTGACATAACTAATACAGTTAAATTCATTCAACATGTTTTGCATTTAAAAAAGATGTTCGTACCCATAATTCACAGCCCAAGGTGAGCCTATCGTTTGTGGATATGACTGGGAGGACCAGGCTTTCATGGGGGATTTCCGATACACGTGAAAACAAAAAAATCGCAGCATCTAAAGACTGAAAGAATATTCTCGCTCCAGCAAAGAAAAAATTCCCTATACTGCAAACATTATTATATAGGAACTAATTAATACCCGATGATTGAATGACAAAATCTAACTTAAAAAACGGACTAAAGTAAACTAGAAAAAAAGAGTAATGCTAAACATGGTCAATGTATCGGGAATCGAGAAAATACTCTATCAAGAAAAGTACTGCAGCAAAATACATAGTGAAGTGAAAAATCTCAGAAAACGTTGAATACCTTCCATTGCTGAAGCAAAATGATTCGTCGGACCTCCTTAAGATCTGCAATATATAGTTTTATTTTCCGTAAAAAAATGATGAGATAGTACTGCAAAAATCCATCTTTTAAGCCAACCTGATCCTGGAAATAAGCCAAGAAAGATCGGATAGTTTCCCTGTACGGTTTTGAGACACCTGTCCACAGAGAATGCTTCCCTTCAACAATATCATACCTGTTCGATCCTCAAAATTAGACACCTGTCCATTTAGTCGATAAAAGATGGAAATACCCTTACGGCAAGAAGCAAGATTGCTCTTACTATACACTACCATTCGAATTTCGCATTTTGTGCGTCGAGAGGTAACCGATGGCCTAGCAATTTCCGCACTGCGAGAGCTTCGGAAGTACTTTCATCGGACAGTCTCAAACATCTTGATCGAATGTCACCGACAGCTGGCCCACCTGCACACATATACAGCAAAATAAGTAACATATAACAGGAATTTGAAACTACAAATGTCGGTAAATAAATGTTATAAGAAAATTTGTAAAACTTACCAAGAACACGAACAATTTCAGCTGTGCTTCCTCCGTCATCAGAAACGGGAAGAACGTGGGCCACACGGGTTGTTAACTTTTTGAGCTCTTCAACGACACCATTAAAGGCAGTTCCACCTGCACCACTGCAAAGTTGTTACATAGTTTCGAAGAAAATATGACATGTTTCCATTTCACGTTGATATTCCGTATAATTGGTTATCAGACTTTCTTAGATGGTTTCTTGCATCGTAATTCAAAAGATGCAAGAAAACGATCCACTAGAAACAGTAGAAAAGATCACTAAACAGCGGTAGAAATAGGGTGACCCGTAATTCAAAATATGACAGCAGTTAAATTTGTTCAAATCTATCAAATTCAATACGTCGTCTTAATAGAAGCGACGTATATAATAAGTATATGATAAACGCCATTGAACACGTGTTAGGTGAAGCCTACGAAGAGGTCAACACGTATCGAACCATCACAAAACTCACTCGGTACACAAACCAAACCGAAACACTAATGGCACACAGATATTGAAGGGCCACACACAAGCAAAAAGATTCATATTCGATATAATATACATTAAACGATGAAATGGTATTAGTAGTTTCTTTAAATCTTTATGAACGGTGTAAATCAAGAAGCCAGGTAAAGAAAATGAAAGAAACTACTCAAATGCTTTTCTTCAAAATTAACAACCCAGCATTGTCAAAATCCAATTACCCTATTTCCCAATTTCTTGCACCCCAAAACCCAATTCACCTCTATTTCCTATTTAAAAAAATAATAAATAAATCGGAAATCATACCGGAAAAAACAAGCAGAGATGGCTGAGGCTGAGGGGAAATGGAATTAGTGGTGGCGGAAGCAGAAGAAGAGTGACAGCGATGAGCATTATTACTTTTGAAGGTGGTTGTCGCCATGGAAGAAGAGAGAGAAAAAGTGGGATGATGAGAGAGAAAGAAGGGAGATGGAATTAGGGCATTTATAATTGATGAATGAGAATCTGAGGAGGGAAAGGAAAGCGCGGGACCCAAACAAGTATCCGCCATATTCCCGGAAATTCCTTAAACAATCAAAATCGACAGATAAGAACTCTGATTGATGATAGTGGAGACGACACCTTTCTGAACTCCTCTGCTTTTTTTTCTAGATATTAAATTAATATTTTTAATTGCATTTGCATATTAAAAAAAAATTAAAAATATGTTGCATCAGCCGGGAATCGAACCCGGGTCTGTACCGTGGCAGGGTACTATTCTACCACTAGACCACTGATGCTGATTGTTCTTCTTCAATTACATATCTATTTTATTCACACCCAAAAAAACCAATGGAAATACATTTTTTTTCAATTCAGTACATTCATTTGATTCAATTTACATAAAATTGTGCACACACACACACTATAAATAACAAGAAATCGAATTATTCTTTCTTTGATTTTTTTTCCCAGAAATTTCGATTCGACGAAAACTCCATGCCACCTATAACACAAATCGAAAATTTGAGAAACTATCACAAAGAATCAACACACGAAACCCTCTGCCTTTTACGAGGAAAAAACAACTCTTGATCATACTCGGCCGATGCAGACAACTTATCAAGAACGTTACTCAGAGCCGAACGAACCGCATTCTCGTTCGTCTCTTCTTCTGTAGTAACCAAGAATACGGTCTTAACTCTGCCTCCCAATGTAGATATCTCACTCTCCAGAATCCGTGCACGTAGAATGCCGAGAGCTTGTCTCACTTCAGACAATAGATCGGGCCTGAATTCGCAGCAAAGTGAAACCCTCAACAAGAAAGAACCATTAATGGCATTATTGTTATTATCAAGTACTTCGACTTCTACTTCATCGGTATCCATTGGGATATGGAGACCTTTACTCGCTTGCTTTGCAGTTGTCTTCAATTGCTTTACTTGGCTGATTACTTCGGCTAGTAAGGCTGCTTTGTCCATCTGTCGAAAAATGAAAATCGAAAAAAAGAAAATTGAGCTCAATATACTGTTCTTTTGTATTAAAATAAAAAAAAATAAAAAAATAAAAAAAATCAACGTATATTTTTATTTTTCGATAAAGGTGTTGCTCAGCAAAAAACTGCTACGAGTAGTGGCAAATGGCAATAATAATACGAACGAGAAAAGGTCAAATTAGACGAAGTCAAAGACAGACGAGCATCAAACTCTAACTCATGCAGTCTTTAATTAGTGAAGTAAATTAACTTGTGTAATTTGTTTAATATTTTCAGCTTTTCAAGCATAACTCGGGCGGCTTATTCGATCAAAGTCAACTTCTGCAACCGATGTTACAACATGATTGCTAATCTTTCTTATTAGTCTTATTAAAGTATTCGTAAACGTCTCTTTCATTTTTTATTTTTTCTTTTCCACTCCAAAACACAATAATATATTCGTAGATGTGATGAAACTTGCTATTTTATTATCAGAAAATGACTCGAGGGGTAAGGTGGCAAAACAGTCCATCCAATCGTGCAATTACATAAGCACAAAACTTTGACATTCGAAAACGGAATTAATATCGAAAAATCCCACGGAAAAGATATAGGGGCTAGCTATCTTATATTTTAGTCAACGCCACCACTTTTCGAAATTCGATACCATAGAGAGTTGACATTTTGAAAATAGAATATCCTTTCCCTTCGCTAAATTTCAATAGTAAATGTTTCGAAAAACAAAAGCACGATCACATATACACTTGATCCACGAAAGATAATCTTGTCCGATTAAATTACATTTTCACGAAAAGGGAATGTAATAACAAACAATAAATTTGGAAATAAAAATCTTGATTTTTGCATTAACTGACCTTTTCGCTGTCCGGTACAAGTCCACGTAAGCTCGTGAAATGCGAGTTGATTTTCTCTCTCCTCCGCCTCTCCGCCTCACTATGGCTCTTCAAGGCGGCCATCGTCTTCGTTTCCGAAACCTCGATTTTCTTCCCTAATTTCACCGATGATTTAACTAACTGCCCCTTTTCACCGTCCAAAACCAACGATTGTCTAAACGGCGTTTCTCCGCTCACCCGATTCTCCGTAAACCCAATCGGATAACGGGACAATTGGTTCATTAATTCCCCCCAATTCGACTCACAATACATATTTTCAGGCTCTCAAATACAATTAAACAACAATTTGGCCACTAAATTGAAATTTCAAATATTGGATAACTAAAAAAGCTCAATTAAATAAAAAATAAAAATTAGGGATCCAGACCAGGAGGCTGAGTGGCGAGGGCGAACCAGAAAGAAAGCAATTTCGACATGATCGTAAGAGTGGCGGCGGAAGGGATGACGTCAGTTAATGATCGGACGGTCATTATTTTTCTCGGAGTGTAAGAAGGAACGGAGATGGGATTTTGCCGATGGGTTATTTATCGGAAGAGACTAAATTACACGCTTTTTCTGCTTGACGGTTTTGAATTCCTGCATTAGAAAATCCTTTTTTTTTTTTTTGGATAAAAATCTAATCTTTATATGAATATCTTGTTTGGAGAATTCGATGAAATTAAGAACAATGAAGAGGAGAGAGATTCTCTGTAAATTGGACGAAGCAAAGTGATGTACTTGTTCACTATCATCCCCGCGTCATTTAAATAGAAAATAAATTTTGCTTTCTTATTTATGAATAATAAATAAATAAATTGACTCACCTGGTCGGCAAGTGACGTAAGCATTTTTTATATTTATTAAGGTAAATTACGGCAAAACCCCGATGTAAGGTCAATTTATGACAAAACTCATCATTTTTTGGTAATTACAATCAGACCCCTCAACTATGAATCTTCTTACACGTCCATTCTTACTGTGTCAATTTAGTGAAATATGTTAGATTATGTTGAATATTCTTCAGTTTGTACATGTTTATCCCATTCGAGCTCTATATTTTGAAACAAGGTGATTATACGATGTGTCTCTTGATTAGTAAATATCAGATCGTGGTGCATTAGATACTACATTTTTACACAAAATGAGTACAAATTAGAGAATATTCTACAGAATCTAGAATATTCTGTTACATTTGAGACCATAAGGATGGACGTGTAAAAAGGGGGTTGGTTGTAATTACCCAAACATGAGGGGTTTTCTCGTGCTTTAACCTTACCTCGGGGGTTGGCTGCAATTTACCGTATTTATTAAGGTTAAATACAAAAACACCCCTGTACTATGGACTTTGTATCATTTACCTCCCTGTACTACACATAAATACAAAAACCCCCCTCACATTGGATTTTTTTCAAAATATGACGAAAATACCCCTACTCAAGCATATATATATATATATATATATATAGTTTGAGCCATTTTCCACTATATATTTTACCATTTTCAGTCAATTTAACGTTGAACATTTTGGTATTTATACTTTCTTCTCCAAAACATCTAATTGCTTACATTTTTTTTTTCTAAATAAAACCTTTTATTTTTGTCATTTTGAGTTTCTTGATTTTTTTTTCTTAAATGTCTTCCGGTAGTTCAAACATCCTAAGATTACAAACATCTTTACACTCCTATTATTGTTGAGAATTTGAACTACCGGAAGACATTTAAGAAAAAAATGAAGAAATTCAAAATGACAAAAATAAAAGGTTTTTATTCAGAAAATTAAAAAAAATCGAAGTAATTAAATGTTTTGAAGGAAAAAATAAAAAATAAAAATTTCCCAAGTAAAATTGACCGAAAATGTTAAAAAATATAGTGGAAAATGGCTCAAACAAACCCTTATATTTATAGGTTTAGCAGGTGTATTTTAGTCAGATTTTGGAAAAAATATAATAGCAGCGGGGGTTTTGTATTTATGTGTAGTACAGGGGGGTAAATGATACAAAGTCCATAGTACAGGGGTGTTTTTATATTTAACCCTATTTATTAAGAAAGAAAAAATGTGTAGTGTTTTCCACCATCTAACCAATTTTTTTAATGGCACGCACGCATTTTTTTTTTTTTATTATTTATGTATGCTTTTTTTTTTTTTTATGTATGCTTATTATATGTGGCTGCAAAGATCTGACTTTTTATATGTGTGAATCATGAAAGTTGCTCTTTAAATTAATAGAATTGTGAACTAATTGAGTAAAATTAGCTGACTTTTGAAATTACAATTTTTTTTATTTTTTTTTGTTAAAGGCATAAACCAGGCCTAAAATAGATTAAAATAGAGCCTAATGAAGAAGATTAACCTCTTAATTCCTATAATTACAGAATGGTTCTATATGTAAAAGAGAGTTCAAATAGTGCACATTTTTTATTAACTACTTTATTTTAAAAAAAAAATCAAATATATATATAACTAATAAATAGAAATTCAAGACTTGCTTCCAATAATTAAATGGATGACTTAACTCTGGTAGGTAGAGAGGTGCCTTTCTCATCAACCCTTCGAATTTTGAATAGATTCCATATTATTAAAACCACTAGTTAGTATAACTGTATAAGTACATTGCACCTGATTCATACAAATCTCTTAACATTTATTATATTATAAGTAATTATTTGTTGATTGAAATTGACATTGGAGCCAATATCTTCAAATTTAAAAAGTATTTAATAAATTAATTAATAATATTTATAAGATTCCAAATTAATTATTGATGAATAACCAACATAGAAGTCCAACTATTTCATTTACAAACATTAAACCAATCAAATCTATTATATTAGCCATTGTTGCTTTCAGAGATGGCGACAGAGCGTTCGGGGCAATTTTTATTTATTTAATTTTTTGTATTTTGTTAATATTTTTTTTTTTAAATCATTAGGACAAGAAAACATGATAAAAAATTAAAATTGGATAATCAGCGTACACGAAACTTGTGAATTTCACTCTCATCTTTAACTTGCCGGATTTTCCAGGCACACTTTCTCCATCAAATTGTAACTGGTAACTGATGTATATATATACCTCATGTTTAAGCTAATATTTCACATCAACAAATATTCATTAAATTTACCACATTATACATACTGTAATAACTCACACTTAAAGCTAAGCAAGAATGGCTTTGATGACATCATCCTCGAAGTTAATCACGTCAGCAATATTTATAGTGCTGGCAATGTGGGCTTGTGATCGAGCAACAGCTCGTACAACGCCCGATGCATCGATGGTCGAGATGCATGAGAAATGGATGGTGCAAAATGGACGTGTCTACAAAAACGATGCAGAAAAGGCCTTCCGATATAAAATATTCAAGGCAAATGTCGAGTATATTCAATCCTCTAATAATGCAGAAACTCGGCCTTACAAACTTGCCGTAAACAAATTTGCTGATTTGACAAACGAAGAATTTCAAGCGTCTCGAAATGGATATAAAATGGGGTCTCGATCGAAGTCGTCGTCGTCTAAAGTTTCGTCGTTTCGGTATGGAAATGCTAGTGCGGTTCCAGCTAGCATTGACTGGACTAAGAAAGGAGCCGTTACTCCCGTTAAGGACCAAGGTCAATGTGGTAAGTCAAACGAAAAATATTTCTTGAAAAAATTGTATAATTTCAAGAAGCTGATTTTTCGTAAATTAAAAAAAATTGCAGGATGTTGCTGGGCATTTTCGGCAGTAGCAGCTACGGAAGGAATCAATCAACTCACAACGGGGAATCTAATCTCGTTATCCGAACAAGAACTAGTGGATTGTGACACGAGCGAAGATCAGGGGTGTAACGGTGGTCTAATGGACAATGCGTTCGAATTCATTATCAGTAACAACGGACTCACTACCGAGTCCAACTACCCGTATGAGGGAGTAGACGGCACATGCAACTCAAAGAAGGAATCGTCACACGTGGCGAAAATTACAGGGTACGAGGATGTTCCCGCCAATAGCGAGTCGGCATTGCTCAAAGCTGTGGCTAACCAACCTACATCTGTAGCAATCGACGCTAGTGGGTCCGATTTTCAGTTCTACTCGGGTGGAGTTTTTACCGGACAGTGTGGAACTGGACTTGACCATGGTGTAACTGCGGTTGGGTATGGAGTAACTAGTGACGGAACAAAGTACTGGTTGGTTAAGAACTCGTGGGGAAGTAGTTGGGGTGAAAACGGATATATTCGAATGCAACGGGATATCGACGCTGAAGAAGGTCTATGTGGCATTGCCATGCAGGCTTCTTATCCAACTGCTTAAAATTATCCGAAACTTAAGACGAACGTACCGTGTGTATATATATACGTATGTAAATTAATTTCCTATTCCAAGAACTACTTGTAAAGAAAATGCAGAAATATATATACTAAGATTTAATCAAGAAACGTGATTTCTTCTACAAAATACGATTGCCAAAATACTTCGAAACAAAAAAAAATAACAACACATTTCAGTCCATAATGAATTTGCTCGAAATTACCTTTTAAGTCAAAATCAAAACACGCACTCAAGGTGAAGCCCTTTTGCCGCTGATGGGGTTGGTTTTGGTGCACAGAATCCATCTTCCTTTGGCCCGTCTACGCTGAATAACGGCCCGGCCTCTCGTTGTACTCATACGCTTTCGAAAGCCGTGGGTCCTAGCGAGTGACTTCCTCGATCGGTTCCTCTTCGTTTGACAAAGTGCGTACTTTTTCGCCCTTATTACTAACCCGCGCCTTTTATTGGCTACCTTGCCAATGCCAGCTGTCAAATCCAAGCCCAAAGATGATCCTGTAACGTATATAAGAAACGGTTAAAATCAACTTGATGAAGTCAAAGAATCACCGAGAAAATGCAAAAACGAGAAAACAACGAATGGAAGTTGAAAAATTGAATCGAAAATCAACATATTACGAAAAAAAACAAGAATTCAACATAGTCCTAATTCTTCCCGATTTACCGTCATTTTATAACTAAAAGGATTGAAAAAATATTTCACGACACCTTCAAATATGAGAAATTGAAACACTATATGACGAGAAAATGAACAAACGAAGTCCAAGAAACATCAACAAGGCAAAGAACCACAACTTTGAATTGAATCAAAAATCAATACTACATTTATTCCAAATTATTTGATTGTTTCGAGCTAGTGCACGTGTATTAAGAAAACTAATAAATACGCATGAATTCTAGGAAAAGAAATTATAAAGTGACTAAAATATTCTTTTGATTAATTGTTTCGCTACTAATTCTATTTCTCAAACTAATTAAGAGAAGTACAATTCATTGAAGCTGTAAATTGAAAATAATTACAACGAAGCAAATAATTCTTCATACATTGCTAAATTTGAACAGAAAATCCACAAATAAACATCCCCAATTCAGTTAAATTAAAGGATCAAATTAACCACTCAAAAATTGAAAGAAACAAATTATGAGAAATTGAAGAGTTAAACACCTGCGAATGAAGCGCCGGAGGAGAAAGAAAGAGCGGAAGGGGTAAAGGCACAGTGAAGAAGCATCCCCGGAGAAGCTGCGGCGGCGTTGGTTTTGACGTTGAACGAAACGGCGGTCCTTGTCTGAGAACCTGTGCGGAGGGAAAGTGAAGCTGAAGGGGCATTATAGTAATTTCCTCTGTAACCCACCATTGCTCCCATTGATAAGCAGCTCGCCATTTTCTCTGTGTTCGTTCTCTCTCTCTCTCTCTCTAACTTGTTATCCTTCTACTCTCGTCTGAAGGGAATTTCGCAAACCTTATCTCTGAGAATTTAGTAAAAATGATATAAGAAGAAAAAAAATAAAATAATAATAATAATAATAATAATAATAGTAATAATAAATAAATAATAATAATAATAATAATAATAATAATAATAATAATAATAATAATAATAATAATAATAATAATAATAATAATAATAATAATAATAATAATAATAATAATAATAATAATAATAATAATAATAATAATAATAATAATAATAATAATAATAATAATAATAATAATAATAATAATAATAATAATAATAATAATAATAATAATAATAATAATAATAATAATAATAATAATAATAATGTTGGGCTGATTTACTAAGGATAAATGTGGGCTTTTTTCTAGGGCACAATTTTTAATGGGCTGCTCTTTTAAATGTGATATCTACAATATGGGCCTTAATGCATTTTGATATATAATGGAAATCGGATTTGTTACATGTCGTTTCAGATTTTGCTAATAACGTTTTGACTTTGAACGTGATTTTGATTTTGGCGAAATTCAAAACATAAATACTAAATCATTTGAGTTAGTTTTTTAATTCAACTTGAATCAGTTAGATCGGAAGTCCGGTGAAATATTTACACATGAATCAATTACATTGGCAATGTTCATTGATTCATGTATATCTTTCTCACCCAACATTCAATCGTAGTGATTCAAGTTGGATTATAAAGCTAACTGAAAGAACAACAAATTTCGTGGTCAAAGCCTTGCCAAATTCAGAATCGAAAATGATCAAAATCATATTTGAACTTGTAACAGTATTACTAAAACCGAAACAACATTTATCACATCCCTAATGAAAAATAAGAATTCAAATTTGAACAATTATATTCCATAATCCATCATTATATATGGTATGCTAAAAGTGCATCATTAATAAAATCAGATAAACAATGGTGAAAATATCAATAAAAAATCTCCATTTATGTCAACTTACTATATATTAATCCCATTTTCTCGTGTATAAAAATATATTTCCAATTCTTCAATCTCCATTCTAAAATAATTTTCCAAGATGGGATTTAAGCAGCAAACTCTGTTAAGCATTTTTGCATTATTCATTGTGTCAGCAAATTCAGATTTAATTGAAGAAAAAAATGT